>NC_138778.1:222422779-222542779 GCF_965119305.1 Pelophylax lessonae | reverse complement strand
AAAAGATAAAAATTTGTAGATAAAAAAAAAAGGAAGTTTACTTCCTCTTTAACGTTCATGTGCGTGTAAAGGCAGGTGACCCAATATTTTTGGTAATATTGTGTGTGTGTTTATATATGTATATATATATTAATATATATGTATACACAGTGCATTGCGAAAGTATTCGCCCCCCCCCCCCCTTGAACTTTGTGACCTTTTGCCACATTTCAGGCTTCAAACATAAAGATATAAAACTGTAATTTTTTGTGAAGAATCAACAACAAGTGGGACACAATCATGAAGTGGAACGAAATTTATTGGATATTTCAAACTTTTTTAACAAATAAAAAACTGAAAAATTGGGCGTGCAAAATTATTCATCCCCCTTAAGTTAATACTTTGTAGCGTCACCTTTTGCTGCGATTACAGCTGTAAGTCGCTTGGGGTATGTCTCTATCAGTTTTGCACATCGAGAGACTGAAAGTTTTGCCCATTCCTCCTTGCAAAACAGCTCGAGCTCAGTGAGGTTGGATGGAGAGTGTTTGTGAACAGCAGTTTTCAGTTCTTTCCACAGATTCTCGATTGGATTCAGGTCTGGACTTTGACTTGGCCATTCTAACACCTGGATATGTTTATTTGTGAACCATTCCATTGTAGATTTTGCTTTATGTTTTGGATCATTGTCTTGTTGGAAGACAAATCTCCGTCCCAGTCTCAGGTCTTTTGCAGACTCCATCAGGTTTTCTTCCAGAATGGTCCTGTATTTGGCTCCATCCATCTTCCCATCAATTTTAACCATCTTCCCTGTCCCTGCTGAAGAAAAGCAGGCCCAAACCATGATGCTGCCACCACCATGTTTGACAGTGGGGATGGTGTGTTCAGGGTGAGGAGCTGTGTTGCTTTTACGCCAAACATAACGTTTTGCATTGTTGCCAAAAAGTTAGATTTTGGTTTCATCTGACCAGAGCACCTTCTTCCACATGTTTGGTGTCTCCCAGGTGGCTTGTGGCAAACTTTAAACGACACTTTTTATGGATATCTTTAAGAAATGGCTTTCTTCTTGCCACTCTTCCACAAAGGCCAGATTTGTGCAGTATACGACTGATTGTTGTCCTATGGACAGAGTCTCCCACCTCAGCTGTAGATCTCTGCAGTTCATCCAGAGTGATCATGGGCCTCTTGGCTGCATCTCTGATCAGTCTTCTCCTTGTATGAGCTGAAAGTTTAGAGGGACGGCCAGGTCTTCGTAGATTTGCAGTGGTCTGATACTCCTTCCATTTCAATATTATCGCTTGCACAGTGCTCCTTGGGATGTTTAAAGCTTGGGAAATCTTTTTGTATCCAAATCCGGCTTTAACCACTTTACCACTAGAGGATTTTGCTGTCTTACATCCAGGCCACTTTTTGCGATTCGGCACTGTGCGACTTTAACTGACAATTGTGCGGTCGTGCGACTCCATACCCAAACAAAATTTACGTCCTTTTTTCCCACAAACAGAGCTTTCTTTTAGTGGTATTTGATCACCTCTGCGATTTTTACTTTTTGCACTATAAACAAAAAAAGAGCGTTTATTTTGAAAAAATAATATTTTTAACATTTTTTTATATGAAATTCCCCCCCCAAAAAATGTAAAAATCAAATTTTTTTTTAATTTTTGGCCAATTTGTTTTCTGCTACCTATGTTTGGTAAAAAAAATCACAATAAGCGTATTTTGATTGGTTTGCGCAAAAGTTATCGCGTTTACTAACTAAGGGAAAGATTTCTGTCATTTTTGGTGTTTTTTTTTTAACGAATAATGGCGGCGATCTGCGATTTTTTTTGCGGGACTGCGACATTGTGGCGGACAGATCGGACCCCTGACTGACATTTTTTGACACTTTTGGGGTTACCAGTGACATTACTGCAGTAATCAGTGCTATATATATGCACTGTTACTGTAAAAATGACACTGGCAGGGAAGGGGTTAATTTTATTGGCGAGGGAGGGGTTAATATATGCCTGGTGCTTACTAACGTGTGGGGGGGGAGGTGACTGAGTGACACAAGGACAGATCCAGGGTTCAGTTATGCTGAACCCTGCAATCTGACCCTGCCTGTCACTTAGGAGATCCGCCCGCTTGTGTTTACACAAGCAGGCGGATCTCCACACTAGATCCCCGACGATCGGGGAAGAACAGCGGCGATCGCCGCTGCTCCTCCCCTGGCCCGACTCCCGCTGTAACTGAATACAGCGGGAGCGAGCATCCGGCGGCGCGCGCGCGCCGCCAAGAGAGGGGAGTGTCTGGCGACGTAGATCTACGTCGCTAGACGTTAACGAACCACTCTGCCGCAGTGGTGCTCGAGTGAGCAGACGGCAAGTGGTTAAACTTCTCCACAACAGTATCTCGGACCTGCCTGGTGTGTTCCTTGTTCTTCATGATGCTCTCTGCGCTTTAAACGGACCTCTGAGACTATCACAGTGCAGGTGCATTTATACGGAGACTTGATTACACACAGGTGGATTCTATTTATCATCATTAGTCATTTAGGTCAACATTGGATCATTCAGAGATCCTCACTGAACTTCTGGAGAGAGTTTGGTGCACTGAAAGTAAAGGGGGCTGAATAATTTTGCACGCCCAATTTTTCAGTTTTTATTTGTTAAAAAAGTTTGAAATATCCAATAAATTTCGTTCCACTTCATGATTGTGTCCCACTTGTTGTTGATTCTTCACAAAAAATTACAGTTTTATATCTTTATGTTTGAAGCCTGAAATGTGGAAAAAGGTCTCAAAGTTCAAGGGGGCCGAATACTTTCGCAAGGCACTGTATATGTATATATATATATATATATATATATATATATATATATATATATTGTTGGGTTTTTTTTAACAAACATTTACATTTGAATATTATTAAATAAAAATGTCCTTTTTGTAGATTAAAAAAGATTAAAATTTGTAGATAAAAAAAAAAAAAGGAAGTTTACTTCCACTTTAAAGTTCATGTGCGTGTAAAGCAGGGGTGGGGAACCTACGGTTTGGGGGCCGTATGCGGCCCCTGAAGTCATCTGGTCAGGCCCCCCATGCAGCTGAGTCTGTGTCTCTCAGCTGATCTGTCAGAATGGAGCCTATGCTTCCTGTATCAGTACCAGCCAGCAATACCTACAGCGCAGTACCTACAGCAATACCAGCCAGCAGTACCCACAGCAGTACCCGCCTGAGCCAGCAGTACCCACAGCACAGTACCAGCCAGCAGTACCCACAGCACAGTACCAGCCTGAGTCAGCAGTACCCACAGCAGTACCAGCCAGCAGTACCCACAGCAGTATCAGCCTGAGCCAGCAGTACCATCCAGCAGTACTCACAGCACAGTACAGGCCAGCAGTACCAGCCTGAGCCAGCAGTACCCACAGTAGTACCAGCCAGCTATATCCACCAGTAGTACCTGCCAGCAGTTCTTTTCAAAACTTACCACCACAACAAAGTCGACTGCGCTCCAGACTGACCGACGCAAACCTGGAAAACCTGTTGCGAGTAGCAACATCAATACCAGCTAACATCACACACCTCACCAAAGAGAAGCAGTTGCAGCCATCACATTAGGGGTGAGTTAATTGTTTGACCAAATATAACAGGCTAATTTTTAAGGTGATAATTTTGTACGGCCCCCGAAAGGTTTCATAAATACCCAAATGGCCCTTGGCAGAAAAAAGGTTCCCCACCCCTGGTGTAAAGGCAGGTGACCCAATGCTTTTGGTAATATTGTGTGTGTGTGTATATATATATATATATATATATATGTTTTTTATATATTAAATAATATAAATTATATATATATATAATATTTATATAAATATATATATATATATATATATATATATATATATATATATATATATATATATATTTATTTAAAAAAAATATATATATATATTAAAAAAAAAATATATATATATATATATAAAATGTTGTTTTTTTAACAAGCATTTACATTTGAATATTACTAAATAAAAATTTCCTTTTTGTAGATTCACACGGATCACATGTTATACGTAAAATCCACTCTGCGTATTCACATTGTATATTTTTCAAGTGTGTCACACTGATCTCAATAAACGCACACAGCCATTACAATATTCCATTGCAGTGAATCGGACATCGGGGATTAATAATCTCTTTACTGTGAAGTTTTGTGAAAAGAGAGCGGACCGTTAAGTGCAGATGGGAGTAATGTATTTGTGGAGTACAATACGCCTTTTCTGTGCTTAATGCCGTGTATGAATGGGGTCCGGGACTTGTCACCACGACAACAAGGCAAACCTGGAGCATGATTCAGGCTATGCTCCTTTAATGTGGCAAGATGGATTTCTATTACAGGGAACTATTTCATGAAAAAAAAAAAAAAAAACCCTGCTATAATAGGCCTGCAATTTCCATAAATAAAAAAGAAAATGAGGATTGGCATGGTTGTTACATGCACAGCAGATTCTGAAGTTTACATCAATATCTGACTTGGTGCTTAAAAGTATGCTGATTTATACCATGTTTACCCCAAAAACACATTTATATGTTTACAAGTGTGTATGCAAAAAAAAAAAAAGGGAATACAAAAAAGGCTGTAAAATGAAAGTTTCTGTAAATCCAATTTGTCTGCACTTTATGAAAGACCTCTTATTTCCTTTATGTTCAAAACTATATTAAAGAGCTGTTAAATCCTAAAGAATGTTATCTTCGGAAAAAGAGTTCTAAGAAATAATAGGTCTCTGCAGTAAGTGAGTCATTTTACATTTATTTAGCCACTTTTGTCTTGTGTAATGGGTGTAAGCTTTGTTTTTTTATTTTCGTTGTGAAGGAAACAATCCAACTTTTGCTTACAAAGTGATTTTGCAACATGAGGATGTAAAATTTCTTAGCACAATGACTGCCTGTGGCATGGTCAAATATGCTCTATGCATGGCTGGATTCTTGGAAGTGAGGCTCAAAATGATTGCAGGCTCAATTCACAAAGCTTCAACACAAGTATAAGGGTTTTTATTTCAACCATGTTGTCAGGTCACCTGTGGCCAGGTGACAACTGCACCCTGTCGGAGGCAGGGGCGCAGCGCAAGGTAGTGAACCCAATAGCAGCCTGCTGCGGATGGACCGGAACGTGAGCCCAAGATTCCCCAGGGCGCGGAGTCTAAGACCCAGCAGGTGTTCACCAGAGCCTCTAGTGGTGAGGATGGACTTGGCTGCAGCTGGGCCCAGGTCGTGGCCCCTGGGGTCCCCCAGGTCACGCTCCGTAGGGAGAGAAGGGAAGCAGCCACTCAGGACACACAGAATGGTGATGGGTAAGCCGAGGTCGGGGTAACAGGCAGACAAGGGTAGTCAAGGGACAGGCCAAAGGTCAGGGTAACAGGCAAACAGGAATAGTCGGAGACAAGCCAAAGTCGCGACACAGAAGAGTAGTTCAAGCACACGGCAAACAGGAAACTAACACTGTTGAACAGCAAAGCAGACCTGCAGTGCACTGGTTAATATAGACTTCCTGTGATGACCTGGGCGGGGCAGGAACAGGAAGTAGAGGTGATAAAAAGGAAACAGAAATGCAGTCTGATCTCTAATACAGACATAATGGGACAGGTAAGCTCGCCAAACTATTGCAAGTCCATGACACATGTGACTTTAAATGAGAATTCCAGGCTAAAGATAATTTAATAAAAATGCTCCCTCCCCCATCCTAACACCTATGCAGACTAACTTGTGTAAGAAAGATGTATATACAGTGCCTTGAAAAAGTATTCACACCCCTTGAAATTTTCCACATTTTGTCATGTTACGACCAAAAACGTAAATGCATTTAATTGGGATTAAATGTGATAGACCGACACAAAGTGGCACATAATTGTGAAGTGGAAGGAAAATGATTTTCAAAATGTTTGACAAATAAATATGTGAAAAGTGTGGCGTGCATTTGTATTCAGCCTCCCTTTACTCCCTTTACCCCTAACTAAAATCTAGTAGAACCAATTGCCTTCGGAAGTCACCTAATTAGTAAATAGAGTCCTCCTGTGTGTAATCTAATCTCGGTATAAACACTGCTGTTCTGTGAAGACCTCAGAGGTTTGTTAGAGAACTACTAACAAACTTTGGCAACTTTGGCTCTGAGGAAGAGTGTCCTCCCTCGAAAAGCATAAGCCATACAAGGTTGTGAGGACGCCATCACGCTATCCAGCAGTAGAGGAGTGTCCTGGAAGCGAGCAGTCCCTATTTCCTACATGATTGTACATATCCTATGTTTGTGAGTATATTCTATGCTACCTTCTTTGATTTTAATAAACTTTTTTAGTGGTAATGCACAAGGTCGGTGCGCCTTTCTCTTGTCGTTTTCTTGTTTGTTAGAGAACCTTAGTGAACAGAAAGCATCATGAAGGCCAAGGAACCCACCAGACAGGCCAGGGATACAGTTGTGGAGAAGTATAAAGCAGGGTTAGGTTATAAAAAATATCCCAAGCCTTGAACATCTCATAGAGCTCTGTTCAATCCATCATCAGAAAATGGAAAGAGTATGGCACAACCGCAACCCTACCAAGACATGGCCGTCCACCTAAACTGACCGGACGGGCAAGGGGAGCATTTGTCAGAGAAGCAGCCAAGAGGCCCATGGTAACTCTGGAGGAGCTGCAGAGATCCACAGCTCAGGTGGGAGAATCTGTCCACAGGACAACTATTAGTTGTGCAATCCACAAATCTGACTTTTATGGAAGAGTAGTAAGAAGAAAGCCATTGGTGAAAGAAAACCATAAGAAGTCCCATTGGCAGTTTGTGAGAAGCTATGTGGAGGACACAGCAAACATGTAGAAGAAGGTGCTCTGGTCAGATGAGACCAAAATTTTACTTTTTGGCCTAAAAGCAAAACACTATGTGTGGGGGAAAACTAACACTGCACATCACCCTGAACACACCATCCCCACCGTGAAACATGGTGGTGGCAGCATTATATTGTGTTAATGTGTTGATGCTTTTCTTCAGCAGGGAAGCTGGTCAGAGTTGATGGGAAGATGGATGGAGCCAAATACAGGACAATCTTAGAAGAAAACCTGATGGAGTCTGCAAAAGACTTGAGATTGGGGCGGAGGTTCACCTTCCAGCAGGACAATGACCCGAAACATACAGCCAGAGGAAAACGGTTCCATTTCTTTTAAATGCGTGCAATTATCATGCGCGTGTGAGTGCAATATATGCTGCTTTTTTTTTTTTTTAATCACTTGAGGACCGCCCACCGCAGATTTACTGCGGCAGGCGGCCGCTCCTGGGCAAACCGACGTAGCACTACGTCGCTCGCTCAGGAGGCTGTTGGGGGCGCGCGCGCGCCACCATCGGCGCGCTGCCACCCCCGCTCGTCAGGCGAGGAGCCAGTGCGTGTGACAGCTGGCTCCGATGGCCGCCGGCCACTCGCGATGTAAACACAGCCATCTGTCATTCTCCCTGAAGTGATCACAGAGGCTATGTGATCCTGCTATATAGGATCGCATGTCTCTATGGTCATCTCACAAGCCCAACCCCCCCCCCCCCCAGTTAGAATCACTCCCCTAGGCTTACATTTAACCCCTTGATCACTAATAGTGTTAACCCCTTCCCTGCCAGTGTCATTATTACAATAACAGTGCATATTTTTAGCACTGATTACTGTAGTAATGTCACTGGTACTCCCAAAAGTATCAAAAATGTCAGTTAGGGGTCCGATCTGTCCGCCGCAATGTCGAAGTCCTGCTAAATATCGCAGATCGCCGCCATTACTAGTAAAAAAAAAGAAGAAAAAACAATAAAAATTACATAAATCTTTCCCGTAGTTAGTAGATGCAATAACTTTTGTGCAAACCAATCAAAATACGCTTATTGCGATTTTTTTTTTACTAAAAATATGTAGCAGAAAACAAATTGGCCTAAAATGTTAAAAAATTTAGATTTTTAATTTTTTTTTTGGGAATGTTATATAGCAGAATGTGAAAATATTGTTTTTTTTTTTCGAAATTGTCGCTCTTATTTTGTTTATAGCGCAAAAAATAAAAATCGCACAGGTGATCAAATACCACCAAAAGAAAGCTCTATTTGTGGGGAAAAAAGGACGTCAATTTTATTTGGGTACAGCGTCGCACGACCGCACAATTGTCCATTAAAGTAACGCAGTGCCGAATCGCAAAATAGGGCCTGGTCATTAAGCAGCAAAATCTTCCGGTCCTTAAGTGGTTAAATACTCTTTTAGTGGTAATGCACAAGCTTGGTGCGCCCTTCTAGGGCCATCCCTAACATGGGTCCCGCTGGATCCATTGGACCCAGGCAGCACTTTGAGAGGGGCGGCAAATTGATGCCCAAAGCAGTTTTTTTGTGTCATCAGTTTGCGGCGTGTTACGGGCAGAATTGCCCCATCTCATACTGCCACCTGTAGTGCAAACTGATGAGTATGAGGAGGCGGAGCGTCTCCACCTGGGAATGTCCCTCGCGTGATCCTGGTGTGCGCAATGACGTCAGACATCAGCACACTCCATTTCACGCAGGGCAGGCTGGATCTTCTAGGACGGTGCTTGCGGTAGACACAGGAGTGACAGGAGAACTGAAGACAGACAGTGGGTGTTTGGTGGACGGGTCTGGTGGTGAGGTATGGAAGAAAATAACAGGATAAATAATATTTTCTACATTTTATATTTATATAAATGTAGCACTACTCCCATGGGAGCTGCTTGAAGTGGATTCCGCTGGGTTACCCATAGCAAGGACTTGTAAATTCCTAGTACTATAGGTTCTTGGCTCAGTCAGTAAACGGTCCCCAGGGATTTGGGTTTTTGTTGTTTTTATGATGGGGTGGGAGAAGGGATAAGTGGGATACTCCAATATGGCAAACTATGAGAACTTCTATCTATGTTGAATGCAGCAAGGCCGCTTCTTCACCTTGCCACTGAAGTGAAGTATATGAAAGGTGAACTGCTTGGTAGATTACAAAAACAACATAGAAAGAAAAGATGGGGCTTTCTAGGCCAATTGGGAGAAGGACGATCAGAAACAACAATCGATTATGTATAAAAAAACTTGTTTATTGGTACAACTTAAAAAACATATCCGACATTAGGGTATATAACCCAACATCAATACAACACAGAATTAAAAAGGTACATTAGTGCAGAAATACTTTCCCATAAGGGGGTATCAAGGACCCATTAAGGATGTTATAGGGTCTCTGGTGGAATAACGGTCTAGGGGTCCCAGCAAGCCAACGCATTTCGCATAGGGCTTCCTCAGGGCCAGAGAGACCAGAGAAGACCGGTATTTCCCACTATATAATGGACCATAGATGGGCAGGACCGACGGACCACCAGTGATCAGAAAAAAATCTCCAGATCAAACAATGAATGTCTTTCTTGTACTATACTTGTGTAGGAGTTGTTCCCTTTGTGTTAATGGGAGTATATACTTGCTTAGTCTGCAATGTATGCAGCATGCATTTACAGCAAGATGGGTTCTTCTCAATCAAGTTAAGCAAATCCCAAAATTAGGGTCATGAATATAGCTGGATATTTCCAAATATAAAGGGGGGGAGAGACCATCCCAAAGAAGTCCAAGCTTGGTCTTGAGGCAGGTATATTTAATACGAAGTTCTCATCGCCTATCAAGATATATGGCAGCTCCCAAACTCCATAAAAGAATGAGGCTGATCCAAGGTGTCCTGTTAGTGCGCCTGCCTTTTTCACTTGGTAGATTACTCTTCAGGGTTCTACTTGGCACCCCCTTTCTCACTGACTGTGTGCGATGACCTTCTGTCCACTGACCTCACTGGAGTGGTCCCCTTCCTGGGCAGACCCCTTGGCAAGCCCCCTGGTACTCACTGTTTTTCCCAGGTAGCTCTGCCTTCAGCTCCACTGTCAGTTTCTCAAGGACCCTTAAGGCTCAGCTCCACACCTGGCTCACCAGGCCGACTGCCTGTGACCACTTTTCTCAGCATACAGAAGGAGAGACAGCCGTTACCCTCCTCCTGGGACTCTGCTTCCCGCCAAAGACACCCCGCCTCGTGTGCTCCTGACTTTTAAGGTCAATCCCAGGATGCACTGCGGTGGTGCCCTCCCACTGGGAATCCCACAAAAGCCTGTGCATCATTGGCCAGGTTTCCTCCACTGTCCAACAGGCCTCCCCATTGGATGCAGTGGGGACACTCCCTCACACCAAATGAATGCACACTGAGCACAGTGAGCAGGCCTAACTAAAAGATCAGAGGGAAGACAGCGCAGCGCCTTCTAAGTGCAGCAAGACATTTATTGAAGTATGTGCAGCAGTATTACACTCACATTTAGTCGGTGTATAAGATGCAGTTAGTCAAGTAATGTTGATCATCAGGAGCATCACTGGAGCGGGTCCTGGTGGTGGAGGCAGCGGATCCTTCTGACGGCCTGAAGAAGGAGCGCATGCTCCGATAACGCGTCGCCGTAGCATCCCGCATCACTGCCAGGAGTGACGTCAGGATCCCAGGACCCACGAGTGCCAGCATTCCACCAGCTGACGGGGAGCCCGCGGACACCACCGAGGCCGTCCCTGTACACACGGAGGAACCCCCCCCCCCCGCCGCTCTCACCGGGATCCACTGCCTCCACCACCAGGACCCGCTCCAGTGATGCTCCTGATGATCAACATTACTTGACTAACTGCATCTTATTCACCGACTAAATGTGAGTGTAATACTGCTGCACATACTTCAATAAATGTCTTGCTGCACTTAGAAGGCGCTGCGCTGTCTTCCCTCTGATCTTTTAGTTAGGCCTGCTCTCTATGCTCAGTGTGCATTCATTTGGTGTGAGGGAGTGTCCCCACTGCATCCAATGGGGAGGCCTGTTGGACAGTGGAGGAAACCTGGCCAGTGATGCACAGGCTTTTGTGGGATTCTGCTCTGTCTTCCCTCTTGTCTCCCCCCAGAGATCTCTTCTGTCTCTTCCGCCGGCAGCCGCTACAGTGGACAGCTACCCCCTGAACTGTTTGGGGGTCCCCCTACCCCTGGTGTTTCCCTTCCCCCCTCCCCCGGGTCCCCAGGACCAGACTTTTTTGAGACCTCTTCTTGCGCCAATTCACCACTAAACCATTGTCTAACTAAAAGATCAAGCTCCCCTGATAAGCAGACGGAGCAAAACAAATGCGTTACCTAGCACCTGTCTAGGAGGGTGCTACATAAAATAATGGATGTTGGGACCTTTTGGTGGGTTTTTTTTTTTTTTTTTGGGGGGGTGGGGGGCAGCATTTCCTTCTTGGACCCAGGCAGCACAATGTCTTGGGCCAGCCCTGCGCCCCCTTCTCTTGTTGTTTTGCAGTTATTTGGATACCCTTGGTCCTGAGGGGGCAGCAAGACCTTAAGCTGTGATAATAAAGATCGCGTAAGACCACTCACCTTCCCGCATACCACTTGCGCACACAAGAGATATTGTCTTGGACTATTTGTTGCTGTCTCAATACTTTTGACAATATAGTGTATATGCCGGTCAAGCAGTACACAACAGGAGCCAATCAAACAAAAACTGAAAAGAATCCCCAAATTTAGGAGGGTCCCAGCCCACAATAGGACATCAAACATCTAAAGAGGAAAAGAAAAACACTTTTGTTAATTGCTGTCTAGACAGTTTATTGCTGCAATAAGACCCCAAACATGGGAATGCTGAGGTTTTAGGTATGAAACAATCAGACTAAACAATAGATTTTATGGCATTTACAAAGGGCTCGCTTTATTTGGATCAGACCTGGGGGGTCATAAACATCTATTTCAGTATCTGTTGGGTGATATCATCCCCCCCCGTCATCCCAGCTGGCACCAGAGAGGGGGCCTTCCTTGCATTGTGTTATTATCACACTGTACGCTCTCTCTCTACCCCTCCTCAAAAACATATGTCGGGCCGGACGCACCCCAGAGCATAAATTAGAAGGCAGCCCAGGTGTTGTAAAATTTGTTTAGTAATTTTCAACAGAATCCTGTGATCTTCTTTATAATGACACGGAATTATAGTGTTTGCATTTTTCTGCTGAAGTTACAATCTCAGACTTTTATGTCATTTTTAGGGAAAAAAAAAAACAATCTTAGAGGTTGTAGCCACAGCTGTATGAAACTTGTATGGACATAAATAGCATCTGAAGCTGTGGATAAAGGTTATCATTTTTATCTGTTTTTGTTGTTTTCTGGGACCTCTGGCCTAACATTTCTCTTTGAAGTGTATGTATAGGCCAAATACAATTAAAAAAATATATATAATAAAATAAAAGCAACATATTCAAAAAATCTGTCCAATATATACCGATTTCCTGAAATTCCAGAAATACAGTGTGCGCCAATCTGCCTCTCACTCTTCCTCTTCTGCCCTGAAACCCCAAGCAGTGTTGTTAGAAATTTTCTGCTCTGGTGGACTAAAGAACCCCCCCCCCTTCCTTTTTTATGACAATGGGGGTTGTGTAGACCAGCAAGGGAAACTAACATTGCTTGGGACTTAAAGCCTTTGTTGACCCCCCCCCCTTTTTATGACAATGGGGGTTCTGTAGACCAGCAAGGGAAAACTAACATTGCTTGGGACTTAAAGTGTTTGTTGAACCCCCCCTTTTTATGACAATGGGGGTTGTGTAGACCAGCAAGGGAAAACTAACATTGCTTGGGACTTAAAGCGTTTGTTGACCCCCCCCCCCCTTTTTATGACAATGGGGGTTCTGTAGACCAGCAAGGAAAAAACTAAAATTACTTTAGACTTAAAGCGTTTGTTGAACCCCCCCCCTCCCTTTTTAGGACAATGGGGGTTCTGTAGACCAGCAAAGGAAAACTAACATTGCTTGGGACTTAAAGCGTTTGTTGACCCCCCCCTTTTTATGACAATGGGGGTTCTGTAGACCAGCAAGGGAAAACTAACATTGCTTGGGACTTAAAGCGTTTGTTGAACCCCCCCTTTTTATGACAATGGGGGTTGTGTAGACCAGCAAGGGAAACTAACATTGCTTGGGACTTAAAGTGTTTGTTGACCCCCCCTTTTTATGACAATGGGGGTTCTGTAGACAGGCAAGGGAAAACTAACATTGCTTGGGACTTAAAGTGTTTGTTGAACCCCCCTTTTTATGACAATGGGGGTTCTGTAGACCAGCAAGGGAAAACTAACATTGTTTTGGACTTAAAGAGTTTGTTGAACCCCCCCCCCCCCTTTATATGACAATGGGGGTTCTGTAGACAGGCAAGGGAAAACTAACATTGCTTGGGACTTAAAGCGTTTGTTGAACCCCCCCTTTTTATGACAATGGGGGTTCTGTAGACCAGCAAGGGAAAACTAACATTGTTTTGGACTTAAAGCGTTTGTTGAACCCCCCCCCCCCCTTTATATGACAATGGGGGTTCTGTAGACCAGCAAAGGAAAACGAACATTGCTTGGGACTTAAAGTGTTTGTTGAACCCCCCCCCCCCTTTTTATGACAATGGGGGTTCTGTAGACCAGCATGGGAAAACTAACATTGTTTTGGACTTAAAGCGTTTGTTGAACCCCCCCCCCCCCTTTATATGACAATGGGGGTTCTGTAGACCAGCAAAGGAAAACGAACATTGCTTGGGACTTAAAGTGTTTGTTGAACCCCCCCCCTTTTTATGACAATGGGGGTTCTGTAGACCAGCAAGATACAACTAACATTGCTTGGGACTTAAAGCGTTTGTTACCCCAATAAAAGCAGTGATGTTAGCTCTTCTCTGCTCAGGTGGACTAAAGAACCCCCCCCCCCCTTTTTATGACAATGGGGGTTCTGTAGACCAGCAAGGGAAAACTAACATTGCTTGAGACTTAAAGCATTTGTTGAACCCCCCCTTTTTATGACAATGGGGGTTCTGTAGACCAGCAAGGGAAAACTAGCATTGCTTGGGAGTTAAAGGGTTTGTTACCCCAACAAAAGCAGAGTTGTTAGCTCTTTTCTGCTCAAGTGGACTACAGAACCCCCCCCCCTTTTATGACAATGGGGGTTCTGCTCAGGTGGACTAAAGCACAACCCCCCTTTTTATGACTTAAAGCGTTTGTTACCCCAACAAAAGCAGTGTTGTTAGCTCTTTTCTGCTCTGGTGGACTAAAGAACAACCCCCCTTTTTATGACTTAAAGCGTTTGTTGAACCCCCCCCCCCCCTTTTTATGACAATGGGGGTTCTGTAGACCAGCAAGGGAAAACTAACATTGCTAGGGGCGTAAAGCATTTGTTACCCCAACAAAAGCAGTGTTGTTAGCTCTTTTCTGCTCTGGTGGACTAAAGAACAACCCCCCTTTTTATGACTTAAAGCGTTTGTTGAACCCCCCCCCTTTTTATGACAATGGGGGTTCTGTAGACCAGCAAGGGAAAACTAAAATTGCTTGGGACTTAAAGCATTTGTTGCCCCAACAAAAGCAGTGTTGTCAGCTCTTTTCTGCTCTGGTGGACTTGATTGGTTTGCGCAAAAGTTATTGCATCTACTAACTACGGGAAAGATTTATGTCATTTTTCTTTTTTTTTTTTCTTTTTACTAGTAATGGTGACAATCTGCAATTTTTAATGAGACTGTGACATTGCGGTGGACACATCGGACCCCTAACTGACATTTTTGACACTTTTGGGGGGACCAGTGACATTACTACAGTAATCAGTGCTAAAAATATGCACTGTTACTCTACTAATGACACTGGCAGGGAAGGGGTTAACCCTGTGGGTGATCAAGGGGTTAAATGTGAGCCTAGGGGAGTGATTCTAACTGTGGGGGGCGTGGCTTGTGAAATGACCATAGAGACCTGTGATCCTATATAGAAGGATCACAGGGGCTCTATGGTCATTGCAGGGAGAAGAATGGTCAGCTGTGTTTACAACAGCTGACCGCTCTTCTCTCTCAGCGGGTGTCAGGCGGCAATCGGAGCCGTCTGAGACAGGCATCGGCTTCCCCGCTGCCGAGTGGGGGCGGAAGAGTGCCGCCCCTGGTTCGCAGGTTACGTCGGTTCGCAAGAGGAGAGCCATCCTGCCGCATCTGCAGCGGGTGGTCGTCAAGTGGTTAATGTGCAGGCGCGAGATCAGGAGGTGCATGCTGGGTAGCCAGCTGCACCTTATCCCGGAAAAACCACATGAGTGGGCTTCAGATGCCCACATCCTCGATGGCCCCTGGCCTGCTTCCGAGATCATGAAAATTATTACAGATTTAAAAATAACAAGGAGGAAGGCAGTTAGGACAGTATCCAAATAATAATGTGCTAGTACTAACAATCATTGGGAAGCTTTTATAAAAAAAAAAAACATTAATTATAATAGACTGGAGCTCCGCTTTAAGGCGATTTTATTAAAATGCCACGCGTGCAGCGGGTAAATGCTGGCTGTGTGAAGGATCACCAATATCTAGTTGTGGCCGCAGACAGCCTGTCCTTGCATTGTACAGGCTATTCACACACACCTGTCGATTCCAGCTGTAGGAATCCGCAGATTGTTGCTGCTGGAAATCGCAGCGTGTGTAATCACCCATGCAAAGAAATTATTTATTACCAATCAGATCAAAACTTCCAGCCCAGCCAGTCCTGCCGGACAGTTGCTCAAGAAATATTTGGGGCGGTTGACCTGACCCTCCTGCTTGTCCCTGAACCTGTTGCATCTGACAACCAGGGATAATGTCAATTCCTCAAACATTGTTGGTGGTAGCAAAGCAGATCCATCAGTGTGAACAATCAACAGCTAATATGTCTCAATCTTTTTATAAAATGTAACAGTTTTGACGATTTTATGGATTCATATTAAATTCATTAACAAGGAAGTTTAAAACTCCCAACTGAATCCATGATAGCGTGTGCCCAGAAAATAAGGAGGAGATACAGTTTGTAAAAGGATTTTAGTTTCACGGGAGAGTGGAACAATTACAGAAATAGGAAATGAGATACATGCAATGCCTTTATTTTCTCTGTAAACAACACAGAATGACCCGGGTCAGATTTCAGCAGCAGAAAAAAAAGGGCCAACCTGGCTCACCCCCCACCGCTCAATATGCATATACATTGTCTCAGCTCAGCCACATAACAATGGCCAGAACTGCACAAGAAGTGCATTTTCCCAACACAAAGAGAAATCCGAGCCGGGAATTTGGCTGGAATAAAGGACTCAGATAGGCTGATAAAGAAATTGCAGGTTATGGATTCAGGTGCAGACACGTTTCTAAATCTCCTCTATCTCCAATACATATCTGTGGAAGGTGGAGTCACCAACCTCCAATGTATTATTCATAGAAGTCTGACCTTCCCAGGGATTTGCTGACGTCATATTATTATTTTATAGGATTTAGTGCCGGTTCACACTGAAGCGGCACGACTTCGGGGGGCGACCTGTGAAGTCGCGTGCACCGTGACTTCGGCGCGACTTGCACGGACTTCATAAAATGAATGTCTATGCAAGTCGCTCCGAGGTCACCCCGAAGTAGTACAGGACCCTTTTTCTAAGTCGGAGCGACTTGTGTCGCTCCTATTAGAACCGTTCCTGTACTACACTATGGGACGCGACGGTGCGTGACTTGTCAGGCTGACAAGTCACGGTCCAAGTCGGATAAGTGTGAATGGAGTCTTATATAGCGCCGACAGTTTACACAGCGCTGTACAACTTGAGGGTAGACAATACCAATACAATACATTTTAATACAGTAGGAATCAGAGGGCCCTGCTTCTTAGAGCTTACAATCTAAGCAGTGGCGGCCCGTCCATATAGGGCGCTGGGGCGCCACCCCCCTAATCCATGCAACCGGCCCCTAATCTACATGCAGGGTGCTGAACGCATGGATTCCAATGGGTCTTTTTTTTTTTTTAAAAGCACATGATTAGAGCCTGAGGCTCAAAAAGGGTGGGCTCGGGGCGCAGAGAACTGCACCCAAAACCCACCCAGTTGTGTGACATTAGTGAATTAATATTCGCTAATGTCTCCCTGTTTCTCCTAATGGCCAATAAGGAAGCGGGTCCTTAGTCCCGATTGGCCGGGAGTCCTAACTCCTGATTGTCCGGGAGGAGAATCGACTGCCAGTACTCCGGAGAAGATGCGACCTGCATGGGGTCTGACAGGCGATCGATTGATCGAGCGATGGGGGGGTTATGTGGTTGGCTGGCTGGCTTAAGTAAATTAAGCACCAGCTGTCACTGAATCTAAGAATGTGTTCTATCACCTGTAGGAAGTGTTAAACACAAGGCCCGTGGGTATGAAAAAAGATAACACTAAGAGTGAAGTGTATGCCCCCCCCCCCCTCTTGCCTAGGTGTGATATATGTGCTCAAACTTAAATTAATAAATACAGCAGCAGCTATAGGATTGATTAAGATTGTGTCAAAAATAGTCAATATTGAGACTATCTACAGCGCTTGCTAATTTTTCTGGTGCAATAAATAGATAAATAGGTATGGATAAATGAATTAAATTAATATAGGAAAAATGGTATAAATTCTTGTGCAATCAATAGGATAAGTAAATGATTACATTAATGTGATCATTTACTTATCCTATTAATTGCACAAGAATTTATACAATTTATAGAATTTTTCCTATAATAATTTAATTAATTTATCCATACCTATTTATCTACCGTATTTATCGGCGTATAACACGCACCTCAATATTTGGAGAGAAATTTCAGGAAAAAAGCCTACATTTAAAATAAACAGCTTTGAGCTCAGAACATTTTTTTAAATCAAATGATATCTCACCAGTGTCCAACAATGCAGCCTCATCAGCAGTGTCCAGCAATGCAGCCTCATCAGCAGTGTCCAGCAATGCAGCCTCATCAGCACAGTGTCCAGCAATGCAGCCTCATCAGCAGTGTCCAGCAATGCAGCCTCATCAGCAGTCTCCAGCAATGCAGCCTCATCAGCAGTCTCCAGCAATGCAGCCTCGTCAGCAGTGTCCAGCAATGCAGCCTCATCAACAGTCTCCAGCAATGCAGCCTCGTCAGCAGTCTCCAGCAATGCAGCCTCATCAGCAGCATCCAGCAATGCAGCCTCATCAGCAGTGTCCAGCAATGCAGCCTCATCAGCACAGTGTCCAGAAATGCAGCCTCATCAGCAGTGTCCAACAATGCAGCCTCATCAGCAGTCTCCAGCAATGCAGCCTCATCAGCACAGTGTCCAGAAATGCAGCCTCATCAGCAGTCTCCAGCAATGATGCCTCATCAGCAGTGTCCAGCAATACAGCCTCATCAGCACAGTGTCCAGCAATGCAGCCTCATCAGCACAGTGTCCAGCAATGCAGCCTCATCAGCACAGTGTCCAGCAATGCAGCCTCATCAGCAGTGTCCAACAATGCAGCCTCATCAGCAGTGTCCAGCAATGCAGCCTCATCAGCAGTGTCCAGCAATGCAGCCTCATCAGCACAGTGTCCAGCAATGCAGCCTCATCAGCAGTGTCCAGCAATGCAGCCTCATCAGCAGTCTCCAGCAATGCAGCCTCATCAGCAGTCTCCAGCAATGCAGCCTCGTCAGCAGTGTCCAGCAATGCAGCCTCATCAGCAGTGTCCAGCAATGCAGCCTCATCAGCATAGTGTCCAGCAATGCAGCCTCATCAGCAGTGTCCAGCAATGCAGCCTCATCAGCAGTCTCCAGCAATGCAGCCTCATCAGCAGTCTCCAGCAATGCAGCCTCATCAGCAGTCTCCAGCAATGCAGCCTCATCAGCACAGTGTCCAGAAATGCAGCCTCATCAGCAGTCTCCAGCAATGATGCCTCATCAGCAGTGTCCAGCAATACAGCCTCATCAGCACAGTGTCCAGCAATGCAGCCTCATCAGCACAGTGTCCAGCAATGCAGCCTCATCAGCACAGTGTCCAGCAATGCAGCCTCATCAGCAGTGTCCAACAATGCAGCCTCATCAGCAGTGTCCAGCAATGCAGCCTCATCAGCAGTGTCCAGCAATGCAGCCTCATCAGCACAGTGTCCAGCAATGCAGCCTCATCAGCAGTGTCCAGCAATGCAGCCTCATCAGCAGTCTCCAGCAATGCAGCCTCATCAGCAGTCTCCAGCAATGCAGCCTCGTCAGCAGTGTCCAGCAATGCAGCCTCATCAGCAGTGTCCAGCAATGCAGCCTCATCAGCACAGTGTCCAGCAATGCAGCCTCATCAGCAGTGTCCAGCAATGCAGCCTCATCAGCAGTCTCCAGCAATGCAGCCTCATCAGCAGTCTCCAGCAATGCAGCCTCGTCAGCAGTGTCCAGCAATGCAGCCTCGTCAACAGTCTCCAGCAATGCAGCCTCGTCAGCAGTCTCCAGCAATGCAGCCTCATCAGCAGCATCCAGCAATGCAGCCTCATCAGCAGTGTCCAGCAATGCAGCCTCATCAGCACAGTGTCCAGAAATGCAGCCTCATCAGCAGTGTCCAACAATGCAGCCTCATCAGCAGTCTCTAGCAATTCAGCCTCATCAGCACAGTGTCCAGAAATGCAGCCTCATCAGCAGTGTCCAACAATGCAGCCTCATCAGCAGTCTCCAGCAATGACGCCTCATCAGCAGTGTTCAGCAATGCAGCCTCATCAGCAGTGTCCAGCAATGCAGCCTCATCAGCACAGTGTCCAGCAATGCAGCCTCATCAGCAGTCTCCAGCAATGCAGCCTCATCAACAGTCTCCAGCAATGCAGCCTCGTCAGCAGTGTCCAGCAATGCAGCCTCATCAGCAGTGTCCAGCAATGCAGCATCATCAGCAGTCTCCAGCAATGCAGCCTCATCAGCAGTCTCCAGCAATGCAGCCTCGTCAGCAGTGTCCAGCAATGCAGCCTCATCAGCAGTGTCCAGCAATGCAGCCTCATCAGCAGTGTCCAGCAATGCAGCCTCATCAGCAGTCTCCAGCAATGCAGCCTTGCCAGCGCAGTTTCCATATATGCAGCCTCGTAAGCGCCATTGACACTATCCGAATCAGTTTAAAAAAAAGCCGGGAAGCAGCGGCAGTGCCGAGAGCAGAAGGGGGCGGGCCGGGCCGAGGAGAAGGGAGAACGAGCGATCACTGTCATCGGAAGTCCCGCCTATGATAGACGTCACACGTCTCGGCAGAGGAGGCGGGACTTCCTACGACAAAAATAGCAATAAGCATATTTTGATTGGTTTGCGCAAAAGTTATCGCGTCTACAAACTATGGGAAAGATTTATGTCATTTTTATTTATTTATTTTTTACTAGTAATGGTGGCAAACTGCGATTTTTAGCAGGACTGCAACATTGCGGCGGACAGATCGGACCCCTAACTGACATTTTTGACATTTTTGGGTGGACCAGTGACATTACTACAGTAATCAGTGATAAAAATATGCACTGTTACTGTAATAATGACACTGGCAGGGAAGGGGTAAACCTAGGGGTGATCAAAGGGTTAATTGTGAGCCTAGGGGGGTGTTTTCTAACTGTATGGGATAGGGACTTGTGAAATGATCATAGATACCTGTGATCCTACATAGAAGGATCACAGGCGCTCTGTGATCATTTCAGAGAGAAGAACGGTCAGCTGTGTTTACAACAGCTGATCGGTGTTCTCTCTCAGCGGGGAGCGATCTTGGGTGCCCGGCCACAGTTGGTGCCACCGGTCCCCTGGATTGGCATCCCCGCTTGCCCCCAGGAAGTGCAAGTTTAGGAGATATTTAAAGTTCCTAACTGTAAGCCTTATTATAGGCTTACCCGTAGGTACAAATGGTGTAACAGAGTTTACAACCAGTTTAAAAAAAACAGTTACATTCCTGCCACTTTCCGGGAATAGAGCTGTCACGTTAGTTGGGCTCTTAACCAGTCTGTCAAACCATCCAATGGCTGGTGTCATAATTGTTCACATATGCAGCATCTTGGCAGTTGAAGATTAACCACTTGCCGTCTGCTCACGTTGAGCCTACTGCGGCAAAGTGGTTCGTTATCGTCTGACGACGTAGACCTACGTCGTCAGGCACTCCCTTTTCTCGGCGGCACGCGCGCGGCGCCGGAGGCTCGCTCCCGCTGTGTTCAGTCACAGCGGGAGTCGGGCCAGGGGAGGAGCAGCGGCGATCGCCGCTGCTCTTCCCCGATCGTCGGGGAATCGAGTGTGGAGATCTGAAGTGACAGGCAGGGTCAGATTGCAGGGTTCAGCATAGTTGAACCCTCGATCTGTCCTTGTGTCACACAGTCACCTCCCCCCCCCCCACACGTTAGTAAGCACCAGGCATACATTAACCCCTCCCTCTCCAATAAAATTAACCCCTTCTCTGCCAGTGTCATTTTTACAGTAACAGTGCATATATATAGCACTGATTACTGCAGTAATGTCACTGGTACCCCCAAAAGTGTCAAAAATGTCAGTCAAGGGTCCGATCTGTCCGCCGCAATGTCGCAGTCCCGCAAAAAAAATCGCAGATCGCCGCCATTACGCGTTAAAAAAAAAACACCAAAAATGACAGAAATCTTTCCCTTTGTTAGTAAACGCAATAACTTTTGCGCAAACCAATCAAAATACGCTTATTGTGATTTTTTTTACCAAACATAGGTAGCATAAAACAAATTGGCCAAAAATTGAAAAAAAATTTGATTTTTACATTTTTTGGGGGGAATTTCATATAAAAAAATGTGAAAAATATTGTTATTTTTTCAAAATAAACGCTCTTTTTTTGTTTATAGCGCAAAAAGTAAAAATCGCACAGGTGATCAAATACCACCAAAAGAAAGCTCTATTTGTGGGAAAAAAAGGACGTAAATTTTGTTTGGGTACAGCGTCGCACGACCGCGCAATTGTCAGTTAAAGTCGCACAGTGCAGAATCGCAAAAAGTGGCCCAGACGTAAGACAGCAAAATCCTCTAGTGGTAAAGTGGTTAAACAGGGGCCAAGATGGCAACTTCCTTGGCTGAAAACGATAGGAGGACTTACTTTCACTTTAAAGGGTGTCATTAGATAAAAACAAACAATGCAGCTCTGACCAAAGTTGAATAATGCCCCCCATGTACAACCAGCCTGCCCATACATGGATCAAAATCTAAAAAAGAAAAAAAATACTGTGCTAGTGTTAATCCAAAGTTAAATAAAACTAAGCAGCAACTTATTTGTGATATGCACAATAAACAAATATAGAAAAGATAAAAGTTGCGCAAAAATAATGATGATAATAATGAGTGTCCATAGAGATCAAACAGTAAATGAGTGAAACAATTAGAAATCTTTAATGTGGTGAAAATCACTTTCTGTCACCATAGGAACGCTACACTGACACCACCACCAAAGGCTAAATTGGTCTCTTATTGATTGCCATTGACCCCTATGAGGAAGTCAATGACATCTGTGGCTTACTACCCAGCTCGGGCCTTTATAGGACAAAAACCGGGAAGACGTCAACGTATGACGAAACGCGTAGCCTTAACAACGTGTTGACGTCACCGCGAGCGCAATCCCAGAAGGACGGGTGTATTTGATGTTGGCCGCCTTGATTTTAAAGCGGATACTAATTTTCATTATGTAAGTGCATTACTTTGTATTTTCTAAAGCTATTTGTACGATCTTACACTATGTGGAGCCTTTTTACATTCTGCTGGGCCCTGTGATGTTATCGCTGGGTCATCAGTGTGTGGAGTTTTAGGAGGACCCTGGATCCTACAAAGGCCCAGGCTGGGTAGTAAGCCACAGATGTCATTGACTTCCTCTTTTCTATATATGGATAAAAATCTGTCCGGTCTCTGATGAACCAGCTGAATTTCGATCCACGTATGGCCACCCTAAGAGACTCCTAGCCATTTACTGTTCACCTCCATTATCACAGGAGTCAGCTCTCAACACTCAGCTCAGAGCTACTGCACCAAGGGGGGAAATTTCTCATGTGTGGGGGTTTAAATTAGAGGAAGAGCTCACTCCTGAAATGGCAGGGTGACCAGTATCAGCTGGGAGTCTCTTAGTGACGTCCTAGCAACAAGGCAGGACAGGAAGATGATATCTTTAGGAGTTTTTCACTCAGGCTTCAGGAGGTATGTAAATGGCCTGCAGGCCCTACAGCTATAGCAAGGGCATTATTGAACTTTGGTCAAAGTTGCACAGTTTGTTTTTATCTACAGACACCCATTATCTGCCCAGGCAGTTTTTGGTAAAGGACTAACCCTTTAAAATAAACTTCTTATGTTTTTATATTTAGTCACAAACAAGGCCGAAAATTGTTTTACAAAAAAAAAAAAAAAACATAATCAACACCGCCCATACAAACCTTTGTGTACTTTACCACAGGCATTTTCCTTTGCTGAGGTTCAAGTAATCTGATTTATTTGTTAGTTTGATTCCCAGACAGGTCTTCGGTGCTGTCTAGCGGGGAGATCACCCATCACACCCTCAGAACTGGCCAGGTCACTAATTCTAATCCTCCATATATTCCTAGGGAGAATCCCCTAAGGGGGAGCTCTACAAAGTACTTCTATGCCCTGCACCCCCTAGTGCAGGGATATTGAATTAAAATTCACAGAGGTCCGATTGATAACATTTTCTTCCAGCAAAAGTCCAAATTGCATGTTTGTGCGATAACAATCCCCTTTATATCACAGTTCCCTCTTCACATCACAGTTCGCCTTCATGACCCCCCCCCTGTTTTGAACTCCCCTTTAGAGGGGTTTCCTCTGTGCCCTCCCCCAGTGGTGTCCTCCGTCCCTTCTTCACATCACAGCCCCCTGCAGCTCTGGCCCCCCTATAATTAAAGCCCCCTGCAGCTCTGGCTCCCCTTATCATTACAGCCCCCCTGTAGCTCTGGCCCCCCTTCACATCACAGCCCCCTGCAGCTCTGGCTCCCCTTATCATTACAGCCCCCCTGTAGCTCTGGCCCCCCTTCACATTACAGCACCCTACAGATCTGGCTCCCCTTATTACAGCCCCCTGCAGCTCTGGCCTCCCTTCACATCACAGCCCTCTGCAGCTCTGGCTCCCCCCCCCTATAGTTACAGTCCCCTGCAGCTCTGGCTCCCCTTTAATTACATCCCCCTGCAGCTCTGGCACTCCACTTATAATTACAGCCCCCTGCAGCTCTGACCCCCCTTTACATCACAGCCCCCTGCAGCTCTGGCTCCCCCCTATAATTACAGCCCCCTGAAGCTCTGGCTCCCTTTGTCATTACAGCCCCCTGCAGCCCTGGCCCCCTTTTACATCACAGCCCCCTGCAACTCTGGCTCCCCTTATCATTATAGCCCCCTGCAGCTCTGACTCCCTTTGTCATTACAGCCCCCTGCAGCCCTTGCCCCCTTTTACATCACAGCCCCCTGCAACTCTGGCTCCCCTTATCATTATAGCCCCCTGCAGCTCTGGCCTCCCTTCACATCACAGCCTCCTGCAGCTCTGGCTCCCTTTTACATCACAGCCCCCTGCAGCTCTGCCTCCCCCCCCTATAATTACAGCCCCCTGCAGCTCTGGCCTCCCTTCACATCACAGCCTACTGCAACCCTGGCTCCCCTTATCATTACAGCCCCCTGCAGCTTTGGCTCCCCCCTATAATTACATCCCCCTGCAGGTCTGGCCTCCCTTCACATCACAGCCTACTGCAGCTCTTGCTCCCCTTATCATTACAGCCCCCTGCAGCTATGGCTTCCATTATCACTACAGCACATTGCAGCTCTGGCTCCCCTTATCATTACAGCCCCCTGCAGCTCTGGCCCCCCTTCACATCACAGCCCCCTGCAGGTTTGGCTCCCCTTATCATTAAAGTCCCTGCAGTTCTGGCCCCCCTTCACATCACAGCCCCCTGCAGCTTTGGCTCCCCTTATCATTACAGCCCCCTGCAGCTCTGGCCTCCCTTCACATCACAGCCCCCTGCAGCTCTGGTCCACCCACCCCCTTTCTCATCACAGCCCCTGCAGCTCTGACCCCCCTTATTATCACAGCCCCACAGACACAGAAGCACTAGATGGAGGGCAGTAGCGGGAGCTGACAAAGTTAATTTTTCATATTTAACAAGCTGCTAATTGGTTCCTAGGACCACCCAGCATTCTATCAACCAATTACCTGCTGGTTAATCTGGAAAGTTTACTCGTGCAGCTCCTGCTCCCCCCCCCCCCCTCCATCTAGTGCTGCCGTGTCTCCAGCTCTGTGTGCGGAAATGTTCTTCCTCCCACTCATTGCCCTGCTGTGAGAGTGACAGCAGCGGAGGCACCTAAATGTCGGGACTGTGGCGGTCCAGGCAGAACTGTGACTTGGTCCGCGTCCGTACCACGGTCCGCCATTTGGTGACGCCTGCCTAATTGAATAAAGGATTAAGCCCGGTAAGAACAGAAGCTCAACTTGCTGCTGATCTTTCATCCATTCTCAGAAGTGTGGGCTGGTGGGAGGACTCCCCCACTGGTGTCCCAGAACACACATCAAGACTCATCAAGGGATCACACCTACAATTCAGGAAGCCACTCTCAGTAGAGTTTCTCTTTAACCATCCCTTTGTAGCGGTCAGTGATCATTCAGCTAATAGCCATGTTCTACTGTGTTTTGGCATCTGTAAATCCTTGTGAGAAAAGCATCACATTTTACAACAGGCCACAGATAGCAATTCACGTTGTGACACTTCACATTCAGCGTGCCAGTTGTCCTCCGCAGCACAGGAAGTAATTACTTTCCTCTCACCATTTTCTAGCAGCAATTGATCCAGTGCTACAATTGTTCCCGCAAATATGCTGCTATCCTGTTATATCATGAAAGCCATATAAAAGATTAAATGTGGATTAGGACATTCATATAAAAAAAATCTGTCCGGGGCATGTTGGAGATTTATGACATCAGGCAATGTGACCTCTGACCTCCATTCTATGATGACAAAACTCCCTTGATGCCTCTGACAGATTGCATTATATCCCTCCAAAACGGTTCCTTAATCCTGCATCCGACCCCATATAGAGAGTTCTACAATACCTATCTCCTCCGCAGCATTAACTATGTCATCCTAATAAACTGCCCCGCTCTTGTTTGCACAGTACTATCGCTGTTTGGATATGAATGTAAACGTTGCCAGTTTGCCAACAAGCCTTTGTATTGCAAATGTTTCATTGATGCAAATTTTACAATCACAGCCGTACAGATATTAGGAGCTGGGGGGGGGGGGGGGTATATCCACCATTAGACATGACTACTGAGTCATGGATTGGCGATTTCTACCACCTCACTTATTCGCTTAATGATAAATATAATAAGTGATTACAATCTTTTGTCTATGTAAGAATCTAACCGATGCTGTTGCGGCTATTACCAATAAAATGAATAATAAATAATAACTGTGCTAAAAATAAAGATCTAATTTAATTACACTTACACTTTTAATTAAATATAAAAGCAGTGATGTTACAAATAAAATACAAAGTAACGATTTATGGACATCTTCCCTAGTTCTGAAAAATCCTGCTGGTTTAACCACTTGCCGACCGCTCACTGAGCTGGTACTGCGGCAAAGTGGCTCGTTATCGTCTGGCGACGTAGACCTACGTCACCAGACTCTCCCCTCTCTCTGCGGCGCGTGCGCGCCGCCGGAGGCTCGCTCCCGCTGTATTCAGACACAGCGGGAGTCGGGCCAGGGGAAGAGCGGCAGTGATCACCGCCGCTCTTCCCCGATCGTCGGGGATCGAGTGTGAAAATCCGCCCGCTTGTGTAAACAAAGCGGGCGGATCTCCTATGTGACAGACAGGGACAGATTACAGGATTCAGCATAGCTGAACCTGCGATCTGTGTCTGTGTCCCACAATCCCCTCCCCCCCACACACGTCAGTAAGCATGAGGCATACATTTAACCCCTTGATCACCAATAAAGTTAACCCCTTCCCTGCCGGTGTCATTATTACAGTAACAGTGCATATTTATAGCACTCAGAAAAAGGGGTTTGGTGTAACCAAAAAATTGCGCAAGTGGTTCAACCGTGTATATATATAATCAATATATATAAACATAAAAATTATGTGAATATATGAATATTAATAAATATTAAATAAATATTAATTAAATATTAATTTAAAGGAATTGCTTCCTTATAGTGAGCAGCAACAAAAAAGCAAGGTGCTGAACAGTTGTTTAAAAGAAGGAAAGTGTCGCGCTCAAACATAAAGTGCTTGTGCAGATATTAAACCTTAATTCAAAAATTCATAATTGGTGACAATCAAAAAATCAATCAATCTGTGCTCAACAATATAAAGTGCAAACAGTCCATATGCAGCATCAACCAATCCGCATCTCCTTGGTGTCACACAAATTAGCAGACACTTGATGTTAGTGCAGATTAAACCTTCACCTCCACACTTCACCCAGTGATCTAGTAAGGTACTCCTTACCGGAAATACATGACCCCTTGATTATAGGGGGTCATATAGGCAATATCTCCACACAGTGCACGATCCTCAGCTCCTCTGTTACACAGTAGGTAATCCAGTATCAAGCCCTTCTAGCATAGCTCGGATCAAGTGGCAAACATGGGTGGAACAAAAAGAGACTCTCATGGTGCAGTACATCTAAACATATCGCTTTATTTAAAAAGTATTGCACTTACTCGAATCTCCATAAAACGATCGCCTTTTCTCATAAAAACATCCAGCGGGGTTGTGAGCACTGCCGATCGCACAGCGCTCTTCTAACCCGGAAATGGCTACGGTCTCACGTTTCCCTTCCCGACATACGTTTCGTCAGTACGACCTGACGTCATCAGGGGATGCACTAACATCAAGTCTCTGCTAATTTGTGTGACACCAAGGAGATGCGGATTGGTTGATGCTGCATATGGACTGTTTGCACTTTATATTGTTGAGCACAGATTGATTGATTTTTTGATTGTCACCAATTATGAATTTTTGAATTAAGGTTTAATATCTGCACAAGCACTTTATGTTTGAGCGCGACACTTTCCTTCTTTTAAACAAATATTTATAGCACTGATTACTGCAGTAATGTCACTGGTACCCCCAAAAGTGTCAAAAATGTCAGTCAGGGGTCCGATCTGTCCACCGCAATGTCGCAGTCCCGCAAAAAAAAATCGCAGATCCCCGCCATTACTAGTAAAAAAAAATAAACAATAAAAATGACAAATCTTTCCCGTAGTTAGTAAACGATAACTTTTGCGCAAACCAATCAAAATACGCTTATTGCGATTTTTTTTTACCAAAAATATGTAGCAGAAAACAAATTGGCCTAAAATGTTAAAAAATTTGGATTTTTACATTTTTTTGGGGGGAATTTCATATAAAAAAATATGTGAAAAATATTGTTATTTTTGCAAAATTGACGCTCTTCTTTTGTTTATAGCGCAAAAAGTAAAAATTGCAGAGGTGATCAAATACCACCAAAAGAAAGCTCTATTTGTGGGAAAAAAAGGACGTCAAATTCATTTAGGTACATCGTCGCACGACCGCGCAATTGTCCGTTAAAGTCACGCAGTGCCGAATCGCAAAATAGGCCCTGGTTAGGAAGGGGGTAAAATCTTCCGGGGCTTAAGTGGTTAAAATAACGCAGGAAGGGGGGGGTAAATCTTCCGGAGGTCAAGTAGTTAACGCTATTTTAGTAGACTAAAACACATCTAAAACAATTAAGATGACTAAAATACATCTAAAACTAAAACAATTCAATTAACTAAAATACGACTTTTAAAAAAACTGTGACTAAAACTAGATTGAAATTTGATGTCAAAATGAACAAAGGCGCAAAGTACAGGAAGAGGAATAGGCAGTATATTGTCTCGGTTGCTGTAAATTCTGTGTACCATTTTATCTGCTGTGTGCAGAGTTCCCTTGTACACATGTATGTCATAATAACAATTTCTGAAGCTTTTACATCTTGCACTAATAAGGCTGCATTCACTCCAGTGCCTACATTGCCAGTTGTAGCCCAGTACTTCTGCTGAATGTATTGTTCCTTACTTGCTTCTAAATGTGACATTTGACCCACGCTTCAGAGATTATACCCCATGCTGCTTTCTTAGTGCTTCACCGCATCTGCAAAGCCTCCATAGATGTCTATCACAACACTCCCTAACCACACCTGTAGAGGGGCGCTTCAGAGTTAGCTTCGCTTTGAATCAACTCACTTTTCAACAAGTTTTTATGGCTATCTGTGTCTTCCCTAGGACCACTGTCAGCAGAACAGAAATTCGGGGAAAATCCAACAATTTGAGCTCTTATCAGAACCAGATTTAAGGGGAACTCTTCCAAAAAGGCATCTGTTTGGGTGGTTGCTGTATGCAGCCCTAGGGCCACATAAGAAGCACCAAAGGTCTGTATGCAGCCCCTGGGCCACACAATGAGAACCAAAGGCCTGTATGCAGCTCTCGGGCCACACAAGGAGCACCAAAGGTCTGTATGCAGCCTTCAGGCCACAGAAATAGCACTAAAAGTGTGTATGCAGCCCTCAGTCCACACAAAAGACGCCAAAGGTCTGTATGCAGCCCTAGGGCCGTAGAAGAAGCACTAAAGGTCTCTATGCAGCTATAGGGCCACATACAAAGCACAAAAAGTCAGTAGGCAGCCCTCGGGCCACACAAAAAGCACCAAAGGTCTGTACGTAGCCCTCGAGCCACACAAAAAGCACCAAAGGTCTGTAGGCAGCCCTCGGGCCACACAAAAAGCACCAAAGGTCTACATGCAGCCCTCGGGCAAAACAATGAGCACCAAAGGTTTGTATGCAGCCCTTGAGCCACACAATGAGCACAAAAGGTCTGAATGTATTCCTCAGGCCACAGAAGAAGCACCAAAGGTCAGTATGTAGCCCTTGGCCACAGAAGAAGCACTAAAGGTCTGTATGCAGCCCTTGGGCCACACAATGAGCACAAAATGTCTGCATGTAGTCCTCAGGCCACAGAAGAAGCACCAAAGGTCCTTATGCAGCCCTTGGCCACAGAAGAAGCACCAAAGGTCTGTATGCAGCCCTTGGCCACAGAAAAAGCACCAAAGGTCTGTAGGCAGCCCTCAGGCCACACAAGAAGCACCAAAGCTCTGAATGCAGCCTTCAGGCCACAGAAGAAGCACCAAAGGTCTGTATGCAGCCCTAGGGCCATAGAAGAAGCACTAAAGGTCTCTATGCAGCTATAGGGCCACATACAAAGCACAAAAAGTCTGTAGGCAGCCCTCGGGCCACACAAAAAGCACCAAAGGTCTGTACGTAGCCCTCGGCCACACAAAAAGCACCAAAGGTCTGTACGTAGCCCTCGGCCACACAAAAAGCACCAAAGGTCTATATGCAGCCCTCGGGCAAAACAATGAGCACCAAAGGTTTGTATGCAGCCCTTGAGCCACACAATGAGCACAAAAGGTCTGAATGTATTCCTCAGGCCACAGAAGAAGCACCAAAGGTCAGTATGTAGCCCTTGGCCACAGAAGAAGCACCAAAGGTCTGTACGTAGCCCTCGGCCACACAAAAAGCACCAAAGGTCAGTACGTAGCCCTCGGCCACACAAAAAGCACCAAAGGTCTGTACGTAGCCCTCGGGCCACACAAAAAGCACCAAAGGTCTATATGCAGCCCTCGGGCAAAACAATGAGCACCAAAGGTTTGTATGCAGCCCTTGAGCCACACAATGAGCACAAAAGGTCTGAATGTATTCCTCAGGCCACAGAAGAAGCACCAAAGGTCAGTATGTAGCCCTTGGCCACAGAAGAAGCACCAAAGGTCTGTATGCAGCCCTCGGGCCACACAATGAGCACAAAAGGTCTGCATGTAGTTCTCAGGCCACAGAAGAAGCACGAAAGGTCTGTATGCAGCCCTTGGCCACAGAAGAAGCACCAAAGGTCTGTATGCAGCCCTCGGGCCACACAATGAGCACAAAAGGTCTGCATGTAGTCCTCAGGCCACAGAAGAAGCACCAAAGGTCTGTATGCAGCCCTTGGCCACAGAAGAAGCACCAAAGGTCTGTAGGCAGCCCTCAGGCCACACAAGAAGCACCAAAGGTCTGAATGCAGCCTTCAGGCCATAGAAGAAGCACCAAAGGTCTGTATGCAGCCCTCGGGCAACACAATGAGCACAAAAGGTCTGCATGTAGTCCTCAGGCCACAGAAGAAGCACCAAAGGTCTGTATGTAGCCTTCAGGCCACAGAATTAGCACCACAAGCCTGTATGTAGCTCTTTAGGCCACACAAGAAGCACCAAAGGTCTGCATGCAGCCCTAGGGCCACACAAAAAAGCACTAAAGGTCTGCATGCAGCCCTTGGGCCACACAAAAAAAGCACTAAAGGTCTGCATGCAGCCTTCAGGCCACACAAGAAGCACCAAAGGTCTGTATGCAGACCTTGAGCCACAGGTTGGATGCCATGGATATAGGTAGATTTTTCCATTGACCAGAGTCCATTTTCCTTTTCTGGTTTTAACCTTTCAGCAACTGCAGAGAGAGGTCCGGATACAATGTCGTGCAATGACCATACATTAGGAATGATATATGTCTACAATCACTTTATATGACTTGTGCATTCCAAGTGATCATCAATAAGATAGTGGCTGATTGGCTCCCTGCCCTCGGCTTTATACAAGTAGGATAGACAGCCGGGTTATATTGTGCATGGCCCCTGCTATCAAAACTGCTGAGCCTCAACATATGGGCAGCTATATGGCAGAGAATATAGTTTATAGCTTTTGCTCGGAGGTTTACAAGCAATCTTCTTGAAGTTTTAACGGTTGCTTTGGTAATTAATCCAGTCCTGAGAGTCATTGCTTTTGGAGGAACTCAGTCCCCTTAGTCTGTGCTTTCTTTTATTATAAAAACCTTTAATCTTCCTTACAAGGTTACCTCGATCTACCATAAATAACCTCATTATGGCCACACAAAGAAAATGTAAGCTTTCTCATGTAAGTTTTCTGTCTTTCAAATAGCAGTTTTATGAGCCGTTGAGGACTTCACAACTGGACAATGTGAAGCGGCACATCATTTTTTTTCTCAAAGTTGGAGAAAGATATATATCTTAAGGTTCATTTTTTAACTTCTGCAACTCTGGCTACTGCAAAGGAAGCTAACTTATTTCAGACTTGGGGGGGGGGGGACTCTTTTTTTTTTTTTTTTTCCCCCTTATATTTTAAATATAAGCTGTAATCTCCAACCTACGAATTTATTTACTATTGAATTAGCAAAAACATTAGTTTGCGAGGTGCTTCTACGGTGGGGGGGAGAACAGTTGCAGCGTTCAATGCATGGTACAGTGTGTTTATAAGATTGACTGTCATAACATCTGTTCCTTTAGCAGTGCATTTATCTTTCCTTGTGTTTGGAGAAACCCTGATGACTTGCTATATAACTCTTTTCTCAGCTGCACTAAATCCATTTGCATATCTGTTGAAGCCTAGCAGGGTAGCGGTGCTTTGTTTGACAGAGCAAATAGTAAGTGTCACTTGATTTGACATGCAAAAAATAGTTGGAAGATTAGTCCTCACATAATACGAGATGTATTTATTTTTTTTTTTTTTTGAGCGCTGCTCATCTGACTTGTTAATAACAAGGGTTTTGTCATTTCGGAGATTGCACCGGAGCGTGTAAGAGTTCTAAAGGTACTAATACAAAATAAATAAAAATCTGGGGATAAGATCTCTGGACAGTGCCATTCATAACCAGGTCACGTTCCCGGGCTATTTTACTGCAAATTCGAGTCAGCGGCAACTGTAGTTAAGGATGTAGGATTAAAGAAAACTTAAAGGGAGTCTATAGACCTTAAAACAGTTGTTCTATAAATATGGATGAGATCAGCTTCACGTAAATGATCTCATCAATCTGCCTGGTTTAACCACTTCAGCCCCAGAAGGTTTACCCCCCCTTCACGACCAGGCCATTTTTTGCGATACGGCACTGCGTTACTTTAACCACTTAAGCCCCGGAAGATTTTACCCCCTTCCTGTCCAGGGGGTATTTTGCGATTCGGCGCTGCGTGACTTTAACGGACAATTGCGCGGTCGTGCGACGCTGTACCTAAACGAATTTGACGGCCTTTTTTTCCCACAAACAGAGCTTTCTTTTGGTGGTATTTGATCACCTGTGCGATTTTTTGATCATGCGCTATAAACAAAAAAAGAGCGTAAATTTTGCAAAAATAACAATATTTTTCACATTTTTTTATATGAAATTCCCCCCCCAAAAAAATGTAAAAATCAAAATTTTTTAACATTTTCGGCCAATTTGTTTTATGCTACATATGTTTGGTAAAAAAAACCGCAAAAAGCGTATTTTGATTGGTTTGTGCAAAAGTTATCGCGTTTACTAACAAAGGGAAAGATTTTTGTCATTTTTGTTGTTTTTTTTAACGCGTAATGGCGGCGATCTGCGATTTTTTTTGCGGTACTGCGACATTGCGGCGAACAGATCGTACCCTTGACTGACATTTTTGACACTTTTGGGGTTACCAGTGACATTACTACAGTAATCAGTGCTATACATATGCACTGTTACTGTAAAATTACACTGGCAGTGAAGGGGTTAACTTTATTTGAGAGGGAGGGGTTATGTGTGTCCCTAGGGGCGTGATTCTAACTGTGATTGGCTGTGGCTTGAGCTGTAGAAACAGTGATCAACGGTCCTACATAGTAGAACCGTATGATCACTGTTTCTACACAGGGGAGAATGACAGGCGGCTTGTTTACATCAGCCGCCTGCCTTTCTCCCTCTGCCCCGATGATCGGCGGGTCCGCCGGTCACACGCGCGGGGGGGGGGGGGGGGTCCGTGACTGCGCGGGAGCGGGAGTGCGCCTCCGGCGGCGTGCGCTCGCTCCCCAGAGTCTCACAGGCTAGTGACGTATATATACGTCACTTTGCCTGTGAGGGGCTGACCGCCGCAGTATATGTACTTGCGGCGGTTGGCAAGTGGTTAACCACTTTACCACCAGGAGGATTTTCCTGCTTTACGTCCAGGCCACTTTTTGCAACTTGGCACTGCGCGACTTTAACTGACAATTGCGCGGTCATGCAACGCCGTACCCAAACGAAATTTACGTCCTTTTTTTCCCACATACAGAGCTTTCTTTTGGTGGTATTTGATCACCTCTGCGCTTTTCATTTTTTGCGATATTAATAAAAAAAGAGTGACAATTTTGAAAAAATAACAATATTTTTCTACTTTGACAGTTAAAAAATATCCAATATATTCAATTTTTGTCATATATTTAGGCCAAAATGTATTTAGCTACATGTCTTTGACAAAAAAATTCTCAATGAGCGTATTTTTAACCGCTTTAAGACCGGAAAATTTTACCCCATTCCTGACCAGGCCATATTTTGCGATTCGGCACTGCGTTAATTTAACGGACAATTGCGCAGTGGTGCAATGCTGTACCCAAATAAAATTGATGTCCTTTTTTTCCCCAAAAATAGAGTTTTCTTTTGGTGGTATTTGATCACCTGTGGGATTTTTACTTTTTGCGCTATAAACAAAAAAAGAGCGACAAGTTTGAAAAAATAACAATATGTTTCACATTTTTTTATATGAAATTCCCCCCAAAAAATGTAAAAATCAAAATTTTTTAACATTTTAGGCCAATTTGTTTTCTGCTTCATATTTTTGGTAAAAAAAAAAATCGCAATAAGCGTATTATGATTGGTTTGCGCAAAAGTTATCGCAGCTACAACTACGGGAAAGATTTCTGTCATTTCTTTTTTTTTTAACTAGTAATGGTGGAGATCTGCGATTTTTTTTGTGGGACTGCGACATTGCGGCGGACAGATCGGACCCTTGACTGAGATTTTTGACACTTTTGGGGGGACCAGTGACATTACTACAGTAATCAGTTCTATAAATATGCACTGTTACTGTAAAAATGACACTGGCAGGGAAGGGGGTTAACTTTTTGGTGATCAAGGGGTTAAATGTCTGCCTGGTGCTTACTGACGTGTGTGGGGGGAGGGGACTGTGTGACACAGACACAGATCGCAGGTTCAGCTATGCTGAATCCTGCAATCTAATCTGTCCCTGCCTGTCACATAGGAGATCCGCCTGCTTTGTTTACACAAGCAGACAGATTTCCTCACTCGATCCCCGACGATCGGGGAAGAGCGGCAGTGATCACCGCCTCTCCTCCCCTGGCCCGACTCCCGCTGTGTCTGAATACAGCGGGAGCGAGCCTCCGGCGGCGCCCAGAAGGGGAGGAGTCCAGTGACGTAGGACTGAATCAAGCCACTTTGCCGCAGTACCCTCAATGTGAGCGGTCGGCAAGTGGTTAACTGACAATTGCGCAGTTGTGCGATTCTCTACCCAAATAAAATGTATGTCCTTTTTTTCCTACAAATAGAACTTTCTTTTGGTGGTATTTGATCACCTCTGCAGTTTTTATTTTTTGTGCTATAAAGAAAAAAAAGACCGACAATTTTGAAGAAAAAAAAAACAATATTTTTTACCGAAAAAGTAACTCCACTTTGGACATGGTTCCCTCTGCACGGAGGACCAGGGTGAATACCTTATCCATGGAATAATACGCAGGGACCGTTATGCAATCAGGAAATTGGATTTATTCCTCTTTTTCTCCCCCTGGACATTGCATCTCTGCCTTGGGCGTTGGTCCGGTCCAGTGCTCACCTATTGGGGAGTTCCCGGCTCTGTGCCAGTTTTCCTTCTGACCATTGCCGTGTCATTACTATGCTATGCCTTGCACCACGGATTGCTGTCATTTCCAACAGATGTCATCCTTTATTTAAAACTAAATAAATCAGTAGAGAGGTTACATATTTCTGGTCCCTGAGGAAGCCAATTTATGAGCATCTATACCTGGGGGAAACATGTAGGACCTATGTGATCCATATTACTACTTATGATTCATTTACCCTATTTGGAAATGTATATGTCTGTTTTTTCTATGTTTTTAAAAGCAAATTGTATTTGTAATAAAATCTACTTTTTATATATTATATTATGGTCCTTGTTTGGGTCATTTTTTGCCACCATTCTATGCCTCCAAAGTCCCATTCTTTTGGCAGGGTGCGGCCCGTTTATCCCTCCAGCCTATTTTCTTGATCGTATATTGGACCTGCTCCTTCCCTAATCCTTATTTTCTACTTATGTTTTGAGGGATGTGGCAATGATTGGTGGATCAATATGAACCAGTACTCCACCTTTTCTTTACGTAACTCCACTTTTGTTGAGAAAAAAAAAACATTCCTCCTCTGGGTGATCTCTGTACATTACAAGGATTTTAACAACCTTATGATCGCATTCACGACTTCGGGGGCGACCTGTGAAGTCGCGCGCACCGCGACTTCGGCACGGCTTGCACGGACGTCATATAATGAATATCTATGCAAGTCGCTCCGAGGTCGCCCCGAAGTAGTACAGGACCCTTTTTCTAAGTCGGAGCGACTTGTGTCTTTACTGTCAGAGCAGTAAGGATGTGGAATTCTCTTCCACAAGCAGTGGTATCAGCAGGGAGCATTGATAGTTTAAAAAAACTATTAGATGGGCACCTTAAAGACCACAACATACAGGGGTATACAATGTACGGTTAGCAGCAAACACACACACATCATAGGTTTAGCTGGATGGACTGATGACTTTTTTCAAACTCACTAACTTTGTAACTATGTAACGGGGGGGGGGGGGGGGGAGTGGCTCCTACCTGACCCTAATTTACAGACTATCCAGCCTCGATTATCCCCAGATCTTTATGTAGGACAAGTTGGTGTGGGGTCACCAATAAATAAAGAAAGGATATCCTGGGTATTGCACCTTTTTCAATTGGGTTTGGGGTCCATGGTTTGGATATATTCAGTGGTAGTTCTAAAACGAGACCAACAAGACCAGTAGATGGTGTGTTTGGAGATGTTGTCATGGGAGATGGCTGTGAGCTCCTCTAATTTTGGTGATTTTGTCAATTCTCGAAACCATTCTTTGAGTATTCTTTGCCCCACAAGACTGGGGCACATAGCTTAGCAGCGTTTAGCATGTGCATAGCTAGGGATTTGAAGTAAGAACGTCTGGGTGTTGAGGTGTGATGTAAGAGGAATTGAGAAGGAGAGAATTCTATTGTGATGGTAGAGACCCATGAAATTATGTTGTGAACATCACTCAAAAACGTTTTAATGATGGGGCATGGCATGACCACCAGATGTGAATAAGAGAACCTGGTTTGGAGTTACGTCTCCTGGGCGCCCGGTTTTTTTACTGGCTGCTAGTTTATAGTACTGACAGTTGGCAACACTGCCTGCGTTATGGGTTACAAAACATATGAAACCTTTAAATAAATTAAATAGAAGTGAAAATTATAAATTTAAATTAAATTAAAGTGAAAAATAGAGACCAGCTGCCACTGCAGATATGCCTCCTTGTGCGCCACAATGCCAAAAAACTACAAAGAGTGTCAAAAGATAAGTAAACTTGTGTGATCAATCACAAGTAAATGCTACTAATAAATGTAAAAACATTCTGCAATAATAATAATTATCCACAAACATCAATAAATAAATATTAAATCCACAAAAAAATGTCCAATTAATCCATGTGTTTTTTAATGAATGAATCCAGTGCCCCACCTTAACGACAGACCAATGCTCAAATGATGACCGAAAATGACCCTGAATATACAAGTGCTGTGATAGTGCCCCCACAAAGATCTGCACTCACCAAAATATATTGACCCCTTAGTAACAAGTTGTAACGCTCCTGCGTTTCATGTATGGTGTGGATTTTCAGCTGCAGAAATATTCCACTTCAGTAGTCATGTAAGAGAGATGCTGAGATACCATTCCCAACCTCAATGACTCATCATGTGTGGAAGGTCTTAATTCAGCTAGTAAATACACACACTCAACAAGCTGGTTCCTAGAGTGACTTTATGTATGTAGTAACACAGTGATGAAGATTTAAGAGACAGGTTGAGTGGAGGTGGTAGGTGACAGACACTTGAAGGTAAGACAGTAGCAGATGGATGCAGGTAGGTTTAGCAATCATGTATGGTAGCAGATGACAGAGTAGCAGGTGGACATACAAGAGTGATCAACCCAGTGCAGGAATAAGTAGCAGTAGTCTTAAGAGCTAGCAATCTAGATATGCAGATGTGATAAATAGTCCTTACTATGCAGAGCTAGATAGTGTAAGCTTAGTATAAGTTTATAGAGGGTTCCCCTGCGGGGTACTTAGCACTAATAGCAATACAGCCGAAGGTTGGTTCAGGAGGAGCGGATGATCCGGAAGCGGGATGCAGGGATCAGCGCAGCGAGGTTCCGCCAGCGAGGTATGCTTGCAAGCACGAAAGCTTCAAGCCAAGTTAGCATCCAGGTAAGGGTGTTTGAACGAACACATGTGAGTGAGAACCGGCGCTTTAAATAGCCATCTAGTCCGGTGCTGAGTGATGACAGCTTCAGTCTTAAAGGTGTATGCGCACCTTTCCAAAAGAGAATGGTGGGGCGCATACACTTGTGAAAAGAGTAATTTAGGGTACCAAAGGTACCGGAACATTACACAAGTAGGTGAATATGTGCTTGTTTAGTACCCAGGGTCCTCTTTTTCCAGCAACCCCCCTCCAAAGGGTCTCTGATCGACCATCTGCTCCTCGATCAGACTGCTCCTAATTAGGGAATACAATTCCAAAATGAAGGGTTCATTGCGGAACACATTTATTTAATAAAATACCGAACAATAAAAATGTATTAATTCCAATCACATAGCTGGTGCCTAACCGGAACCCAGTGTATCCAGCGAAACTAGACAGATCCAGAAAGATGGCTGCCTTCACTCCGTGTCACCGGAAGTGGGGTCCGTTCCACTAGCAGGAAATTATGTCACCAGAAATCACATGTGTGACTGGAAGTACCCATCTCAACGTGTTTCGTTCCGCCTTTACATCCTCAGGAAGCTCACTTGGTAGTTCCTTGTAGCTTACTACAACTACAAGAGAGCTTATTCTTTTGAAAAACAACAGACTTACTGGACAGATCACCAAATGAAAATAGAAGAAAACAAATGCAGCCACCATATCTAAGAATTAGTAAGCTGCAATAAAATGTTCGCTTTTGGGTGTATTACGGCTTTAGTTGAAGAAATAGATTGGCATGAGGGTGAGGATTGGTTATTTTATGGGAAAAAGAAGGGATGGAGGTGAGCTGTGGGATCATTCTAGCTAGTAGGTCAAATATCTAATTATTAATATTATGATGATGATGATTATTATTATACAGGTTTTATTTAGCATTAACAGTTTACACCGGGGGTCCCCAACCCCCGGGCCGCTGACCGGTGCCGGGCCATGGCTGCGCTGTGAAGGCTGCGCTTTTTAGATGTGCAGTGGGCGAGCAGAGAGAGGACATCTCTCTCCGCCTTCCCCACATCACCGCTCTTTCACCCTCACAGCTGGGCTGCTTCAATGTCAGAGGTGCAGCAGAGAGCAGAGAGATGACATCATCTCTCACCACTCGCCCCGCATCACCGCTCTTCTGCCCTCACTCAGAACCCACCACTGCACCGAGGCCTGCCTCTGTGCTCAATGGACCAGTTCTGCCCCTAATGCAACGACAATCCACAGCTGGTGGCAGACAGCGTGGCAGGTGACAATCCTCCGCATCTGGTGTCAGGCGACGTGGCAAATAAAAATCCGCATCTGGTGGCAGGCAGCGTGGCAAGTGACAATCCGCATCTGGTGGCAGGCAGCGTGGCAAGTGACAATCCGCATTTGGTGGTAAGCAACGTGGCAAGTGACAATCTGCATCTGGTGGCAGGCGACACGACAACTGACAATCCCCATCTGGTGGCAGGCGACATGGCAAGTGACAATCTGCATTTGGTGGCAGGCGACGTTGCAAGTGACAAGCTGCATCTGAAAGCAGGCGATGTGGCAAGTGACAAGCTGCATCTGGTGGCAGGAGACATGACAACTGACAATCCCCATCTGGTAGCAGGTGACATGGCAAGTGACAATCTGCATCTGGTGGCAGGCGACATGGCAAGTGACAATCTGCATCTGGTGGCAGGCGACGTGGCAAGTGACAAGCTGCATCTGAAGGCAGGCGACGTGGCAAGTGACAAGCTGCATCTGGTGGCAGGAGACATGCCAACTGACAATACCCATCTGGTAGCAGGCGACATGGTAAGTGACAATCTGCATCTGGTGGCAGGCGACATGGCAAGTGACAATCTGCATCTGGTGGCAGGTGACATGGCAAGTGCCTGCCTTCAGATGCAGCTTGTCACTTGCCATGTCGCCTGCCGCCAGATGCAGATTGTCACTTGCCATGTCGCCTGCTACCATATGGGGATTGTCAGTTGTCATGTCTCCTGCCACCAGATGCAGATTGTCACTTGCCACGTCGCCTGCCTTCAGATGCATCTTGTCAGACCACAACCACAGTCTATCAGAGCCCATCAGTGCCGCCTTATCAGTGCCCATCAATGCAGCCTCATTACTGTCCATCAGTGCAGCCTCATCAGTGCAGCATATCAGTACAGCCTCATCAGTGGCCACCAGTGCAGCCTATCAGTGCAACAAATCATTGCCCATTGCAGCTTATCAGCGCTGCCTCATCAGTGGCCATCAGCGCAGCCTCATCAGTGGCCATCAGTGCAGCCTATTAGTGCCCATCAGTGCAACATATCAGTGCCCATCAGGGCACCATATCAGTGCAGCCCCATCAGTGAAGCTTATCAGTGCTGCCTTGTGCCCATCAGTGCAGACTCATCAGTGCCCATCAGTGCAGCATATCAGTGCTGCCTTATCAGTGCAGCCCAATCAGTTCTTTTAAGTTATTTGGTCTTGTGTTTGCTGCCACTGATTGTAATCATAGGATTATGTCACTTATTTGTATAATAAATAGGAAGTCCAGAGTCATTATACAAATAAGTGAAATAATGAGTGGCAGCAAACACAATTCCAAATGCAATTCAATATTCTCGCTCAAGGACAAGGATGTTTAACCACTTACCGCCCGCCCGCCGTCATATGACGGCGGGACGGTGCGGCTATTATCCTGGGCGGACGTCATATGACGTCCGCCCATTCAAGCACGGCAGGCGCGCGATCGCGGGCGCGCCGCCGTGCACTGCCGGTGTCGGTGTGTCCCCGGGACACAGCCGGTCACCGGCAGGGGGGAAACAGCCAATAGGCATGGCTGTTTCCCACGTGATCGGCTGTGTTCCAATGACACAGCCGATCACAATGGAGGCGGCCGGGAGATGACCGCGCATGCGCGATCGGGAGCGCGCAGCGCGGTCATGTCGGTGGCACTGTGTTCCGTAGGAACACAGCTGTCACCGGCAGTAGTAAACAGTCACTGACAGTGACTGTTTACTATGTGATCGGCTGTGAATCCATTCACAGCCGATCACAAAATGTAAACAAAGAGCAGTAACTCACTGTTACTAGCTCTTCTCTCCTCATACAGCTTCCAGTATGAGGGGAGAAGAGCTAGAAATAGTGAGTTACTGCTCTGTACACATGTAAAAAGTAAAATCACACTAAAATCACACTAATAAAGGTCCCCACACAGTCCCCAGCCCCCCCCAATGTCACCTGTCACCCAACAGTCACCTCATCAGTGCCCAGAAATTGACACCCATAACGTTCACATGTGAGCGCAGCGTTCGCGGGCAAAATCACCACGATTCTGCCGGCGATCCGGAAATCATTGCAAATTGCGGGACGCCTGTGCGTTGCCCGTGATTTGCAATAGCACCCCAAACGCTGTGCGATGTTGCCGCCATTTCCGCCTGCCGAATCGCAGTAACATCGCGCAATCATCGCATGACGCCCAAAAAAGTACAAGAGTTTCTTTGGGGCGTGATGCGTTGTTTGCGTGATGTTACCGCGATTCGGCAGGCGGAAACATCGCACAGCGGGCAACGCACAGGCGTCCCGCCATTTGCAATGATTTCTGGATCGCGGGCAGAATCGCAGTGATTCTGCCCGCGATCGCTACGCTCACATGTGAATGTAGCCTAAAGTTCACCGGTCACCAGAGACTGCCAACAGTACCGCCGTGCACCATCGCCCGTCACCTGTCACCCATCAGTGACCATCGCCCCGTCACCTGTCACCCCATCAATCACCGTCACCTGTCACCCCATCAGTCATCGTCATCTGTCACCCCATCAGTCATCGTAACCTGTCACCCCATCAGTCACCGTCACCTGTCACCCCATCAGTCATCGTCACCTGTCACCCCATCAGTCACCGTCATCTGTCACCCTATCAATCATCGTCACTTGACACCCCATCAGTGATCTTCACTTGTCACCCCATCAATCATCGTCACATGTCACCCGGTCAGTGATTGTCATCTGTCACCTCATCAATCATCGTCACCTGTCACCTCATCAATCATCATCACCTGTCACCCCATCAGTCATCATCACCTGTCACCCCATCCGTCATCGTCACCTGTCACCCCATCAGTCATCGTCACCTGTCACCCCATCAGTCATCGTCACCTGTTTGCCATATACATGCAATCACTTACTGACCGCCTAACGACTATATGCGTCGGCCATTAAAAGCTAAATACTGGGGTTATGGCAGAAGATAGCCCCCATAACCCCGGTATTTTTTGAAACGACGGGCGGTCGGCTTTCAGATAAGGGTGGTCCCAGTGGCGGATTCGCCGCGGAATTACCCTTACGGTGCAGGGGAAGAGGTGCCCCCCCCCCTCCTGCCGCGTCCCAGACGTTTTCCCAGCTTACCGGACCCGCCGGCAGCGGGGAAAACTATCCGGTCCCGGATCCTCAGAGACAGGAAGTCGAGTGAGGGCAAGATGGCCCTCACTCAACTCTATGGTCTTGGAGGACCGGAGCTACGTCAAAAGACGTTGCCTAGCAACCGGTTTAAAGGGCCGCTTTTTTTTTTTGCTTTTTTTTTTTTCCTCTTTCAACAATTTTTTTTTTTTTTTTTCTTTTTTAGTGTAGTTGTGAGGTGTGAGGTCTTTTTGACCCCAGATCTCACAATAAAGAGGACCTGTCATGCCTATTTCTATTACAAGGGATGTTTACATTCCTTGTAATAGGAATAAAAATTATCAAAACATTTTTTTTTTTTAAACTGTGTAAAAATAAAAAAATAATAAATAAAATAAATAGGAAAAAAAAAAAAAAAAAAAAATTAAAGCGCCCTGTCCCCGTTAGCTCGCGCGCAGAAGCAAACGCATACGCAAGTCCCGCCCACATATGTAAACGGTGTTCAAACCATACATGTGAGGTATCGCCGCGATCGTTAGAGCGAGAGCAATAATTTAAGCCCTAGACCTCTTCTGTAACTCTAAGCTAGTAACCTGCAGAAATTTTTAAAATGTTGCCTATGGGGATTTTTAAGTACCAATGTTTGGCGCCATTCTGTGAGCATGCGCAATTTTGAAGAATGACATGTTGGGTATCTAATTACTCGGCGTAACATTATCGTTCACATTATGGAAAAAAAATTTGCTAAATTTACTGTTTTCTTATTTTTTAGATCAAAAAAGTGATTTTTTTTCAAAAAAATCGCATTTGGAAGACTGCTGCGCAAATATGGTGTGATAAAAAATATTGCAACGATCTCCATTTTATTCTCTAGGGTCTCTGCTAAAAAAAAATATATAATGTTTGGGGGTTCCAAGTAGTTTTCTAGCAAAAAAATGATTTTAGCTTGTAAACACCAAGTGTCAAAAATAGGCCCAGTCTTAAAGTGGATAAATGGACAACTTTGTGTAAAGCGCTACTTGGATGTTAGGCCTATGTATGTGGCCAGGCTGTGAAAAAGTGTTACACATGTGGTATCGCCATACTCAGGAGGAATAGCAGAATGTATTTTGGGGTGCAATTTTTGCTATATACATGCTATGTGTTAGAAATATTGCATAAATGGACAGCTTTGTGTAAAAAAAAATGTGTTTTCATTTTCTTTCCACATTTTCCAAAAACTTGTGGAAAAAAATGACATATTCAAAAGACTCATTATGCCTCAAAAATTATACGTTGGGGTGTTTGCTTTCCAAAATGGGGTCATTTTATAGGGGTTTCCATTGTCCTGGTGCTCCAGGGCCTTCAAAAGTACGATAGGTTGTCAGGAAATTATATGTGAAATTTGTGCTCCTAGAATGCCGGACGGTGCTGGTTGGATGTTAGGCCTCTGTATGTGGCCAGGCTGTGAAAAAGTCTCACACATGTGGTATCGCCATACTCAGAAGGAGTAGTAGAATGTGTTTTGGGGTGTAGTTGCAAGTATACATGTGCTGTGTGAGAGAAATAACCTGTTAATACGGCAATTTGTAAAAAAAAATAAAATAAAAAAAAAAATCTTCATTTTGCAAAGCATTGTGGGAAAAAATGACAACTTCAAAAAACTCACCATGCCCCTTATTAAATACCTTGGAATGTCTACTTTCCAAAAAGGGGTCATTTGGGGGGTATTTGTACTTTCCTGACTTTTTAGTGTCTCAAGAAATGAGATAGGCCTTCAGTACATCAGGTGTGATCAAGTGTGATCAATTTTCAATGATTCGCACCATAGCTTGTGGACTCTATAACTTTCACAAAGACCAAATAATATACACTTACTTGGGTTATTTTTACCAAAGATAAGTAGCAGTATAAATTTTGGCCAAAATTTGTGAAGAAAAATTACTAATTTGCAAAATTTTATGACAGAAACAAAGAAAAATGCGTTTTTTCACAATATTTTCAGTCTTTTTTTATTTATAGCACAAAAAATAAAAAACCCAGTAGTGATTAAATACCATCAAAAGAAAGCTCTATTTGTGTGAAAAAAGGGACACAATTTTTGAATGGGTACAGTGTTGCATGACTGAGTAATTCTCAGTCAAAGTGTGAGAGCGCTGAAAGCTGAAAATCGGTCTGGGCAGGAAGGGGGTGAAAGTGCACTGTAGGTAAGTGGTTAAAGAAATGAAATTATATTATTGACCTGATGCCCGCCAAACCTGGGGGCGGAGGAGGGTAGGCAGAGCATTAGGCTGCAGTGCCACACTTATTAGCATTGGCGGCCGTCGGTCCAGTTGTATTAAGTGTGGTCAGCGGCCTGCGGTCTGTCCGAATCTCCTCACTGGGCCGGTATTATCATACCAGCAGGTAGCAGTGTGACTGCTTAATGGGGGTGCCAGACTGATTTGCCTCCTGGACCCTGCCCTCCGGCCCAATTCGCCCCATAGTACTGGCACTATACTAAAAGTGTAGAGCAAGCCAGCAGGGACCCTTTTCGTGTGGGAGCCCGGAGGAGGCTGTTATTTTTTCGTGCTTTTTTGCTGCCCCCCCCCTGCAAAGTGCTGCCTTAGGCCTGGGCTTTGTTGGCCTAGGCCAAGATACAGCACTGAGTGTATGTGGCTGCTAGGGTTGCCACCTCATCCCTTTAATCCAGGACACATATTAATTACACAGGTTCTAAAGCTGATATAATGCACATAAAGCACTAAGTGAGTTTAATTACCACCTTAATTAGCCACAGAACCTGTGTAATTAATATGTGTCCTGGTTTAAAGGCATGAGGTGGCAACCCTAGTGGCTGCTCGGGTTAAATAAAGGAAAAAACAAAGGCGCCAGGTCAGAAGTTTTACTATGTAAAAATTTTATTCAGAGGCACTTACATGAAAGGAAGCCAGCGTCGACATGCAGATAATCAAAGAAGCGGGTCCCCAAACATAATATACTGAAAGGTGATGTGAGTGGCATACGTCCAGCTTCAGGTGTGCCACCGGTATCCAGGGATGGAGGTCGGGAGGTCCTGGGGGTGCCGGGAGGAGTCCGAACACACCTCCCCCAGGGACACCGGCGGCGCTCAGTCGGGAGCCGGATGCAGCGTCACAGGACACTGCCGGTTCCTCTACGGAAGCCAGCAGTAAACAACTGAGGTTGTGGAGAGGGCGGGCCGCAACATCGTTTCAGAGGATCCACCTCCTTCGTCGTGCATTGTTGTAGTGAGCGCTGACCCATCAATCCAGGTCGGTGTAGTATTTTGTTTGCTCGGGTTAAATGTCACATCTACAAATGAATTCACAAATACAAAAATGATTTTTAGCAAAAACAGCAGCGAAAAGAAAATAACCAAGGGAAGCATTGTTCAGCATTAAGAACTGGATTCATTCCGGGGACACAATTTGGAAATCTGAACCATTTCTGGGAATAAGAGACAGTCGGTAATTATGGCATTTTGTGTGTATTCCTCCTTTGAACTCTCTCTATATATATATATTCAGATGTATGGAAGTAGCGGGGTCACCGTGTATTCCCAGTGACACAAACAATACAGCAGCATGGAAGATTAAAAGACACAAAGTGGCCTTTCTCCTCGTACTGTTCAGATGAATGTGAGGCCGGCTCTCGGGAAGTGATAAATACGGGTCATAAATACAGATCCATAACTGCAAGGATGTGAATGAGCGTCTTATGGATTAAGTAAAGATGAAATCTGCTAGACATGAAGGCATATTGAGGATTATACAGTGTAAAGTGATCAAACGCAGCGGCCTGCATGAATTCTCTGGGAACGGACTTGTTCATGAAAAGAGATCACAGGCTATTACTCAGATCAGGCCGGTTCTATACTGAGATGTCCTTATGGTACATTCACAAGAGCCCCTGTAATTCACTTAGCTGCAATAATGAATCACCATTTAAACTTTATTATTGGGTAATCACCCATGTGTAGTCATGACATCAGGTAGAATGGAATGTGAGAGCTGAAAAGAGGGGACATTATTAGAATCTGCTGAGACCCAGGCAGGGTGGATGGAGGCCTGATAAACCATGACTACACATCCACATTGTCATATTTATGTCAGACCAAAAGGTTTGGTTTATTCCAAAAAAAGAAAAAAACAAAGGTAACAACTGGAAGTAAATACCTTAACAAACAGACTATAGCGGCACAGCACAAGAGCCCAACAAGAATTAATAAAACATTATTTTTTTATTGTACAATGGTAAAAAAAAAAACGGTAAATACATCAATTTGTTCCCCATACATATCGGGGGATCAATGACCTCTGTATGTTTAGCTAAATAGCTATGAAAGCTGAATGAACTACAGTATCTCACAAAAGTGAGTACACCCCTCACATTTTTGTAAATATTTTATTCTATCTTTTCATGTGACAACACTGAAGAAATTACACTTTGCTACAATGTAAAGTAGTGAGTGTACAGCTTGTATAAGAGTCGGTTCACACTGTTCCGACTCCAAGTCGCCCCGACTTCGGGCGACTAATGAAGTCGAATAAATAATATTGCTGCGCTAAGTGAATAAAAACAATCACTATGTGATAAATAAATTAATTAATTGATTAATATATAAATATACTGATAAAGTGACCAAGAATCTTCTCCAAACAAAGCTATGATATCAAAAAACAGTGAACCGTGATGGTATAAAGTCCCAATACACAGTGAAAATAAAGTGACACAGTGATGACATGGAGAAGATTCTTGGTCACTTTATCAGTATATTTATATACCGTATTTTCCAGCATATAAGACGACTGGGCGTATAAGACGACCCTCCTAATTTTCATTTACTGGTAATACTTATACTTAGGTTACCTTGGAGATATTACACTCGGCGTATAAGACGACCCCCCATTTTTGGGGGATTTTTTTGAGGTTCAAAAGTAGTCTTATACGCCAGAAAATACAGTATTAATCAATTTATTCATTTATTTATCACATAGCGATTGTTTTTATTCACTTAGCGCAGCAATATTATTTATTCAGCTTTTATTGGTGTTTTTGTGTTTGGCACTGATTGCTTGCAGCTTTGTGCACAATATTTTGTATCAGTTTATTAGGGCTTGCGCTGATTATTTTATTTTATTATTGTCACGACTAATGAAGTCGCCCATGTACCGCGACTTCTGCGCGGCTTGCAACGACTTCACATTATGGAAGTCAATGCAAGTCGCTACGACTTTGCAAAAAAAAGGTGCAGGAACCTTTTTCTAAGTCGGAGCGACTTGAGTCGCTCTGATTAGAACAGTTCCATTGCACAGCATGGACCGCTACTTGTCAGGCGACCAAGTGGCCTGACAAGTCGGAACAGTGTGAACCGGCAGTTACAGTGTAAATTTGCTTTCCCCTCAAAATAACTCAACACACAGCCATTAATGTCTAAACCGCTGGCAACAAAAGTGAGTACACCCCCAAGTGAAAATGTCCAAACTGGGCCCCAATAGCCATTTTCACTCCCTGATGTCATGTGTGTGCGGGGGCAACCAGGTGAGGAGTACAAAGACAAGTGTGTCTTACCTACAGTCAAGCATGGTGGTGGGAGTGTCATGGTCTGGGGCTCCATGAGTGCTGCCGGCACTGGGGAGCTACAGTTCATTAATGGAACCATGAATGCCAACATTTACTGTGACATACTGAAGCAGAGCACGATCCCCTCCGTTCGGAGACTGGACCACAATTCAGTATTCCAACATGATGACAACCCCAAACACACTTCCAAGATGACCACTGCCTTGCTAAAGAACCTGAGGGTAAAGGTGATGGACTGGCCAAGCAGACCTAAACCCTATTGAGCATCTGTGGAGCATCCTCAAACGGAAGGTGGAGGAGCGCAAGGTCTCTAACATCCACCAGCTCCGTGATGTCACAGTGTGTGGACGGGGACTCCAGTGGCAACCTGTGAAGCTCTGGTGAACTCCATGCCCAAGAGGGTTAAGGCAGTGCTGGAAAATAATGGTGGCCACAAAAAATATTGACTCTTTGGGCCCAATTTGGACATTTTCACTTAGGGGTGTACTCACTTTTGTTGCCAGCGGTTTAGACATTAATGGCTGTGTGTTGAGTTATTTAAGGGGACAGCAAATTTACACTGTTATACAAGCTGTACACTCACTACTTTACATTGTAGCAAATTGTCATTTCTTCAGTGTTGTCACATGAAAAGATATAATAAAATATTTACAAAAATGTGAGGGATTTACTCACTTTTGTGAGATACTGTATATAAGATGATGAAAGTCCAATATAGATGGAGTAGACTCTTCCAGTGCCTGTAAGGTTGACGCATTTCACTGAAGGTTTGCCTTCTTCAGGTCCCAGAAGACATATACACTGATAACATCATGACCACTCACCTAATATTGAGGATGGCTCCCTTTTGCTAAAATAGCCCTGACCCATTGAGGCATGGACACCAAAGTACCATCCGCATGAATAGCAGGATCCAAGGTTTCCCTGCAGAACATTTCCCAAAGCATCATGCTGCCTCTGTCGACTGTCGACCTTAAAATAACATGACAGCCAAATGAATATGTACACATGCCGCAGTGGCAAGTTTAAAATTTTTCAGAAAATAACATTTTCATCAAGTACAGACAATACCTGTTGATACTTCCAGAGATGTAGTGTCCATAATACTTCTTATGAGCTGAACTGAAAGTCCAGTGTTATCCTTTCTAATTCTAATAGCAGCATAGGAATGGGTAGACTTCACCCATTCATATTCTGCCATGGAGTTAATATGGAAAGGAAAATTGAGGTAGGGATTTGATAACAATTTCCAACTTCTTGATTAACTCCATGGCAGCGTACTTATTGGCAAAGTCTACCCATTTGTATGCTATCATGGAGTTAATCAGGAAAGGAAAATTAAGGTAAGTATTTGATAACAATTTCCATCTTGCTGGCTAAATCCATAGCAGCATACAAACTGGCAGAGTCTACCCATTTGTATGCTGCCATGGAGGTAATAAGGAAAGGAAAATTAAGGTAAATATTTGATAACAATTTCCAACTTCCTGACTGAATTCATAGCAGAAAACATATGGGCGGAGTCTACCCATTTGTATGCTGCCATGGAATTAATCATTAAAGGAAAATTAAGGTAAGTATTTAATAACAATTTCCATCTTCCTGTTTAACTCCATGGCAGCATACTTATTGGCAGAGTCTACCCATTCATATGCTGCCATGGAGTTAATTAGGAAAGGAAAATTAAGGTAAGTATTTGATAACAATTTCCATCTCGCTGAGTAAATACATAGCAGCATACAAACTGGCAGAGTCTACCCATTTAGAGGCTGTCATGGAGTTAACCGGGAAAGGAAAAATAGGGTAAGTATTTGATAACAAATTTCCTATTTCTTTAGAGGTTATCTTGTGTAAATAAAACATTTTTCAACTTCCATATAATACAGATGAAGACCTCTTTAGAGTCTTAATCAGGAATATAGCCTGGGTGACAACTATATTTACCAATCTTCTACCAAAGAGACCCTTCTTCATTGTGGAGGAAGTCAGAGGCATAACTAGAACCTTTAGGGCCCTGGTGCAAGAAACCATGAAGGGGCCCTTCCCTTCAAGCCTGGGGCTCTTCCCACTGATCCTGGGGCCCTTTACTCTCGTTGCGGGTGCTTTATTACGGTCCCGCAGCGGGACCCTTTCACAAGTTCTGCAGTGGGCCCCCTTCCTGCCATCTTGGGGCCTCCCCACGGTGGTGGAATGCCAGGGCTCGGTTGCAAGTGTGACCTTTGCGATCTTGGAAGTTCACCCACTGGTGTCAGTAGTTTTTATTTTTTGGTATTTTAATTGCATTATTTTTTATCATTTTATTTTGTTTTTTTACTATGACTCTGTCCATTCAGAAAAGGAAGGAGCTGGTAAATTACATATTTATCAACCCCTTTCTGGTTCTTTATTGTGACACATCCCCTGCAGCAGCCAGCAGCAGAGGGGAGGGTGGACCAGAGACACCAGGGGGGAGCACACAGGGGCCCAGAGACAGCAGAACACAAGTGAACTGGATAGGAGGAGTGGCGGGGGCAGCATACAGAGGAACCAATCTCCTCCATTTTTCTCCTGCAGCTACAGGGAGAAAAAGGAGGATATTGATTTCTCTACATGCTGTTCCCGCTGCCCCTCCTATCCAGGTCTACAGGGGAGCCGCACTGGAGCATGGGGCCCGGTTGCAATTGCAACCCCTGTAGTTACGCCCCTGGAGGAAGTCATTATAAGGAAGTTACAAAAATATTGTGTTGTCAGTGCCCAAATATTCAAATGCCAGCAGCATGCAATCAGTGCAAATATACCGACACTAATATAAACAACATAAAAAATTGCAGCACTATGCAAACAAGCAAAATATAACTGTGAAAATTATATAAAATCTCTAATAAAAAACATATACAAAAGTGATAAAGTAACTTAGGTCACAACAAAGTGTCCTTTATATTAAATCCAAGTGAAAAAAAAAAAGAAGAGTAAAATACAAAGTTGCCCAGTGCAAAAATTGTTCTCAGCAGTCAGGTGTCACCCGTGGTGTCTTTCCTTCACCGAATGGTTGAAATGCAAACTCACCAGAACTGAATGCTCTCCTATAATTTACAGCATTCAGTTCTGGTGAGTTTACATTTCAACCATTCGGTGAAGGCAAGACACCACGGGTGACACCTGAGAACATGTTTTGCACTGGGCAACTTTGTACTTTACTCTTCTTTCTTTTCACTTGAATATAAAAGACACTTTGTTGTGACCTAAGACACTTTATCACTTTTGTATATGTTTTTTATTAGAGATTTTATATAATTTTCAGTTATATTTTGCTTGTTTGCATAGCGCTGCAATTTTTTAAGTGGTTATTATTAGGAAGTTCATGACCATCGTCTTTTGACCCATTCTCAGTAATAAATGGCAGGAGTAAGGGAGTTGAGGTTCCAGTAGCATGAACTTTGAGCCTACTTAAAAAACTCAATGGGGTCATTTAATTGGAGGATCATCCTTTATTTCAAAGAGATCAGTGTCAACTAAAGGCCCGTACACACGATACGAAAATCGGAAATGTAAAATTTCGTCCGATGAACAATCTGCCAATCTGGTCGACAGCCAAGTTGAGGAGGGGAGGGGGAAACCATCAGACTCCACTTTGCAAGTAGAAAATAGTCCTCACTACAGAGCAGTGGAAATTGGTATCACTCCTGATTAACCACAAGCACAGCAATGAAAACACTATGAGAGAGATCTCAAACAGCAGGCTTACAGCTGGTGACACCCCAAAATTTAGTATCTCAGAAAATTTGAATATTACATAAAAACCAAAAAAAAAAAAAATTAGTTTGGGGTTCCCATATTTTTGGTAAGCAGCCAATCTTATATTCCATCCACGGGTGCATTTCTGACTTCCATCTCTGCTGGGAATAAGGTCTCCTATATATCACCATCTCTCCTGGGACTTGTGGTCCATCCTAATTGTCGCATGGTTCCATTAATTGAGGAAGTTTTTATGGACTCACCTTCACCATTCTTTGATCATTCTTGGACTTTTTTATTATTTTTAGTCACTATCTTTTGATCACTTGTTTTTTATTTATACAGGTGCACATGTATTTGTATTTCACTATTTGATGCTAGCACATGTATTTGACTATTATCAATTGATGTTAGCGCTACACATTTTACTATTTTTTCTGTTTGATTTTATCTATAGATCAGTGTATTGCAGCTTTTGTTTTTTCACTCCATATTTATATTTCACAATTGATTTAGCGCAGAAATCCCTGTTTTGGTTTTCTATAGTAAGGCTTACCTACAGGTACAGTTAATACGTCCTAAACATGCACTATATAGGAGATATTTACTTTTGATGCAGCCAATGACATCACCGGTGCATGTGGTATGCCGTTCCTTCAGAGTCCTGTGCCATGAACAGCGTCTCCTAAGTGCATGCACAGGAGTGACGTCATCGTGGCTCCGGCCACTCACACAGCCGGAGTCCGCGAACCAGGAAGGAAGACCGGGTGAAGATGGAAGCGCCTTCAGCAGTGACAGCGCGCCACTGGAAGACTTTATTCTAAGGTAAGTTTCACATAATTTGCTAGTATTCATTGCATACTAGCACATTATGACTTAAAAAAAATAAATAAATAGTGGTTTACTACCACTTTAAGGCACCAATACAATAATATGTAAAAAACTAAATAAATAAAAAAAAAAACAAATTTATTAAATACTTTTTCATTTAAAAACCTTTTCACATAAAGCACATAACAATCAATACATTCTCATGAATACACAGATCAGAAATCATTTTAACTGTAGAATCCTCATTGTCATTTGGCAGTGTTTTTTCTTTTTCTTTTTTTTTTGTTGTACCGTGACTATACTTCCCCTCCCCCTTTTCTCTCCTCTAGTATAGCATGTCTTGTCTCAACTGTCACCTAGGCTGTGCACACTTAGCCGTTACCAAACCACCCGTGGCCTGACATCAAAATTGAGTTTATTCAACAAAGCAGAAACACATGAGGGTGTGATACTCCATGTGAGGCAAGTTGAAGGATGTTTGCAAATTACCAAAATTCAATGCTAGCCATACAAGTCTTGAATTTTGCCTAATTCCTGCTCCATCCATGCTGTTTAGGATGGATGGAGGAATCTAGTGATTTTCCCCCATTCAGACCATGTGTATAGCTTGTATAGTAGGCAGATGACATCTCATCCATATTCCCATCTCACTAGGCAGCATTTGAACCTGCTAACAAGCTAGCAAGTGGTGGCTGGTGCTCCATCAGACGGGGGGGGGGGGGGGGGGGCAGCAGAAGGACCCCCCGAATCACTCCAGCCTGCACCACCATATCCAACCCCCCCCCCCCGTGCCAGTTTACTTACCTTGCTCCATGGGACTGACAGGCAACGGCGGCTTCCCCCTCAGTCTCCGTGTTTCCCCTAGGCGGCCGTCTCCTCTCTCCTTCTTGACCAATAGGATGCCTTCTCCTTTCGGCCAATCGAGAAACAAGTCTCAGGACCCGCTTCCTGATTGGCCGGGAAGAGAATCAGTGCGGCAATAGCGAATATTTATTCGCTATTGTCACACAACTCGGTGGGCTCAGGGCGCAGTGCTCTGCGCCCCGAGCCCACCCTTTTTTGAAGCCTATTAGAGCTTCTGGCTCTAATCACGTGATTCAAAAAAAAAAATTCCCATTGGAATCCATGCATCCGGCGCCCTTCATGTAGATTAGGAGGCCAGATGCATGGATAGGGGGGCGGTGCACCCCCAATGGACAGGCCACCACTGAAGCTAGTCTTATGTTAGACACATAAAGCAGGTATCATGTAGTTGCACCCACTTTTAAACTTTTTCTAAGTTTTGGATACAGTGGAGAGGGATAAGAATATCTGTCTGTTTTTTATTGCTTTCTTTGTCCTCCTTAGGGAGATCCACCCTCTCTATTTGTTCTATTTACCATCATCAAGTAAAACAAAATCCAAAATTTTAGGTTGTCCTTAGAACAGTTATAGAGGGGAAATCTTCCAATGGGGAACTAATTCTAGTGACACCCTTTGGATGGATTTCCTCTCACTTCCTGTTTTGGCTGTGGGGCAGGAGTTGAAGAGAAATCTCCACAATGGGACACAGATGAAACAAGAAAAAAAACTTACAGGGGTGATAACCCTCCTTTATCCTATCCAAAATTAAAAAAACAAGTTTTGCCTTTAGTTCTCCTTTAAATATATAGGAAAGAAAAAAGGAGGCACAAACACCTAGTGCATTACCCTTGGACACCTTTAAAACTTTTTATTAAAATGCCAAAAACATTCTCACAGACATGAAGAGCAAAAATCGCATTTAATGAGTCCACCGCAAGTGGAGGTGTTCATCCCTGTAATTGGACCGTTGACGCATTTCGGGAGACAGGCTCCCTTCCTCAGAGCTCGGAGCTAGCATCCTTGTTTTCCCCCATCCTGCCCCTCTACCTGAACACTGGGGCCACATTAGCTGAGTGATGAAGAGAAACTGAGGGAGAGGAGAAACACTGGAATACTAGTCGGTACTAGTGTGCAAAACTGCATTTGCTTTGTAAGAATCAATCACCTGTAATGTTGGGTGTCCTATGTGTGTCGATGCTGTCACATGATGTAAAACTATTAGAATTGTTTTTTACATTTTAGAATGGGGTGCCTTGAGACTGTCCACAAATTTAGAGGGTGCCTTGACTGAAAAAAGGTTGAGGAACAGTGTTCTAGAAGAATAGTGTGAGGGAGAGAAAGATAGGCAGTCTATATAATTATGGGAATCCCTGGGGAGGTGTGCTCAGAAGGTGGAGAGGGCGCTCATAAATATTCTGAAGTCTGGCAGCAAGGTGCTGGGTTCCTAGGTGCATTGCTTTAGGAGGAGAAACCTTTCAGGGTGCTCTGCCCTTGATGCAGAGATAGACAGAGAGGAAGCCAGAGGAGACTTTGTGGACATTGAGGTCCCATTTAGTCTTAGCTGGGGGGATTACTAAAGAGAGTTGTGTTAAGAGACTGAGCAGAGCCAGAAGGGAGTTGAGGGAGGAAGCTCAACTATTCTGGTACTGAGGGAGTAATTGATCCTGAGGAGAAGTGACTGTGGGGGGTGGTTTGTTCCCCCAAGCAAGTGCAGTACAGCCAGGAGTTGTGCAAAACAGCCAGGAGTGTGCCAAAAGAGTACAGTGCAACCGAAGGTTGTGCAATATAGCCTGAATTTTGTTTGTACAGAACAGCCAGAAGTCTAGCAGTCCTGAAGTTGTGAATTTCTTCAGTTCCGGGGTATCCCATTCTCTCCATCCCTATCCAAGTTACTGTTCCAAAAAAAAACACAAAAAGAAAACCTAAGACTGATCTTTGAACTGAAGGAAGAATGCTGAAAATGCAGTGTGACTGGGGGGGATAGGCCCAAATGACCAGCGGCTCCTGCAGGGGAGTGCTATAATCAGCTTATTTTTTTTTAAAAACCCTTAGCGCCGGTTCACATAGGAGCGATGCTACTTTCAGGGGCGACCTCCGAGATCGCGATGCAAGCAGCATTGAAGTCTATGGCGGTCGCCTCCTGGTCGCCCCAAAGAAGCTCCGGACCCTTTTTCTAGGTTGGAGCGACTTGTGTCGCTCCTATTAGAACGGGTCCGCAGCTTTCCTATGGGAGGCGACCTGCGGCGACCTGTGAGGCGACCAGGTCGCCTCACAGGTCCCCCTAGTGTGAACCGGGGCTTATAGTGGTATCAAAGACTTTTATTTTTTAAATAACAAACATGTTATACTTCCCTCCTCTGTAATAGTTTTGCACAGAGCAGCCCAGATCCTCCTCTTCTCGGGTCCCCCGCTGGCGCTCCGGGTCCCTCCCTTCTGCCAAGTGCCCCCACAGCAAGCAGCTTGCAATGGAGGTACCCATGCTTCAAACACAGATCCGTGGCTTGGCCCTGCCCCCCCTCTCTACTGATTGGTTCAGAGGCTGAGATTGACAGCAGTGGGAGCCATCGTCTCAGCCAATGAGGAGGCAGAGTCCCCAGAGAGCCGAGTCACTCGTGCACATTGCTGAATTGAGTTGGGGCTCAGGTAAGTATCAGGGGGAGCCGGGGGGGGGGGGGCTGCTGCACAAAGAAGGTTTTTTACCTTCATGCGTAGAATGACTTTAGAACCAGTTTAAAATGTAATCCAGTCCTGTTATGTGAATGGAATCCCAGGTTTAATCACAATTTGTCCTGAACGGAAACCACATTCATCCCACGTTCACATTGGTCCGATTTGACATGTAATTTGACATTTGTCAAATCGCATGTCAACTCTGAGCCAATTTCTGGCAATGACACCGTCCAAATCAGTGCAACGCCGACTTTGCAGCGCCGCACCGATTCCCAAAAGTAGTTTCTGTACTACTTTTGACGATTTGCAGGGTGGGGGGTGATTTCCATAGACATCTGTGCAGGAACCAACACAGATGTCTGTGAAATCGCCCCCGAAGTCGGACTGAAATGCCGGCTTGGAATTCAGCTGGATTTTAAAACAGCTCCAGTGTGATCCTGGGCTCACCATGAGAATTTTGATTCTTTGAGAAAAAAATATTCATCCTGCTTGTTTTTCTCATCACTTTGGTCAAAAATGTTTGTTGTTTTGACCCCACCAGCCATGAGAGAAGTGCAAAAAACAAAAATTGCCGGTGTCCAGCCATTGTAATACTTCCAGCAGCCCACTGATTGCAGGAATTGCTGGAATTGGAAACATTGACTGTGTGTATACTTCTGTTTGTAGCCAACCCAATAGTATAAGTAGTAGGGGGTGGGGGATATTGCGCTTCTAGGAGGTGTTAAAAAAGTGAATATTCAAAAAAATTTATAAAAACAGTGATTAAATCCACTCAATAAATTATTATAAAAATAGTGCATTCGTGTAAAAAATACTCAATAGTGTTAGTAAAATCTTCAGGTATAAGATGCAATAGTGTAATACAAAATACAATAATTATACTTCATACAGTGAATAACTAAACAGGCCAATTTGGTGACAGGTAAAAAGTGCTCAGTGCATAGATAAATGTGCAAACAATCACTTAGTCCATATATCAAAACCCCGGACAGCAAAGCAAGTTCATAGGTAAAAGAATTCAATCAACTTCTTCAATAACTGTATCCGGGTAGGTAGACTACCAAAACGGTGTTATCCCTCCACCTAACACCATATACGTGAGAAATGTGGGGTGCTTCTTCACAGTGGTGTACCCCTATAGTGGTACTAAGCGCTCACCTCCATCACTCAGAAAAAAAGCCTTATTATACAAGAAATGGTTTATCTCTACTATCACTCCACTTCTCCACTCTTACTCTGATGTCCAGGAACCGGTCTAGGGTCAATTAGCCTTTTGGGCCTCCAGGGGGCCAACGTATCTCGAGAAAAAGGCTTACAATAGTGCAATACTGTATTGTACAACGATTTTATTTCAAATAGATAAAAAACACTCACATTTAGTATTTAAAATCAGCGCCTTAAGTTTAAAAGGAAGGAATCGCGGTCTTCACATCCGCGTACATACGTCACTTCCGGTATAGCGTCCTTACACGTTACGCCACTTCCGGTCACGTGGCTTCTTCAGGGGGTTCACACATCTGTGCAGGAACCAACACAGATGTCTGTGAAATCGCCCCCGAAGTCGGACTGAAATGCCGGCTTGGAATTCAGCTGGATTTTAAAACAGCTCCAGTGTGATCCTGGGCTCACCATCAGAATTTTGATTCTTTGAGAAAATATTCATCCTGCTTGTTTTTCTCATCACTTGTTTGTTGTTTTGACCCAACCAGCCATGAGAGAAGTGCAAAAAACAAAAATTGCCGGTGTCCAGCCATTGTAATACTTCCAGCAGCCCATTGATTGCAGGAATTGCTGGAATTGGAAACATTGACTGTGTGTATACTTCTGTTTGTAGCCAACCCAATAGTATCGTTTTGGAAAGTCTAGTGGGTAGATTATGGAAAATAGGGTTAAAAGTGGAATTCCTATCTTTAAATTGTTATCTTGGAAGAAAAATATCATCAGATTAAGATTGTTTACTTATTGAAACTGACACGGTAATAATATCTCGACAGTCGGTGTGGAGCAATGGATGGTCCTGATTGGTCTGTTGGAGGTCATTTAATTAGCAGTAGAAGCCATGGTGTTATTCCTGCTAGATAATACCGAGCTCTGGCATCAGGAATAAACCTTAGTGTTGATTTCAAAGCAAGAAGCCGTTCACAAACAGATCATAAATCTGGAGATGACAACATCACAGGGTGAGAAGTAAATTCATTTTACTGAGCTGTAAAGACATCTCAGAAAGACTGAAGTCTCAGGGAAGATTTACTGCTCCTTTAAAAGGGGCTCTGCGTCCCGTGTATGAAGCACACCATCAGTGATAACCCAGCCGGGAACTCTGGCTTTAGTCCAGATGTATCATCATCACTGATGCCTCTCTAGTTTGTTCCATATTCAAAAGAATGCAGTACGTAGTGCATCCCTCAACCCTGCACGCAGTACATAGCACATCCTGCAACCCTGCACTCTTTATGTGGCGCACCCCGAAACCCTGCACTCCCCTGCATTCTGTGCATTACACACTCCTGGCCACCTACACCGTATACATGGTCAGGGGAAAGGGGGTGCAGTCAAAGGCAGAGCCAAGGAGTTTGGGGGGGCGGCAAAATTAGATTTCGCCTAGGGTGTCAAAAATCCTTGCACCGGCCCTGGCTATAGGCATCATCTTGGTATGGTTTTTTCAGGCATGGATGCCCCCCCCCCTCCGCTGCCTTCCAGGGATCTCCTGTCCAACCAGGGGGCCCGGGAACTCTGGCTTTAGTCCAGATGTATCATCATCACTGATGCCAATGTAGTTTGTTCCATATTCAAAAAGAATGCAGCTATAGGCATCATCTTGGTATGTTTTTTTTTTCAGCCAGCGATGCCCCCCCCCCCCCTCCGTTGCCCTCCAGGCATCTCCCGTCCAACCAGGGTGCCCAGGACTGAGGCCGGCAGTTCTGCCAGCTGACCATAAAGATGACCGAGGACCAGAACATCCCCGATCACCTCTATGGTCTAAGTGATAAGTATTTTGTCATGTCCGGTTTCGCTGGATGTAAACAAGCCGTTACTGGCTTGGGAAAGCATCAAGTCAGACCGATCTCAGTTTAATCTGATGCTTTTTAAGTGGGAGTAAACCCTTTTTTGGCACTTGTACCTACAGGTAAGCCTATAATAATCTGTGACGAAACGCGTCGGGTTTGCAAAGTCACCCAGTTTGAAAGATCCCGGAAGGACGGGCGGTGTGTATGCAGCCGGCCGGCTTGTTTTTATGCATATGAATTCCCATTGCTCTGTAAGTGTCACGTACCTGATAGGAGACTGAATTGACGAGGTTGGCCTCTCTTATATCTCCCGCCCTGGCCCCACTGAGGATGAGACAGAGGGTGCCGAGGGACAGGAGGGACACGAGTGCCTGTGGGTGTTGATTGCAGAACCCGCAGAGGGGAATGCGACTCCAAGGAGACCGTGGAACCAGAGAAGCAGGAACAGTAGTTATGTTCGGAGGACTGGTCCAAGTTAAAGGGGCACTCTGCTTAAACTGATAGTTCTGGATAGGCCGTTTGTCAAGATTCCAGAGGCAGGAGCGAACAGCGGTATGCAGGGCTGATGCAGCAGGCGGCCAGGCAAGCACTCGAGTAGGACCATGGGCCAGGATCAGAGGCAGGAACAGAGTCTTAGGTATAGCCGGGGTCATCAACAGGCGGGCAGTGAGGTACCAAGTCATGAGCAGAGGCAAAGTCAGGAACCAAGCCGGGTCGAAGGTAAACAGCTAGGCAGAAGTGGAATCCAAAGTCAGGTCAAGAACACGCCAAGTCAGCAACAGGAGAACATGCAGGAAACTTCCAGGACACAGGACACAGCTGAAGATCAGTCAGCAAAGATAGGGTGACAGAGATGAGCCTCTCTGCGGCTGCACATGGGGGGGTGCCGCAGCTGCAGGAGAGGTGCGAGGGCCACATAAGATGGCCTGGCACACTGTATTCAGCCCACAGGCCTTGTGTTTAATATGTGCTCTATGGCTTCTGCTTAAATAAATATATAATGTTTTGGGTTCATTTCTAGTAAAATAATGCTGGTTTTTACATATATGTGAGAAGTGTCAGAATAGGCCTGGTGTTAGCGTGGTTAAAGTATGTTTCAGTTTTGAACTTTTTAAACTGATTATAGCAGTACAATGCAGGAAGAGGAGGTGGCGGGCAGGCCATTAGAAAGTGTTGACATTTGCACAGTAGAGCAAAATAAACACTGTATTGCCAAAAGTATTGGGACGCCTTCCTTTACACGCAAATGAACTTTAATGGCATCCCAGTCTTAGTCCGTAGGGTTTAATGTTGAGTTGGCCAACCCTTTGCAGCTATAACAGCTTCAACTCTTCTAGGAAAGCTGTCCACAAGGTTTAGGAGTGTGTCTATGGGAATGTTTGACCATTCTTCCAGAAGCGCATTTGTAAGGTCAGGCACTGATGGTGGATGAGAAGGCCTGGCTCGCAGTCTCCACCCTAATTCATCCCAACGGTGTTCTATTGGGTTGAGGTCAGGACTCTGTGCATGCCAGTCAAGTTCCTCCACCCCCAAACTCGCTCATCCATGTCTTTATGGACCTTGCTTTGTGCACTGGTGGGCAGTCATGTTGGAACAGGAAGGGGCCATCCTCAAACTGTTCCCACAAAGTTGGGAGCATGAAATTGTCCAAAATGTCTTGGTATGCTGACACCTTAAGAGTTCCCTTCACTGGAACTAAGGGGCCAAGGCTGAAAAACAACCTCACACCATAATCCCCCCTCCACCAAATGATTTGGACCAGTGCACAAAGCAAGGTCCATATCGACATGGATGAGCTCTTTAATTGTAAACTCTAATGAGCAGGGCCCTCTGATTCCTACTGTATTAAAGTGTATTGTATTTGTACTGTCTACCCTCCAGTTGTAAAGCGCTGCGTAAATCCCATATAATAAAAATAATAATAATAACAAAGAACGAGTTTGGGGTGGAGGAACTTGACTGGCCTGCACGGTGGACGGCCTTCCCAGAAGAGTTGAAGCTGTTATAGCTGCAAAGGGTGGGCCAACTCAATATTGAACCCTACAGACCAAGACCGGGGTGCATTTAACCACTTTACCGCTGCTCACTGGAGCTCTACTGCGGCAAAGTGGCTCGATAACGTCTGGCGACGTAGACCTACGTCGCCAGACATTCCCCTCTCTCGGCGGCGCACGCGCGCCGCCGGAGGCTCGCCCCCGCTGTATTCAGTTACAGCGGGAGTCGGGCCAGGGGAGGAGTGGCGGTGATCACCGCCGCTCTTCCCCGATCGTCGGGGATCTAGTGTGGAGATCCGCCCGCTTGTGTAAACAAAGCGGGCGGATCTCCTAAGTGACAGGCAGGGTCAGATTACAGGGTTCAGCATAGCTCAACCTGCGATCTGTCCCTGTGTCACTCAGTCCCCTCCCCCCACACATGTCAGTAAGCACCAGGCATACATTAACCCCTTGATCACCAATAAAAATTAACCCCTTCCCTGCAGAGGCGTAACTAGAACCTTCAGGGCCCTGGTGCAAGAAACCATGAAGGGCCCCTCGGACCCCTGGCCGGGGGGCTCTTCCCTTCAAGCCTAGGGCTCTTCCCACTGATCCTGGGGTCCTTTACTCACGTTGTGGGGCCCTTTATTACAGTCCCGCAGCGGGACCCTTTCACAAATTCTGCAGTGGGCCCCTTTCCTTCCATCTTGGGGCCTGCAGCTACAGGAGGAAAAAGGAGTACAGTGATTTCTCTACATGCTGCCCCTTATGCCCCTCCTATCCAGATGTACAGGGGAGCTGCACAGGCCCCCTGAAGCACGGGACCGGTTGCGATTGCAACCCCTGTAGTTACGCCCCTGCTTCCCTGCCAGTGTCATTTTTACAGTAACAGTGCATGTTTATAGCACTGATTACTGTAGTAATGTCACTGGTACCCCCAAAAGTGTCAAAAATGTCAGTCAAGGGTCCGATCTGTCCGCCGCAATGTCCAAGTCCCGCAAAATAAATTGCAGATCGTCGCCATTACTAGTTAAAAAAAAAAACACCAAAAGCGACAGAAATCTTTCCCTTAGTTAGTAAACGTAATAACTTTTGCGCAAACCAATCAAAATACGCTTATTGCGATTTTTATTACCAAAAATATGTAGCAGAAAACAAATTGGCCTAAACTGATAAAAAATTTTGATTTTTAAATTTTTTTGGGGTGGGATTTCATATAAAAAAAATTGTTATTCTTTCAAAATTGTCGCTCTTTTTTTGTTTATAGCGCAAAAAGTAAAAATCGCACAGGTGATCAAATGCCACCAAAAGAAAGCTCTGTTTGTGGGGAAAAAAAGGACGTAAATTTAGTTTGGGTATGCCATTGCACGACCGCGCAATTGTCAGTTAAATTCGCACAGTGCCAAATCGCATAAAGTGGCCTGGACGTAAGACAGCAAAATCCTCCGGTGGTAAAGTGGTTAAAGTTCATGTGTGTGTGTAAAGGCAGACGTCCCAATACTTTTGGTAATATAGTGTTTTGTTTTGTTTTTTGGGAGGGGGGGGGGGATTCAGAGTGCCAAAACACCTCTAGATTTCTGTATTGTACTAATATAGTAATTTTCAGAGATGTGACCCACTATTTATCACCATTCCAGTCCCCTTCTGGGCACTCTTCTCCAGGGATTGGCTAGAACCTGATAAATATTCAGGCTGGTTGTTATATCTCCTGCCCAGAGATTTATAGTAACTAAGTAGAACTACTTCACTACTGTACTTAAGTACGGAAAGGCGGTATCTGTACTTTCCTAGAGTAGAATTTTTTTCTCCTACTTCCACTTTTACTTCACTACATTTTTTTAGATGATTTCAATACTTCTACTCCAATATTTTTTTTTTTTGTGCTGCATAGTTACTCGTTACTATTATAAAAATTACCACTGCCAGAACAGTAGATGGCAGGTTTCATGAAGCTCAAAACATTGTGTATTATCAGCGCATACGAAAATAAATGCTACTGTATGTATAAATAAAAGCTGCATTTGAGATAATAAAAAAACAATATGGTGTTCAAACTTTTGACTTCTTTCTTTAATAACTACATAACACAGTACTTGTACTTTTACTTTCAGTACTTGAGTATCAATTTTTTTTTCCAAAACTACTGGTACTTTTACTTTCAGTACTTGAGTAGCAAAATTTTTAAAAAAACTACTTGCAATACTTAAGTACAAAAAATATTGAATACTTTAGTACTTCTACTCAAGTCACTTTTTGATTGAGCACTTCCACTTCTACTCAAGTCACTTTTTGATCGAGCACTTGTACTTTTACTCAAGTATGGGTTTCGAGTACTTTATACAAGTCTGGTAATTTTATTATATATAGGTAGAAGAGATGAAATATGAAAGACAGCTTTTGCAGTGTGAATGGGTTCCTCTTCATGACATAATATGGGATCCTTGTAATCTTTTCACACAGCAGATCGATGGATCTCTCAGATTCTAGGTAGTAAGCCCTCTTTTTTTCCCTACTCTCATCATGTGAAGTCATGACAGGACTCATAAACGCATTTAATTGAGAGGAATTCCTTCCCAGAAGTCCTCAGTGAGTGGTTCATTCCCGGCAGTGAGTAGGGCTGGGGGTTGGGGGGTTTAGGATCCAATGCTGGAGATAAGGGATGGGAAAAGATTAGTCAGACAAGGTGGCTCTGTTTATTTATGGACTTATGTTTCAGTGGATTTCATGTTTGAAACAGTTCATTCTTCAGGTGTGACTAGAAAAGACTTAGTCATCTGGCTCTATATGTATTCATACTCAGGCTTATAACTTATTGCAGAACATCAGAAGTCTAGAAGAAGTTCTGTAATCATGTGCTGCCCCAGGCTGGATTGTGACACCTTCCATCCTTTTCATCTCCGCTTTATCATATTTCATCCACAGAATGCACATTTTATGTACACAGAGAATTGACAGAATCTTTGTTCAGATTTCCTGGAAGAGAATGTGAGTTTATTGGGTGTAAGAAATTCCTATTTTTAGTAGTTTAGTGCAGGAGTCTCCAAACTTTCCAGACAAAGGGCCAGTTTACTGTCCTTCAGACTTTGAGGGAGCCAGACTGTGGCCGGTGGGAGTAGAAAATGCCCTGGTGTCAACGGGAGTAAACAATGCCCTGCCAATGCCCTGCCATTGGTGTCAGTGGGTGGAATCGTGCCCCATCATTGGTGTCAGTAGGAAAAATAGTACCTCATTGTTGGTGTCATTGGCAGGAATTAGACCTCACTGTTGGTGTCAGTGGGAGGAATATTGCCCTATCATTGGTGTTTTTGGGAGGAATAGTGCCTCATCATTGGTGTCAGTGGGAGGAATAGTGCCCCATCATTGGTGTCAGTGGGAGAAATAGTGCCCCATCATTGGTGTCAGTGGAAGGAATAGTGCCCCATCATTGGTGTCAGTGGAAGGAATAGTGCCCCATTTTTGCTGTCAGTGGGAGGAATATTGCCCTATCATTGGTGTTTTTGGGAGGAATAGTGCCCCATCATTGGTATCAGTGGGAGGAATAGTGCCCCATCATTGGTGTCAATGGGAGGAATAGTGCCCCATCATTGGTGTCAGTGGGAGGAATAGTGCCCCATCATTGGTGTCAGTGGGAGAAATAGTGCCCCATCATTGGTGTCAGTGGAAGGAATAGTGCCCCATTTTTGCTGTCAGTGGGAGGAATATTGCCCTATCATTGGTGTTTTTGGGAGGAATAGTGCCTCATTATTGGTGTCAGTGGGAGAAATAGTGCCCCATCATTGGTGTCAGTGGGAGAAATAGTGCCCCATCATTGGTGTCAGTGGGAGGAATAGTGCCCCATCATTGATGTCAGTGGGAGGAATAGTTCTCCATCATTGGTGTCAGTGGGAGGAATAGTGCCCCATCATTGGTGTTAGTGGGAGGAATAGTGCCCCATTATTGGTGTCAGTGGGAGGAATAGTGCCCCATCATTGGTGTCAGTGGGAGAAATAGTGCCCCATCACTGGTGTCAGTGGAAGGAATAGTGCCCCATTTTTGCTGTCAGTGGGAGGAATAGTGCCCTATCATTGGTGTCAGTGGAAGAGTGGAAGGAATAGTGCCTCATCATTGGTATCAGTGAGAGGAATAGTGCCCGATCATTGGTGTCAGTAAGCAGGATAGTGCCCCATTATTGGTATCAATGGGAAGAATAGTGCCCCATCATTGGTATCAGTGGGAGGAATAGTGCCCCATCATTGGTATTAGTGGGAGGAATAGTGCCCCATCATTGGTGTCAGTAGGAGGAATAGTGCCCCATCATTGGTATCAGTGAGAGGAATAGTGCCCGATCATTGGTGTCAGTAAGCAGGATAGTGCCCCATTATTGGTATCAATGGGAAGAATAGTGCCCCATCATTGGTATCAGTGGGAGGAATAGTGCCCCATCATTGGTATTAGTGGGAGGAATAGTGCCCCATCATTGGTGTCAGTAGGAGGAATAGTGCCCCATCATTGGTATCAGTGAGAGGAATAGTGCCCCATCATTGGTGTCAGTGGGAGGAATAGTGCCCCATCATTGGTGTCAGTGGGAGGAATAGTGCCCCATCATTGGTATCAGTGGGAGGAATAGTGCCCCAAGGACCAGAAAAAGGCAGTCCCGGGAGGGGGGGGTTGTAGATTTGATTGCCGGCCATCCATCCCACCGGAGGGGGAGGGGGTGTTTTTTTCATTCACCAGCCGCCACTGGCTGTAACATAAGAAAATGTGGAAAAAGTGAATACTTTCCGGATGCACTGTAATTCCTGCTGTGGCCATGGCGTGTGTACACTCCCAGCTGCTACTTCCCTAGCTAAAGGGGATAGCAGTTTAATTACCACCCCCCCCCCCCCCCCCAACCTCACATGTCAACAAGCCCTTCCTCTACAAAATGGTTTGGCCTTTTTTTTTGATAATGATCATTTTGAACAGTCAAAATATCTGCAAACATGTTGTTCTTGATGATTAGCAATAGGGAAGAAGTCCAGGATTCACACCTTTCCATGCACATTTTCATGCACTGATGCATGTTCCAATGCATAGGTGTGAATTGGCCTTTATAGCCAGTATAGTCTTTGGCTTTGGTAACCACATTGGTCAAATTTTAAGAAACTTTTCTATCAGTGAACTCTTGAATGATTTAGCTGTCACTTTCTTTGAGGAGTCTGACCACATCAAAGGGACATTTACACATTTCTATTGATCCTGTGCTGGCGAGGATCCCAAACAGTCTCTTATTCCAGAAACATTGAGATGACAACATTCCTAATAACATCAGTCCTTGACATCGGCTGTGTGTCTGGACTCCTCTACTGCTCTTTTATAAAGTTTGCACACAACTTGTGCAGTTTTCTGCGGTTACTCAAGCAAGGGCATACCAAGAATTTATTTTAGGATGATATTGGATAGTGCATCAACGTGACATCTTTGGTATTTTGTTGCCAAAAAAAAAAATGACGTATTGGCAGGTCTGCAAGATTGCAAGGTTACAAAGTTACAAGTGTATTTAAAACACAAACTTTTTTATGTGTTGAATGGATTGGGAAAGGTTTGACTATCTATTAGATCTTTATTGCTGTCTGTGTTCTCAGTGGGGCGATTTCATTGTCACTGGTGAACATTCCATGCAGAAAATACGCATATTCCAGTGTGAATAGACCCTAATTGTTTTTTTTTTTTAACCACTTCTGGACTGTAAGGTTTTCCCCCTTAATGACCAGGCCATTTTTTGCGATACGGCACTGCATTATTATAACTGACAATTGCGCAATCGTTCAACGCTGTACACAAATAAAATTGATGTCCCTTTTCCCCCACAAATAGAGCTTTCTTTTGCTGGTATTTGATCACCTCTGCTGTTTTTATTTTTTGTGCTATAAACCAAAAAATGGCCAACAATTTAAAAAAGAAAATACAATTTCTCTTTCGTTCATTGACAGACACAGCTCCTTATCTTCTTGACCATTGGGTTATACAACCCCATACAGGAGTAGGACACTAGGCAGGAAAAAGCTTGACTACCCCTATGAGGCAGCCCCGGGGGGGGGGGGGGGGATTCTCCCACTCTCAGCTATAGGCACTGTTTTTTTTAGTCAGGAGTAAGGACCTAGTTCCTTGCTGGGATCTCTGGTCCTGACAATTTTTTTCCCCTTTTAAATTGAACTTTTTACTATCTTTGCTATTTTGTTCCTGTGAAAATCGACAATCAGCTGCCGGACTGGGTGACAAGCTGGATAATCTAGATCCAGAGGGTCCCCCCAGTCTGGCCAGTGAGTGCGCACAGGCCTCAGCTCTGTGCTAGGTCAGCCATAACATAGCCCCACTGGACGGGGGCTGGCCTGCGAGTTAAACATCTCGGACTGAGTCGCATTGTTCCTACTGGCCGACACCGCCCCCCTTCCGATGGAGCGGTGGTCTGTCAGGAGCGGTGCCCACCCTGTTCCTGGTGTGGTAAGTCGCTGTCCCCCCTCTTCTCTTGGAGGGTTTTGGGGTGGACGTGGGCCCTCCCTGGGATGGTGGGACCCTCAGGTTCCCCTCCTTCCTTCTGGCTCCTCTAAAATTTCAGTGGTCACTGTGGGTCTTCCGCCCCCCCCCCCCCCCCCCCGGTGAGGTTATGAGCTGGCTTTTGCCACTAGCTCCTAAAGGGGGCTTGTTCGAGTTGCTGCTGGCCGTGTTCGCTTGCAGCCTATTAAGCCATGTGACCAAGTCAGGTGCCTCCGTTGGGGGGCGGCCCCAGTAAGGTTAGCTGAATCCCCCGCTCTTCTTTTGGGCATCTGCCTGGCTGGGATCCAAGGGCCTCCACAAAAATTTAGGCCGCAGCTTGCGAAGGGGTGGAGCTGTGGGGCGGTTCATTTTTTGATGGCACCCATGCCGCTATTATTGTGAAGGGCACTTGCCCCTTTTTAGCGCTGCGGGACCATCAGGGTACCCTGCCTGCACGTCCACATCATGGCCTCCTTTTAAGGGGGTTATTTCCAATTATGCGGGCCTCTATAGAGGGGCTTGGAGGTTGACCCCCCTTGTTTTTTGAGGGGTCCAGTAGGTGGTCCATTCGTGGGCCCTTGGTCGGCATCTCCTTTGTGGGATCACAGTCAGTGACCCTCCCCTGATTGTTATGTTTTCCGGGTAAGCTTAGTATATATAGTTCCCCCCTGCCCTCCCCTGCCTCATCTGTCTCATCAGATCCTGAATCTGTTTCGGCCGCCGAGAATGCGAGTCACCCTACTGGGTCTGCATCCACGCACCCTGAGCGCTCAGATAGTGAGGATGATTCCTCTGCTCCTCTACCGCGCATGAAAAGGCGCTGGTGGATGCACTGATTGTGTCAGTGCGTAAAACTTTAAAAATGGAGGATGCGGCTGATGCTGCATCGGAGGTGCCTGTCCCTTTTGGCACCCACATGCCCTCCAAAGCAGTGAGGGTGTTCCCCTTTTCCACTTACGTTGACAACATTGTCACGAAACAGTGGGGTTGTCCAAAACGCACTTTTGTGGTCTCTAAGCGTTTTGTTATGCGGTATCCTTATAAGGACTCCCTGCTTAAAAAGTGGACGGTTCCACCTGTAGTGGACTTGCCGGTTTCCAGGTTAAATAAAGCTACCTTAATTCCGGTTGAAAGACCTGGGTGATAGGAGGGCAGAGGCTCTGGCCCACCATATGTTCACTGTGGCTGGTTCGGCACTTAGGCCGGTATTTACTTTTTGCCCTGGTGTCGCAAACTCTGACTGAGTGGGCTAACTTTTACGCCGGGACCTGGAGGGGAAACAACTTCCCCCTGCCTTTGTGGAGCCAACGACGGATCAGTTGGTCCAGGGGCTACAGTTTATATGTGATGCCTCTTTGGATGTGGCTCCTTTGATTCTAGCTGTCTGTATCAGCAGTGGTCCTTCGGCGTATTATCTGGTTGAAATGCTGGTGTGGGAACCAGACTTCTAAGAAGGCCTTATCTGATCTCCCCCTTGTAGGGGATCACCTGTTTGGAGCTTCCTTGGATGACATCATTAAGGGTCTCACAGGGGGGAAGAATACTCTTCTTCTGAAGGCTACCAAGGGCAAGGAGCCCCGTCATGGACATGGGCCATTCTTCTCGGCTCATAAGAGGCCCTTTCGTCCCTCAGGATCTCACGACAAGGAATAAAAGCCCTTCAGGGCCTCCACCGGAGGTTCCAAGAGGACCTGGTCTGGCAAGCCACGTGCGGGCTTCTCCAGACCTGCGGACAAGGCTTCCTCTGCATGAAGGGGCACCCTCACCCGTATCTGGGGTGGGGGGACGTCTTCGCTGGTTTGCGGATCTGTGGACCTCCCTGCTACAGACAAGTGGATCCACAAAGTCATTTGATCCGACTACAAGATCAAGTTTCGGTCTTATCCTCCGGAAAGCTTCTTCCCTTCCAACCTGCACTTGTCCCTTGATCGCTTACAGGGTCTCTTTGGGGAAGTGCAAGACTTGTTACTTCAAGGGGTGACTGTTCCGGTTCCAACTTCATGGGGTTTTCAGGGGTTTTGGGATTTTCTCGCTTCTATCGACATCAAGGATGCCTACCTTCACATTCCAATATATGCCAGTCACCAGTACTCCCTCTGCTTTGCTGTGGGTGAGATGCATTATCAGTTTGTGCCGTTACCCTTTGGTCTCGCCTCTGCTCTGTGTTGGCCCCGGTGCTAACATTGTTGTGTCAGTGGAGGATCATGGTACTGGGGTACCTGGATGATCTTCTGCGTGCGGAGCCCTCGACTGCTCTGATGTACAACTTGGAGATTACTCTGCGAACTCTGAGGGAGTTCGGTTGGATTCTGAACCTTCAGAATTCTGCTCTTGTTCCATCCACAAAACTGGACTATCTGGGTCTGATGCTGGAAAAAATTCCAGACGTTGCAGGAGGCAATTCAGCTTCTGTTGTCCAGCAGACGGTCATCCCTCTGGGCTTGCATGCAGATGCTGGGCCTGATGGTGTCTACCTTTGAGACGGTTCCATTTGCACAGTTCCACACAAGATCTCTGCAAAAAGATTCTGGTGAAATGGGACAAGAATCCATGGTCTCTAGAGGTGGCTTTGTTCTCTGGTACTTCGACAGGGAAAATCCTTTCTTTGTACTGGACGGTTGTCACCATGGATGCCAGCCTGTCTGGGTGGGGAGGCGTCCTCAGCACAGATTGTGCTCAAGGGGTCTGGACTCTGGACTGCTGATTAATGTACTGGAACTCTGAATGATCAGACTTTGTCTGGATCATTGGACAATTTGTTTTCAGGGGTGTCCGGTACAAATTCAATCGGACAATGCCACAGCCATGGTCTATGTCAATCACCAAGGGGGCACAAGAATTGTCTTGGTGGCTCGGGAAGTAGCCAGTATTCTAAGGCATGCAGACCGATTTGTTCCAGCCCCCTCTGCTGTACACATTCCAAGGAATGTACAGAGGTTTGTGGCACGGTCTCGGGATCCTCTGGCCGACCACACAGATGTATTCTAGTGGCTCCAGACTGGCCTCGCCAGTCTTGGTACGCCGATCTGGTGCGGCTGGTCCCTGATGCTCCTTGGAGACTTCCTCTCAGGGAAGGTCTGCTGTCCCAAGGGCCAATCTTCCATCCTGCTTTACAGTTGCTGGCTTTAACAGCTTGGTTGTTGAAAGCTAGGTGATGAAAAGGTTTGTCTGAATTGGTGATTCCTACGCTGTTAAAGGTTAGAAAATCTACCTCTAGGAAGATCTACCATCATACTCGGAAGACAAGAGTCCCTTGGGGTTCCCCCTTTTCCTCCAACGAGGGGTTGAGCAGTGCCTGGCCTTGAGTACCATAGAGGGCCGGGTTTCATCCTTGGCGGTTTTCTTTCATTGTCCGTTGGCCACATATTCCCTGGTGCGTGCCTTTATCCAGGGAGTTCGACACTTGGCCCCTCCAGTGCTGTCTACATTGCCACCATGGGACCTCAATTGCTTGTCAGTTCTCCAGAAACCTCCCTTTGAAAATATTCTGGAGGTTCCCCTGATTACGTTGTCCCAGAAGGTGGCCTTTTTGTTGGCTATTACTGCTGCGTGCAGGGTATCGGAGCTGGTGGCGTTGTCATTGACCTTCACCTTACCTGGTGGTTCACAGAGATAAGGTGGTTCTTCGTCCCCGTCCTTTGTTCCTTCCAAAGGTCGTCTCTGATTTCCATTTGAATGAAGACATTGTGTTGCCTTTCCTATGTCCCAGGCCTAAACATCCTAAGGAAATTGCCTTGCATTCCCCGGATGTGGTTCAGGCCAACAGGGTGTACTTGGCAGCTATGGAGTCTTTTGAGGAAGTCAGACTCATTATTTGTACTCACGGATGGACCTCGGAAAGTGTTGGCCGCTTTTGCTACGACCATTTCCAGATGGATCAGAGAGACAGTGATTCAGGCCTAATCAATAAGGGTAAAAAAAGAAAGAAATAAAAAAAGAAAAAATAACCGCGCTAAAGTGAATAATGTAAAGAGCAGCGACTTCAAGTGCGACCACACCCTCAAATAATGTATAGAAAAATAAGCCGCGCTGCGTGAAGTGGGTAAACAAAAATTAATGTCCAAACAAAAATCAATGTCCCATATAACAACTTGATTGACGCTGAAGGCATAGATCACACTCCACAGTCTCTGTAGGAAATGTGCTTACCGGATAGCCACTAAAAGTCTGCAAAATTCATATGCCGAGATATAGTCACAGATCCGGGAGATGGGGGTTGTCAGAGTCCTCAGCGAATATTGTGAATGATATGCAAAAGAAAAAAACTTACATAGTGTGATACCGTAATATATAGTATCCACCACCAATAGGGAATCCCTATCAATCGTGCAGCAGCTCACCAAATGAATAATGAGTATAACGTGAATAGCCCAGTGTAAAGAGAGAAATGTGGAACAAACCACCACCAATTGTGAAGCCTCTTACCGAAAATAGAGTCAAATGAGCAAAATAAGTAAATCCAGATCGCCAAGAAACCAGAAACGTCACTCAAAAGCCCTATTGGCCTCTTACCAGATGACAAATATTCCAAGCAGTAGATCTAATAACGTTTTCCCATCATACGTGAAGCTCCGGGACCAACAGCATCAATGGTGTTAACTATTCTCACCTTTGATAACGTCTTCTTGGACGAAACGCCGTCAGGTCGCGGCGTGCTGACGTCATCCCGGAAGTTATCCTAGGAGCGGATGTGCCTTGCCGTCCGGCCGGCGGCTCCCATCCATTGCGATTTTATCTACTATGCTTGTGAGTGTTCTTCTTTTAATTATTAAACCAGTCATTATTTTATTACACTATTGGCGTTTTTCTTTCACTCGGGCTATATCTTGATACTGAGTTCATAGTTAACACCATTGATGCTGTTGGTCCCGGAGCTTCACGTATGATGGGAAAACGTTATTAGATCTACTGCTTGGAATATTTGTCATCTGGTAAGAGGCCAATAGGGCTTTTGAGTGACGTTTCTGGTTTCTTGGCGATCTGGATTTACTTATTTTGCTCATTTGACTCTATTTTCGGTAAGAGGCTTCACAATTGGTGGTGGTTTGTTCCACATTTCTCTCTTTACACTGGGCTATTCACGTTATACTCATTATTCATTTGGTGAGCTGCTGCACGATTGATAGGGATTCCCTATTGGTGGTGGATACTATATATTACGGTATCACACTATGTAAGTTTTTTTCTTTTGCATATCATTCACAATATTCGCTGAGGACTCTGACAACCCCCATCTCCCGGATCTGTGACTATATCTCGGCATATGAATTTTGCAGACTTTTAGTGGCTATCCGGTAAGCACATTTCCTACAGAGACTGTGGAGTGTGATCTATGCCTTCAGCGTCAATCAAGTTGTTATATGGGACATTGATTTTTGTTTGGACATTAATTTTTGTTTACCCACTTCACGCAGCGCGGCTTATTTTTCTATACTAATCAATAAGGGGTCAGGTTCCTCTTTTCCCTGTTTAGGCACACTCTACTCGGGTGCTTAGTGCTTCCTGGGCCTTCCGTCATCAGGCGTCAGTGCTGCAGGATGGCAAGGTGGTCACCTGGTCGTCTGTGCAAACTTTCACAAAGTTTTAGAAGGTGGATGCCTTGGCATCTGTGGATGCTTCTTTTGGCTGAAATGTTTTGCAGGCTGCTGTTTAGAGGACTTGGTCCTCTTTGAGGGTGTATTGTTTTTTCAGGTGAGCTCCAGTTGTTTATGGTTGAGCTCCATGTTACCTGGTTGGCTACGGTTTAGCCTTGGGAATTTGTTCTTGCTGTTCCCACCCCTCATGTTTGACACTGCTTTGGGACAATGGTTAGGAAGATAAGGAGCTGTGTCCGTCAATGAACGAAAGAGAAAATGGGATTTTTGACTTACCGTAAAATCCATTTCTCTGATGTTCATTGACAGACACAGCACCTACCTCTCTGTGGAGTTGGCTTTCTTCTGACACTGCTTGTAACAAAACTAAGAGCCTATAGCTGAGAGTGGGATTATACCCCCTGGGACTGCCCCATAAACATAGTCAAGCTTTTTCCTGCCTAGTGTCTTACTCCTGTAGGGGGCAGTATAACCCAATGATCAAGAAGATAAGGAGCTGTGTTCGTCAATGAACATCAGAGAAATGAATTTTACGGTAAGTAAAAAATCCCACTATTTTTTACATTCTGCTATAAAACACATCTAATAAAAAAAATCAAAGAATTTCTTCATCAATTTATGCCAATATGTATTCTGTATTCAGTGTAATTTACACTGTTATACAAGCTGTACACTCACTACACTGTAGCCAAGCGTCATTTCTTCAGTGTTGTCACATGAAAAGATATAATAAAATATTTACAAAAATGTGAGGGGTGTACTCACTTTTGTGGGATACTGTATGTATCTATGTTTTTAACATTTACTGTATTCTGCTACATGTTTTTGGTAAAAAAAATCCCAGTAAGCATATATTGATTGGTTTGTGCAAAAGTTATTGCGTCTACAAACTATGGGATATTTTTATGGAATTTGTATTTATCTTTTACTAGTAATGGCGGCGATCAGCAACTTATAGCGTGACTGCGACATTGAGGCAGACAAATTGTACATAAAGTGACACTTTTGACACTCTTTTGCAGACCAGTGACACTAATACAGCGATCAGTGCTAAAAAATATTCACTGTCACTGTACTAATGACACTGGCAGGGATAGGGTTAACATCAGGGGGATTAAAGGGTTAAATGTGTCCCTAGGGAGTCCTTTCTAACTGTGTGTGGGGGAGGTTCTTTAACAGTGCTTAGCAGAAACACAAGATCCCTGTCTTCCCTTGTCACACAGCAGAATCTGCCTTGTTTACGTAGGCAGACGGCCGTTCTGCCTCTTTCGGGGAACGTTCAGTGGGTCCTGGCGGACATCGGGTCCGCCAGACCCACTGATTGGCTCCTGCTGTATCTAATCACAGCAGGAGCTGGGTGCCGGCGGTACACATGTGCGCCGCAGACCCGGAGGAGTGAATTCATGTACCTTTACGGGATTTCGCACACAAGAGCCGCCGCCCCGCAGTATATGTACATGGGGCAGTTGGCAACTGGTTAAACATTTGATGTGTTTTCTATTGTGAATAAAGTGTAGCACCCTCCTAGGTAGGTGCTAGTGAGAGAGAATAGTTTTTGGCTCTGTCTGCCTATCAGAGGAGCAGCAGGCAAATCTATATTGCTTTCTGCCTACCAGAGAGCAGGATCTGTGAGTGAGGTCTGCTCAGTGTGCTCAGTGTGTGATTCATTGGGTCTAGATAGTGTTTCACACTGGTCCAATAGGGAGGCATATTGGAAAGTGGGAGGAAACCTGACCAATGGATACATAGGCTTTGATACAGTCCTGGTGATTGGTAGAGACAGGGTGTCTCGTTGCATTCTGGGATACTGTATAAAAGCCAGGAGCACATGTGCTGCGGGGTCTTTGGCTGGTGAGCAGAGTCCCGGAGGGAGGGTGGCGGCTGCCTCCTTTTTCCTTTTCTGTAGTGGTGGCACATGGTCGCAGGCAGTCGGCCTGGGGATCAAAGGAACTGAACTGAACCCAGAGGTCCAGGAGAACTGACTAGAGGGGGGAGACACTGGAGATCCTCGAAAAACAGTATCGTGAGTACAGGGGATCATGTCAATGGGCCTGACCCTAAGGGGGGGCCACCCCGGTGTAGGATAGTCAGAGGATGGGTGTCAGTGTGGCAAGTGAAAGAGGATACTAGGAGAGTATCCTGAACATAATTAGTTCATCAAGTCTTCTGGATAGAGACTTAACCCAAATTCACCTATTGGCAGGGTGAAATCAGCATATCTTGTGAATAGTTAATCTGGGGTATCCCACTATTCCTTTCTCCCATCCCTATTTAAAATAAAACACCAAAAACAACTACAAACCCCTGGACTGATCATTGACTGAGCCAAGAAGTAAAGAATTGCTAACGGTAACCCAGGGGGACCCAAAAGTGTGCTATCCAGCAGTCCTCAAGGGGGCAGTGCTGCAAAAATATGGGTCTATGAGATTTGCGCCCCAACTTTTTTGGAAGTGGGGGTTGTAGCTTGTTTGGGGTCAGATTGGCAAAAACAGACTCTTTAGACTCGGTTCACACTGGGGCGGCACAACTCTGTACTACTTCGGGGGCGACATGTGCATTCCCATGCACCACGACTTCAGAGCGACTTGCAAGGACTTCACATAATGGAAGTCTATGCAAGTCGCTCCGAGGTCGCCCCGAAGTAGTACAGGACCCTTTTTCTAAGTCGGAGCGACTTATGTCGCTCCTATTAGAATGGGTCCTGTAGCAGTCAATGGACCGCGAGGGAGCGCGACTTGTCAGACTGACAAGTGGCGCTGGTGTGAATGGAGTCTTAGAGTCAAATAAAAGCTGCAATTCTGCTTAAAGGATTGGTAAGCTGCAATATTTTTGTTCTTGGGTTCGATACCACTTTAAATTTTGGTTCATCCTGAAAATGTAATGGCCGTTAATGGCTAGGAGCGTATACACATATGAGGCTGAGAAAAGACTTGCGTGCGTATCGTACTTTACAGATAAAGGCTTCCTCCTTTCAAAGAACATTTAAAGTCTATCCAGGATGGTTCCCCACTGATGTTTATAGATGGGAGATTCAGCTATGGGCACCAGTGGAAATGCAGGAATTAATTTCTGCTACTTATAAAACAGATTTCTCCCAGTCACAGAGTGGAGATTAAAGCAAGCAGGAATGCGGTTTGTGTGCTGCAAATTGTTTCCCTATGATTAAACTATTCTATCCTTCAGGCAAACATCTCTTTACTGTTTGCTAATAAATGATCATGCAAATGATAAACCCCCCCACCTGAGGACTGGAACAAAATGCCAGTAATTATCACCTCGTGGAGCAGCAAGCATATGCCTTTTGGTTGTATTGTTATGATAAACTGCTCCATGGTGGGGCGCTTAGAGAAAGAAATAAGATCTTTAACCCCCATGCTGCCAGATGAGCAGCATATTGCTACATTCCTAACAAGAGAAAGTATGTTTAGTTGGTTTTGTGCCGTGTATTTTTCTTCTGAGGACAACTTCAATCATAATGCTTTACGCACAGCATTATGATCGGTTGTACATTGTAACATCCAACGCATCCTAATAGCCGCAGATATTGTATGGTCACCGACAGGGCCGCCATCAGACATTTTGGGGCCCCTTAGGCCCCGTTCACACAGGGGCGATCCGACTTGGGGGGGGGCGACCTCCGAGGTCGCAGTGCGAGCAGCGCGCCGTGACCTCGGAGCGGCCGGGACGGACTTCATAACATTGCAGTCTATGGCGGTCGCCTCCAGGTTGCCCCAAAGAAGCTCCGGACCCTTTTTCTAAGTCGGAGCGACTTGTGTCGCTCCTATTAGAACGGGTCCGCAGCTTCCCTATGGAAGGCGACCTACGGCGACCTGTGAGGCGACCAGGTCGCCTCACAGGTCGCCTTAGTGTGAACGGGGACTTACACAGCTTTAGGCCTGGGCCCCTCTGGGCCTGACCATCAACATTTTGCAGGGTCCGCCCTCTGGCCGTCCCACCTAATCCACCCACTGGCCATCCCACGAGTCCTTCAGTGCACCCACTTCTATTTTAACACTCTTACAACTTAAGATATTTGAAAATGAATCCAAACCAGCAAAGAGACATCCTTATATATTCAGCAAAGAGACAGCCTTATATATTCAGCAAAGAGACAGCCTTATATATTCAGCAAAGAGACATTACAATCCAGCAAAGAGACAGCCTTATATATTCAGCAAAGAGACATCCCAATCCAGCAAAGAGATAGCCTTATATATTCAGCAAAGAGACATTACAATCCAGCAAAGAGACGGCATCATATATTTAGCAAAGAGACATCCCAATCCAGCAAAGAGACAGCCTCATATTTTCAGCAAAAAGACAGCGCAATCCAGCAAAGAGACATCCCTTCAGCTGCATCGGCTTACTCTGCAGCCACCCTGTTTTAGCTATTGCTAGTTACTACAGCAGCAACAACTCGGTCTCATTGGTTGGGGTCTGAGCAGCCGGGCCCCTCAGAATGCCTGGGCCCCCTACATGTGTATGGGCTGTCCCCCCCTGATGGCTGCCCTGGTCACCGATATAGAATAAGACCCGGTTCACACTGCCACGACTTGTCAGGCGACTTGGTCACCTGACAAGTCGTGCTCCATTCTGTGCAATGGAACCGTTCTAATCAGAGCGACTCAAGTCACTCCGACTTAGAAAAAGGTTCCTGCACTACTTCGGGGGGCCACATCGGAGTGGCTTGCATTGACTTCTATTATGAAAGTCATTTGCAAGCGGCGATGGAGTCGTGCTGCACGGGGCGGCTCAAAGTCAGGGAGACTTTGAGTCGCCCCAGTGTGAACCGGCTCTAAAAGGTTTTGAGAAGCAACACTGGAGGAGCAAATTCTCTGCAAAGCCTGGCACTCAGTTTGGTCAGCCACCACAGTGGACCTGACTTTTTCTTTTGTGTTCCTTAGTACACAATCTCTTTTCTTACACCTTCCATGTTGGTGATCTTCTCTGTACCCCCTACCATTTGTTTAAATCTTATGGTTATCTATGTACTGCAGTTACTGGGTCTTTTTTCCCTCCTAGGGAGTCTGCTTACAGGGACACCTTACTTTTCAATTCCCGCATACAGCTTATCCCTTATGGGAATGTATTAATGGAGATATGCAAGATTGTATGTATACCCATGGTACATTTCCTACTAGAGTGACATTTATTTACTCTTTCCAATGGTATCTGCATATTGGAATATACATTATTCATTTTGCCTTTTTCTTTCTCAGACGCCCCCTGTTGCTGATTGATCTTTGGGATCCTTGAGGGAATTTCTTGGATAGGTGCGGCCACCTTTGCTGCTATAATCATCCTCACCCTGCCTCTCTAATTATTATTAGGTTTTGGCTTCTTAGTTTGATATGGAACAGTAACGTATATCTAACCACCTGACAGAGTACACAGTCGGAGTGGTGTGAGTAAAGCAGTCTTTTTGGAAATACAGGTTGTTACCTGTCTGTTTTTAACAATCTATGTGGCCTCCCCCTTCTTTGTCTCACCTAGGATGTCCTTATCTGGAACGTATTCACACAATACAATATCTATTTTTGTAAACAGTATACCTCATGCTTTTGGTATAACAGACACTTTATACTTTGAAAATATACATATGTACTTTGGTTGTACTACTACCTGTATTATCATTGCTTATTATTGATTGTAATGTCTTCATACCCTTAGTCTGAGATCTGTTTCTCTTGGACCACTGAAAAAGGCGATTGACCGAAACGCGTCTGGTCTCCTTTGGACATCTCAGCCATTCCTAGCTTCTGAGACGTAACCTATGGCCACTTGTTTTTAAATGTTATGGTTTATCTTACCATTTTTTCTTGTCTCACAATTTTGTATTATACTTCTTAAATAAACAGTTTAAACACATGTATTACTCAAGTCCTGGTCATTGCCATTTAAAGTCCCACTCCGTAGGGGAATTTTTCATTTGACTTTTTTTTTATGAACTGGGCTCAAGGCAAACCACTTAATATGAACAATGTGACAAGTTGGGGTTGTTATAGCCAGGGCTGCTGTTAGAAATCGCCGGGCCCCGTACAGACTACCTGGCAGGGCCCCCCCAAGAAAATATTAAAGATATATTTAGCTAAAATTCCAACAAAATCACTATTATCAGACACAAATATAACATAACTCGCATAATTCCTGCTAAATCTAAAAAAAAAACGATGTTAAATAAAAAGGAAGATGAGATGAGTAAAATATACAGGCTGGGCAGTTGGAGCTCAGGGATCAGAGAGACAGAGAGAGAGAAACAAAGTTACAATTTACAAATAAACTCCTGAGCAGAGATAAGTGCTGGGAGGGGGGGCCACACAGGGAGGGGGATTAGTGAGGGACGACTGTCTCTTTCTCAACAGATAAAAGCTGATAGCAGGGAGAGGGACAGATCAGATTCAGGTGCTGGAGGAAGATTTCTGTAGTTGTTGTCCATCACTAATCCCCCTCCCTGTGTGGGCCCCCCTGTGTGCTCGGGCCCCCTACAAGCAGGCTGGTGGTCCCCCCCTATCAGCGGCCCTGGTTGTAGCTCAGTGGTAGTGCCAAAACTGCGAGTTTACTCCACACCAGAAATAGTTTTCAGGGCTTTCCTGCCTACTTTTATTCAAAGAAAAGCAAAAAGTTCATACAGGTATGTCTTCCCACGCAGGGGATTCTCACCATCAATACAAATATACATAACATTCAGACAATATGCTAGTAAAATCAAAAGATAAAAGCATTAGCAGCGCTTAAAATAATTCATAATTGCATAAGTCCTTCAACTTATACAAAAATGTCCATATACAAAAACCCCTATAGGTCAGCCTTTTTTCAACCAGGGTGCCAAGGCACCCTGGGGCGCCTTGAGGTTTCTTCGGGGTGCCTTGGCAAAATGCCTACAAATTGCCCACAGGAAAAAGTTTCCTGTGCTACTTTTCTGTAATTTGAGTGACATAGACTGCAATGTTAAATCACAAAAGTCGAAAGGAAGTAACAAGGTACTTACAAGGAAGTTGCAAGGAAATCGCAAGCAAGTTGCACGACATTGGGGTAGCAGCAAATGTAAACTGAGCCTTACAGTCCTGCAAGTTGACCCCCCCTCCCCTCATGGTGGTGGAACCCCAAGGCCCATGTCTTATTGGAACTGTCCTTGTATAATGAAGACCTGGCTTACAATTGGCATCTCAAGTCATCCCAAAGGTGTTCAGTAGGGTTGAGGTCAGGGTACAGGGGTACAGCCATGCTGGAACTGAAAAGGGTCTTTACCAAAGGGTTACCACAAAGTTGGAAGAGCACAATAGTCTACAATGTTGTTGGATGCTGTAGTATCAACATTACCCTTCACTGGACACACCTGAATTTAGTCATTTGTAGGGGGTCCACATTTCCTGATCTGCTGGGCTGTATGTTCAGATAAGGGCCCGGTACGCCGTTTTTTTACCCAATTCTTTTTTTTTTTTTGCCGGCATCTCTTTTTTTTTTTTTTTACATTTAGCTGTCAGCGGGGAACCCCCCCCTGACAGCTGATGATTCATCGGTTGTTAAGGATGCTGCGGCCGGCTTCCTCGCCCGTTCCTTAGCAACCAGCCAGTGTTTTTTAAATGCATCAAATGTTGATTATTATTTTGGGCAATGCTAGAGAACGTGGAGTACTATTTGCATTTTGGTAGTTTGATTTTCTGTTATTTTTCAATCTGTGTTATGTATTCTATGTTGTATTTTAATAGTACGGCTGTTTTTTTTTGTTTTTTAGAGTATAGTTTTAATTTTGTTTTATTGGTACTAATTGCTGTTATTGGTAATTTTATTGCGTCTGGTTCTGTTCGTTATCGTTATTTTGTGTTGTCCTTGTAGAATGTAAATGTAGTTTAATAATTCCCCTTTGGGATTATAAAGTATTCTGAATCTGAAAAAAGGACTTTTTTGTTTGTTGTAATTTAGTGTTGCTCTACTGATTTATGTGTAAATCGATAGCAACACTTGATGGCCAAAATCTGCACAAAGTTGATATTTTGCATATCAAAGCATGACTGGGCTGATTATATCTCTTCAGGCCTCCAGCAGTGAAATATCCTTACTAGACTTCCGTACCTGTCTGATTTTAAATGGTCACTTGGCAAGCGCTCAAGAAATCCAGCTTCTACCTGAAGATACACTATATTGTCAAAAGTATTGGGACGCCTGCCTTTACACACACATTAACTTTAATGGCATCCCAGTCTTAGTCCGTAGGGTTCAATATTGAGTTGGCCCACCCTTTGCAGCTATAACAGCTTCAACTCTTCTGGGAAGGCTGTCCACAAGGTTTAGGAGTGTCTATGGGAATGTTTGACCGTTCTTACAGAAGAACATTTGTGAGGTCAGACACTGATGTTGGGACGAGAAGGCCTGACTCGCAGTCTCCACTCTAATTAATCCCAAAGGTGTTCTGTCGGGTTGAGGTCAGGCCAGTCAAGTTCCTCCACCCAAAACTCACTCATCTACGTTTTTATGGACCTTGCTTTGTGCACTGGTGTGCAGTCATGTTGGAACAGGAAGGGGCCATCCCCAAACTGTTCCCACAAAGTTGGGAGCATGAAATTGTCCAAAATGTCTTGGTATGCTGACGCCTTAAGAGTTCCCTTCACTGGAACTAAGGGGCCAACCCAACCCCTAAAAAAAAAACCCACACCATAATCCCCCCTCCACCAAATGATTTGGACCAGTGCACAGAGCAAGGTCCATAAAGACATGGATGAGCGAGTTTGGAGAGGAGGAACTTGGCTGGCCTGCGCAGAGTCCTGACCTCAACACTGTAGAACACCTTTGGGATGAATTAGAGCGGATACGGCGAGCCAGGCCTTCTCATTCAACATCAGTGCCTGACCTCACAAATGCACTTCTGGAAGAATGGTCAAACATTCCAATAGACACACTCCTAAACCTCCTACAAAAAATGTTCTACCTGCCGCATGCAATGGTTCCACCTGTCAGCTCATGTATCATGTAGTGGGGTGCAAGTCAGCGGGAGAAACCACTACTTGGGGCAGTAAAAACAAACATTTACAGACCCAGAAGTGTGGAACACAACAACTGGAGAGCAGCGAAGCTGCAGAGTTTAAAGACATGGGCCATTAGAAGAGTAAGTATGGTATTTTTAATGTGACCCTGTGGTGACGGTGTTTAACCACTTCAGCTCCGGAAGATTTACCAACTTAATGACCAGGCCATTTTTTTGCGATACGGCACTGCATTACTTTAACGGACAATTGCGCAGCCGTGCGGTGCTGTACCTTAATAAAACTGATGTCCTTTTTTCCCCACAAATAGAGCTTTCTTTTGGTGGTATTTTATCGCCTGTGCGGTTTTTATTTTTTGCTCTATAACCAAAAAAAGACCAACTCTTTTTGAAAAAAAAAAACAATATTTTTAACTTTCTGCTAAAAAACATATCCAATAAAAAAAAAAAAAAGGAATAAATCAAATTTCTTCATCAATTTAGACCAATTTGTATTCTGCTACATATTTTTGGTAAAAAAAAATCCCAATAAGCGTATATTGATTGATTTGCACACAAGTTATAGCGTCTACAAACGATGGGATATTTTTATTTTTTTATTTATTTATTACTAGTAATGGCAGTGATCAGCGACTTATAGCACAAATGCAATATTGGGGGAAGACGATCAGGCACTAACTGACACTTTTGACACTTTATGGGGACCAGTGACACTACTACAGTGATCAATGCTAAAAATATGCACTGTCACTGTACTAATGACTCTGGCAGGGGAGGGGTTAAACATCTTGGGCAATCAAAGGGTTAACTGTGATGGATTTTATTCCCTTTGCCTTGTTTACATAGGCAGAGCTCCATTCTGTGTGTCTGCCCAACGATTGAAGGGTGGCGGCGCAGTGCTGGGACAAGATCATCCAGTGCCCAGGGCAAAGATGGCAAATTGTGCCCCCCCCTTCCTCTTCTTTATGTGCAAGCTTATGAGGAGGAGGGGGAAAGAGAGCACAGCCTGCACCTCCTCCCGGCCATCTCCTTTTCTCCTGGGCTGACAGAAGTAGTGATGCCACTGTCACTACTCCTTATAGTAGAAGGAACTTGCGATGCCTCCATCACTACAAAACATGCTGCGCCAGACCGGCGGACATCCATTGCCTGGCACCCGCAGAACCGCTTCTGCTGTGAGTAATCACAACAGAAGCGGCCTGCCAGCAGCAAGCACACGCCCCCTAGGCGGAAGTGCAGAATCACGTGTATCTATATAGGTAATCCTGCACAGGAGGGCCACTGCTACACGGTGGCCCTCCTGTGCAGAATCCTCCTGTGCAGGTCCGTGTAGCAGTATATCTGCTATAGGGCGGTCCTTAAGTGGTTATATTTACTTGTTTTAAATTTACATTCCTTCAGTTGCTTCCTGGTTCATATCCTAGGTACATGATGTCATACATCCCAGGAGTCTTCATGGTAATTGTTCTTTTATCTGAAGGAGGGGCTTTCGCATATGCATTGACCTCTGAATAGACAGCACACGCTGTGCCACCATCATGACTCACACGCTCATACGCAGGAGTGACGTCATCTCGTCTCTGCCATTCAAACTGCCAGAATGCACAAATCTGTAAGGAAGACCAGGTGAAGATGGAAGCCCTGTCAGCGGTGACAACGCTCCGCTGAAGATACAAAAAAACCCAGAAAAGTGCTTCTAAGTGTATTACTTTATTATACAGAGAAAACAGCAGTGATAATTGGCAACTCAGGAGATGAGAGTAGATAAAAAGCCCATCAGATATAATGGAAGGATCTCCTACAGGTGAAGAGTGCAGCCACGCTGATCTGACTATGCAGAGACCGCGGTCAGAACAGGAAGAGTTGCCGGCAGCAACCTGATCGTTCCGGGTTCTGTGTCGAGCCGCAGGGTGGAACACAGCGTGGGAGGATCCAGGACACCACGCGTTTCACGCCGTGTTCTGGTTCATTGGTGACGTCACACGCTCCTCCACCCTGCGGCTCAACACAGAACCCGGAACGATCAGGTTGCTGCCGGCATCTCATCCTGTCCTGACCGCGGTCTCGGCGTAGTCGGATCAGCGTGACTGCACTCTTCACCTGTAGAAGATCCTTCCATCCTATCTGATGGGATTTTTATCTATTCTCATCTCGTGAACTGTCACTTCTGTTCTCTCTATGTAACAAAGTGATACACTTAGAGGCGCTTTTCTGTCTTTTGTATATTCACTTCCAGAGTTGGCTTTCACTTCTGAGAAGAGCTGCCCAAGTGTTTTATACTTTAATTATCATCAGTAGACATTCTGAGAGCTATATAAAGACTTCTCACAAACTTTTTATGGACTCATAACCCGCTGATTATTATTAACAACTTGTGTAACGCTAGATCTCCCTGAGCCTGTGCTACCGTATCTCACAAAAGTGAGTACACCCCTCACATTTTTGTAAATATATTATTCTATCTTTTTTAATGTGACAACACTGAAGAAATGACACTTTGCTACAATGTAAAGTAGTGAGTGTACAGCTTGTATAACAGTGTAAATTTGCTGTCCCCTCAAAATAACTCAACACATGGCTATTAATGTGTAAACCGCTGGGAACAAAAGTGAGTACGCCCCTAAGTGAAAATGTCCAAATTGGGCCCAAAGTGGCAATATTTTGTGTGGCCACCATTATTTTCCAGCACTGCCTTAACTCTCTTGGGCATGGAGTTCACCAGAGCGTCACAGGTTGCCACTGGAGTCCTCTTCCACTCCTCCATGACGACATCACGAAGTTGGTGGATGTTAGAGATCTTGCGCTCCTCCACCTTCTGTTTGAGGATGTCCCACAGATGCTCAATAGAGTTTAGGTCTTGAGACATGCTTGGCCAGTCCATCACCTTTACCCTCAGCTTCTTTAGCAAGGCAGTGGTCACCTTGGAGGTGTGTTTGGTGTCGTTATTATGTTGGAATACTGCCCTGCGGTCCAGTCTCTGAAGGGAGGGGATCATGCTCTGCATCAGTATGTCACAGTACATGTTGGCATTCATGGTTCCCTCAATGAACTGTAGCTTGAGTGGAAAGCACATTTACACTGTTATACAAGCTGTACACTCACTACTTTACATTGTAGCAAAGTGTCATTTCTTCAGTGTTGTCACATGAAAAGATAGAATAAAATATTTACAAAATGTGAGGGGTGTACTCACTTTTGTGAGATACTGTATCTACTTTTTATTACGCTCCGCTGAAGGGATCTGCTTAACAGGGAAGTCTGTCATAAAGTGTTAGTATGTGGCCAGGGCTGGCCCAAGACATTGTGCTGCCTGGGTCCAAGAATGAAATGCTGCCCCCCCCCCCCCCCCCCAAAAAAAAAAAAGACGCCCACTAAAATGTCCACACATCTATTATTTTATGTCATGATAATTAAAACTAAAATTACATTTATCAGGAAGTCAGATTTACATGCAACAGCACCTTGTGTATATGCAAAATTATGTGACCTACTATTATGTTCAATTCCAAACTCCCTATCACAGACCCCTCTCCATCACAGAACCCACAATCACAGACCATCCCATCACAGATCTCCCCCCTCCCCATCACAGACTCCCCTCCTCACAGATCCCTCCCTATCACATTTACTCCCGTCACAGATCCCTCCCTATCACATTTACTCCCGTCACAGATCCCTCCCTATCACATTTACTCCCGTCACAGACCCCTCTCTATCACAGATCCCCCACCTATCACAGATCCCTCTTTATCACAAATCCCCCACCTATCACAGATCCCCTCTCTATCACAGACCCCTCTCTATCACAGATCACCCACCTATCACAGATCCCCCACCTATCACAGATCCCTCTTTATCACAGATCCCCCACCTATCATATACCCCTCTCCATCACAGACCCCTCTCTATTACAGATTCCCTCCCCCTATCAAAGACCCCTCTCTATCATAAGATCCCCCACCTATCACAGACCCCCTCTCTATCACAGACCCCCCCCCCCCCCCCCATCACAGATCATCACTTTGATCAGTGGTAGTGCTGGGGAGTTGATGGGTTCAGTGACAGTGGTGGTGGGGGGAGGGAATGGGATAAGGGGCAGTGCTGGGGGGGTGGGGTGGCATCAGTGGCAACTTTGGTGGTGGAGATTGGTTGGCAGTGCTGGGTGCTAGGAAAAGTGACACTTACTTTCTGTTAGTTTTATACTCCTTTTCCCCTGCAAACGCTGTCTCTCAGGCCCCTCCGCTGATTTGCATTCCATCCTATGCGGTTCCACCTGCCCGCCCCCCAAGCTGAGCCTTAGCCCTTTCTTCTTGCTTCTGACACCCTCCTCTCACTGCCAGGAGCTTGATTGCGGCTGGACTGCAATTCCCATGATCCTGAGCTTCAGCCGGCCAGCCAATCGGCGGCCGCCGCCCCTCTCCCTCCACCAATGATAGGCCAGCTGCCGGACCGTCCGTCTCATGTTAAAAAAAAAAAGTGACGGCAAAACACCGGCGGGCCGGATAAATGTCCTTGGCGGGCGGCATGTGACCCCTGATTTAATGCAATTACCCGTGCGCGCTCCTGATGCTGACATTGCCGAGTGCCTGGGGAAATCAACGTCGGCACAACACTTTTTTTTTTTTTACTCCAGCAATACCTGAAGAGGAGAAGAGGCGGCCGGGGGCCACCCCTCTCTAAGTGCCGCCTGGGTCCCATGGTCCCACCGGGACCCATGGTAGGGCCGGCCCTGTATGTGGCGCATACTAGCACATTATGAGATTACCCTGCAGGGGGTCCATTTTTTTTATTTTATTTATTTTTTTTTAAAACAAGAGTCTATTACTGCTTTAAAAAATGAATTCAACAGGGTTTTCTTTTAGCTTGTGGTACTCAGATACAGTTGAGTTCCGCTTTAATGCACATTCAAAAGTGTTCCTGTCCAATTTTTCAAGCCATTTTCTTTTGTGTCTACTACCCCTTTATAAATGTATTAAATAGCTTTTTTTGGCTTGTGGTGCTTAGATACAGTTGAGTTCTACTTTAATGCATGTGCAAAAGTGTTGGATCTGCAGGCCACACCCACCAAAAAACATTCCCAGGATACAAACAAATAAAAAGACATACAACCACAGTTTTGGCAAGAAATGGCCGCGGCACTTTATCGCTTTTATAAATCAAATAACAGACAGGTAATTTTATCACAACCTAAATATCCATAACATCAAACAGGGCTTTGCTCAGTTGTGAATACTCGAGCAGCTTAAACTTTATTTAAGAATGAATAACAAACGTCCCCCCCAGGATTATGGGGTGACCCAAACCATGAAAAGTACTCGCGTTGTGATAGGAAAGGAGAAAGCTCTCTTTGCTGCAATAACTGGCCACTGCAGGAGAATCACCATATAATGTCCCAAAAGAATTCCAGAACATTCCAGGAATTCCCGTTGGACCATATTGGATCCAGAATTTACACAGTGTCCCCAATTCACCAATGCACAGAAAAGCCATTTAACCATTTGCCACCAATGGACGTCCTCGGGTTGCAGCAGTTATACCAGGATGATGCCCCTTCCTATACACACTGCTCCCCTTTAACCTTACACCCCCGTCCTATACACACTGCTCCCCTTTAACCTTACACCCCCCTTCCTATACACACTGCTCCCCTTTAACCTTACACCCCCGTCCTATACACACTGCTCCCCTTTAACCTTACACCCCCGTCCTATACACACTGCTCCCCTTTAACCTTACACCCCCGTCCTATACACACTGCTCCCCTTTAACCTTACACCCCCGTCCTATACACACTGCTCCCCTTTAACCTTACACCCCCGTCCTATACACACTGCTCCCCTTTAACCCTACACCCCCCCCCCTTCCTATACACACTGCCCCCTTTAAGTCTACACCCCCCTTCCTATACACACTGCCCCCTTTAACCCTACACTCCCCCCTTCCTATACACACTGCCCCCTTTAAGTCTACACTCCCCTTCCTATACACACTGCCCTCTTTAAGCCCAAACCCCCTTCCTATAAACACTGCCCTCTTTTAGTCTACACTCCCCTTCCTATACACACTGCCTTCTTTAACCCTAAACCCCCCCCCTTCCTGTACACACTGCCCCCCTCTCTAGAGGTGACATCCACCTGGGTTGAGGAGGTGACAGGAGAGGAATGTGGCACTGGCCAATGGCTGCGCCCTAGGTGGCAGTGCGCCCTAGGCGGCTGCCTAGTTTGCCTAGTGGTAGCACCAGCCCTGAGTGAGTATAACAAGCATGCTTTACTGCATATACAGACTGATTTTACAGTTGTGGGTTTACTAACCCTTTAATTAAATACATCACTTGTCTATCTAATCTATGATTGGAACTGTAAAAAAACATGCTCCCCCTAACTGGCCGCACAGCCCTTTGGAGATAATTAGGTGATCATTCAAACTCCTGTGCAGATTTTCTTACTAATATATCCTCTTTCCCTGCCATTGTATTTTCCGTGTTATAAATAAATAATGATATTAATTAGAAGTAGTGCTTTGTACAACAAGAATGGCATCTAAAAATAACGGCCTCCCCGGCTTCTTGTAATGGCTCTTGTGTGTTAAGAATTCATCTGCTTGTAAAACATACTTCATCACATCAGCCTCCCAGTTTAATCGTTAATGGAAAGTTTCTTTTACCACTGGTAGGACACAGCCATTTGCTACCTCTGAGTTAAGAATAGGGGGGGGGGGGGCACATCCACTCCATGTGAAGGATTTTATTATCACGTCGTAAATGAACAAATGGCATCTGTCAATACAAAGAATCATGGAAGGGGAATATAAAGGAAATGCTCTCAAGACACATACAGTGTATATAAAAACTTTGCTTCTCATTCTCAGCTCCCAAACCTTTCTTTTTTTATAAAGCTTGTATGCAGAGATTTCATCGTACAGATTCCTGTCCAAGAAAATAACGTCTTCGGCTGCTTTCTCCCTAAATTTCTGCGCCGCGAAAGCCACGCTTATGTTAACAGCGAGCACACTAGGGTTTTCCTTGTTGGGTTGTAAAATGTTTCACTGCCCTGGTAAATGGCTTTGGCGTTTATGACTTGCAGGAAATGTTTACACTGGGTGCATTAGAAGAGAAAGCAGATTATTGCCCTTGCATTTTGTTGACATGGGCTGAATCTCTGTCAAGGGTCTGGCGTGGAGGCATTTAACCACTTAAGCCCCGGAAGATTTTACCCCCTTCCTGACCAGGGCCTATTTTGCGATTCGGCACTGCGTGACTTTAACGGAAAATTGCGCGGTCGTGCGACGTTGTACCTAAACGAATTTGATGTCCTTTTTTCCCACAAACAGAGCTTTCTTTTGGTGGTATTTGATCACCTCTGCGATTTTTTGATCATGCGCTATAAACAAAAAAAGAGCGTCAATTTTGCAAAAATAACAATATTTTTCACATATTTTTATATGAAATTCCCCCCCAAAAAATGTAAAGATCTAAATTTTTTTACATTTTAGGCCAATTTGTTTTATACTACCTATGTTTGGTAAAAAAAAATCGCAAAAAGCGTATTTTGATTGGTTTGCGCAAAAGTTATCGCGTTTACTAACTAAGGGAAAGATTTTTGTCATTTTTGTTGTTTTTTTAACGAGTAACGGCAGCGATCTGTAAGGTTATTTTTTGCGGGACTGCGACATTGCGGCAGACAGATCGGACTCCTGACTGACATTTTTGACACTTTTGGGGTTACCAGTGACATTACTACAGTAATCAGTGCTATACATATGCACTGTTACTGTAAAAATGACACTGGCAGGGAAGGAGTTAACTTTATTTGAGAAGGAGGGGTTAAGTGTGTCCCTAGGGGCGTGTTTCTTACTGTGATTGAATGTGGCTTGAGGTGTAAGAACAGAGATCAACGGTCCTACATAGTAGAACCATATGATCACTATTCTTACACAGGGGAGAATGACAGGTGGCTTTGTTTACATTAGCCGCCTGCCTTTCTCCCGCTGTAACGGACGATCGCGAGTGACCGGCGGACATCGGGTCCGCCGGGCACACGGACGGGGGGGTCCGTGAGCAAGCGGGAGCGCGCCTCTGGCGGCGCGCGCTCGCTCCCTAGAGCCTCACAGGCTAGCTAGTCCTACGTCGCTTTGCCTGTGAGGGGCTGACCGCCGCAGTAAATAGTCGTGCAGCGGTCGGCAACCGGTTAAAGGGTAAGAATTGTATATTTATAGTGAGTGCAGAGTTTACGTTATTATTACAGGGTGTCATTTGTTATATGATCGTATTTCCAAATTTGTGTTGTCATATTTTCATTGGTGATCGACCGATATCGTTTTTTCATTGCCGATACGGATATTTTGATCATCACGTATCGGTATCGCATCGGCCGATATTTTTTTTTTACTTGACAGGTACTCTTGTGGAGGGATCTGGGGGTCTAAAAGACCCCAAACCCCTCCTCTGCACTTAAAAGCATTCAAAACAGACAAGTTTGGCTGTTTTGAATGCTGTCATTTTTTTGAATTTGGCGCGAGTACCCGGAAGTGACGTCATGACATCACTTCCAGGTTTTTGCATGGAGACCCGATCAGAGCCGAATATGGCTTTGATCAGGTCTTCGGCAGCCATGCAGGATGGTTGCCCGGGTCTCCCGGTGGGACGGGAGACCCGGGCGAGCCGCGGAAGGTGGCGGGAGGGGGGTCGTCCCCTCCCGATCCATAAAATGACAGCCGAGCAGCTTCTCAGCCGCATCGGTTGTCATTACAAGACAGCCGACCGTTGGCTATGAACGCCGGTATCGGGGGGGGTGATGCCTCTAGCTGCAGCCATCACTCCGGTACAGCACTTTCCGAAATATCGGCAATATCGGTAACCTACGGGCCCGATTCCGATATATCGGGGAAAGTGCAGATCGGCCCTCGATATATCGGCTTTGCCGTAACCTGTCGATCCCTAATTTTGATGTGTCATTGAATACAGGGATTTGGCCCAGGTCTTGCGGAATTACAAAAAATTGGACACCTGAATCCTGGAAAGTACCAGGAAACGAATAACATCTTTAGGTTGGGGTCACACTTATACTTATGGTTTTCTCCGCATCCAATTCACATTACAGGAGATTGTGACCAGCTCTCAATGGAGCCGGTTCACACATCTGCGGGGCAGCTGCAAAGCAGATTGCACAGAGGTCCTGCTGTTAGAAATCACGGGGCCCTCTACCATACTGCCCAACTTTTTGAGATGGGAATGAGGAGCACCTATTAACAAATGTATGCAAGCATAGGACACGCCCCCTTAAAGGAGAATTAGTCCCGGTTCACACTATTGCCATGCGGGAACGCTGCAAATCTACTGCGTGTTCCCGCATTGCATTCGCAGCACAGGCAGTTCACACTGCCATATGCGAATCGCTGGGGGTGTCAATACAAAGTTAACGATACCCCTAGATCAGCTCGCATATCGCATTGCGATCTGACAGTTCGCACATGAATCAGATCGCACTGGTGTGAACCACCACGCGATCTGATTCTGCTGTGGACCAAAAAAAGGGTCCTGTGCGAGTTCAATGCGATTGCGGTGCAAATTCAGCCATACAATCTGGATGGCTGAATTCGCACTACAGAGACATCACACGTGATTTTAGGAGCAGTGCGCTCCGAATCACATGCGATGTCTATCATCGCAATAGTGTGTGAACCGGCACTAATACTAAAAAATGATTAGTTAAACCCACAAGTGCTTTTTTTTTTTACCACTACTATTCCTTTATATTGGCTTTTGGGCTATGCCGTGCATTCTCCCTGGCAGGCCGCCCGAATATATCAAGACAATATTTTCAGTAAAATAATTATTGGCTTTCGCAAACGTAACAGAGAACCTGTGTGAATTAGCCCTTTATAACTGTTTTTTTACATTAAGAAAAAAAATTATAATTTTTTTTTAAATGTTTACAATTATTTTATTTTACAATTTTTTTTACAATTTTATTTTACAATTTTTTTATTACGATGTTTAATTATTAATATTTTTTTTAGAATGGGGGGGGTTGTGGCACAGTGAAAGGGGGGCACAAGGGGAGGGGGGGGATCGGAAGCAGGCAGAACATGGAGGTGGGAATGATGCCCTGTGTCTGTGTCTCTCCCTGCAGCAGCTGAAAGCTGGCAGGAGGAGGAGAAATTGGCTTTCAGCTGCTGCAGAGAGCCACACAGGGCTTCCTTCCATAATTGTCCCCCTGCCCGACCACATTGGTTCCCTGTACTGTTGGGGCCCCCTCTGTGTGCCCGGGCCCCCTACAGGAGGACAGGCGGCCCTGGGTCCTGTGCATCTTTGCCTCGGTTTCAGGCCTGAAGTCAGGCAAAACTTCAACCCACCATTCCCCTGCTATAAGCCGCATCTGCATTAGGTGTGAACCCAGCTTCAAATTTTCACTCCTTCAACAATTACAGGACGAATTCCATTCTACTAATACTTGCAACTGCAATTGAAGCACAGCACAAAGTATGCATTCTGATCAGCAGGGATCTTCAAACTATGGCCCTCCAGTTGTTCAGGAACTACAATTCCCATCATGCCTAGTCATGTCTGTGAATGGCAGAGTTTTACAATTCCTCATGGGACGTGTAGTTCCGCAACAGCTGGAGGGGCGTAGTTTGAGGATCCCTGCTATACAGGGTTTGGATCCCTGCCGGTTCAGCAGAATTCAAACTGTGTATGGGCAGGCTGAATGTACCAAGTTGATCGATTATCGTTGGTGGCTGCTTTAGAATGATTTGGTTTTTGAGTCACATGACCTATGAAAAACCCACCATAAACACAGTAAAATCGTGGTAAAAGCGTTTTTGGACCATGTTTCGGCTGCCAAATTTTCGGTGAATCTCAGGGACCATCTCCATTGCTGTGGCCCCTGTAGCTGTGCAGGAATTAAGGTGGCGTACCTGTGCACACAGGGATGTGCAGATATTCTGTGCATTCCCATGCAGGCAGTCTCTCTCAAATCAATTGGGATGCAATGGCTGCACAGAAACAGCTGCTGCTCCCAAATTGAAAGCCACGTGGGTACTACTTATCTAAAATTCTGGAACTTGATATATTAAGGCAGGGATCTTCAAACTACGGCCCTCCAGCTGTTGCAGGACTACACGTCCCATGAGGCATTGTAAAACTCTAATATTCACAGAAATGACTAGGCATGATGGGAATTGTAGTTCCTGAACAACTGGAGGGCCATAGTTAGGAGACCCCTGTATTAGGGGCTCATTGTCATATATCAAGGTTTTTTTTCTGTTTATTTGTATATATAAACATACAAAAGTACACACACTTACATCAACACGACAGTCTTGACACAACTCTAGACAGTAGAACCGCGCAGGGGCTGAGAAGGCATTATGCCCCTTTCACACGATCGTACCGATCGTATCCATTTTTCAGGTGGACCCAATCGGGCCACCCATTGACGTTTATGGGGAGGCGGATGTCAGCGGAGATGTGTCCAATGACAACCACCTGGCATCCGATTCGACAAGATCTGCTGAAAACAGACGGATGGTGATACGTTCGCTATTCCTCCAGCAGATCAGATGGGATCGGATGAAAGTGGACAGGCTGTCTGTTTTCATCTGATCTCCCCATAGAGGAGAGCGGGACTCTGACAGGTCTGTCTCAGCACAGTGAGCGGAGACGGACCGGTCATCCGCCTGCTCAGCGGGGATCAACAGAGCGATCCCCGCTGAGCAAGCAGAGTCCGTCCAAACAAATCTGGCCCAAGTGAAAGGGGCCTTAGTGTCAGTTCACACTAGGGCGACACGACTTCGGGCGAGTTATGCCGTCGCCCGTGCACCGTGACTTCGGCACGGCTTGCAACGACTTCACATAATGGAAGTCAATGCAAGTCGCTCCGATGTCGCCCCGAAGTAGTGCAGGAACCTTTTTCTAAGTCGGAGTGACTTGTGTCGCTCCTATTAGAACAGTTCTAATTGCACAGCACCTCTGGTGAAATCTTCTCTTGATTGTTGACTTTGACACACACACACACCTACCTCCTGGAGAGTGTTCTTGATCTGGCCAACTATTGTGAAGGGTGTTTTCTTCACCAGGGAAAGAATTCTTCGGTCATCCACCACAGTTGTTTTCCGTGGTCTTCCGGGTCTTTTGGTGTTGCTGAGCTCACCGGTGCGTTCTTTCTTTTTAAGGATGTTCCAAACAGTTGATTTGGCCACACCTAATGTTTTTGCTATCTCTCTGATGTGTTTGTATTGTTTTTTCAGCCTAATGATGGCTTGCTTCACTGATAGTGAAAGCTCTTTAGATCTCATATTGAGAGTTGACAGCAACAGATTCCAAATGCAAATAGCACACTTGAACTCTGGACCTTTTATCTGCTCCTTGTAAATGGGATAATGAGGGAATAACACACACCTGGCCATGGAACAGCTGAGCAGCCAATTGTCCCATTACTTTTGGTCCCTTAAAAAGTGGGAGGCACATATACAAACTGTTGTAATTCCTACACCTTTCACCTGATTTGGATGTAAATACCCTCAAATTAAAGCTGAAAGTCTGCAGTTAAAGCACATCATCTTGTTTGTTTAATTTCAAATCCATTGTGGTGGTGTATAGAGCCAAAAAGATTAGAATTGTGTCAATGTCCCAATATTTATGGACCTGACTGTAGAAGGATCACATGAGCTCTGTGATCATTTCAAGGAGAAGGACGGTCGGCTGTGTTTACAACAGCCGCCCGTCCTTCTCTCTCTGCGGGGAGCGATCGAGAGTGTCAGGTGGCAATTGGAGCCGCCTGACACACGCATTAGCTTCCCCGCTGACGATTGGGGGCGGGAGCATGCCGCCGGCGGCACACGCTCGCCCCTTAGCTCCTCCCAGGCGAGCAACGTAGACCTACGTCGTTTTGCCTGTACGAGCCAGCCTGCCACAGTAAATATAACGTAAGCGGTCGGGAACTGGTTTAACACCACGGCCTACCTGAGTATTGTTGCTGACCATGCCCATCCCTTTATGACTACAGTGTCCCCATCTTCTGATGGCTCCTTCCAGCAGGATAATGCACCATGTCACAAAGCTCCAATCATCTCACCACTGGTTTCTTCAACATGACAATGAGATCACTGTCCTCCAATGGCCTCCACACTCACCACATCTCATCCAATAGAGCACCTTTGGGATGTGGTGGAATGGAAAATTGGCATCATGGATGTGCAGCCAACAAATCCGCAGCAACTGCGTGATGCTATCATGTCACTATGGAGCAAAATCTCTGAGGAATATTTCCAACACCTTGTTGAATCTATGCCACGCAGAATGAAGGCAAAAGGGGGTCCAACCCGGTACTAGCAAGGTGTACCTAAAAAAGTGGCCAGTAAGTGTATATGACAAGAAAGCTGCCTCATGTATCCTGTTTTTATTGCCCTTTAAATGTAAATTTTTGTTCCACCAGTGTATCAGTAGTCATTTTACAGAAAAAAAAAAAAAACATAATTCACTTATATTTCCCGTGCATACAGCTTGACTGCCGAAACATGACACACCAGTCTGTGCAAACAACTATATATTATGCTGAGTCAATCTATACCACACATATCCTGTATGGTCCCATAAAATGTTCTGCTGGAGCTTTTCAAAGAATTATCCCATTAAAATCATTTCTATAACTTCAAAGTTCAAATTTCATGAGATGACCTCACCAACTGTTTAATGAAACGATTGTGTAGGGTCTAAACCACAAGAAGAAAATCGTTTATGACGGGGGGGTATATGGACTGAGAAATTCTCACAGGGTGAATGTTAGTTACGGTAAATACATTACTCATAGACCAAAATGTCTGCAAAAAAATATATGAATTGTAGTATGATTAAAGTGATGTATAAAAGACCTAATTGTATTGATGTCATTTGTATGGCTAAGGTTTAAATAGGCCCTAGAATAGTTATGTTTTCCAGGAAACCCATGTCCCCGTATGCCCCTTTGCTCACAATCATATGTGATCCAATGTTTATGAAAAGCTAGTCGGACCTGAAAACTGCACCCTTATACCCTATCCTCTGTGGTTCTGAAGATTCTTTACTGATCAGTCCAGTGGTCCTTTTACAGGGGATTTGATGAATGATTCCCCCCCCCCCCCCTCCTCAACTCCTGGGTTGAATACGAGATGACCACGGGTGTGCCCCATTCGGCTTTCAATAGTTCTGGTCATTTGAGCAGATGTTTTTAGTTTCTACGACCATCTAGGGTCCCCTATGCACCATTGAAGAACGTTCACAAACCTTTGTGATAATTTCCTCTTTGCGTGTCCTGAAGAAGCGAGCTGGGATCTCGTGAAACGCGTAGAGGACTTTCAAGCACAGCATATCTTTGTTGGATGGGTATGCTTATTTTTCTTGTTTTTTATGCCATTTTAATTCTGTGTTTTAACCCAGGAAAATCTTCTCAAAAGTCGGGGTGTCGTCTTATACGCCAGGTGTCGTCTTATAGGGCGGATGCTGAAACTTCCAAGCCGAACTGGAGAATCCGCGGTGGGGGGGAGCTGTGCCCAGAAAAACACGCCTCTTTCACCCATCTGGCCTACCTTTATATCCTATTACTGTACCTCCTTCTCTGCCTCTCAGATCTCGCTCCAGAGGACTGCAGTAAAGCGGCACAGGCGCGCATGTGCAAGATCTGAATGGCAGAGAAGGAGGTACGGTACGGTAAAAGGATACAAGGGCGGGCCAGACGGGTGAAAGAGGCATGTTTGCGCTACCACTCTGATAGTCTTGGAGACAGGGCGGGCTGGGCAGGCAGGGATAGCTGACCAATCCAAGCAGGCTTTGTATACAACAACCAGCTTGCCGTGATTGGGTGACTGGGTACCACATACAGTACAGCACCTGTACCTGTTCATACAGTATAGCACCAGTACATACAGTACAGTATACAAATGTCCAACAGTCAAAAGTTATTTGGTATGCGTTGGAAGAGGGGTAGTCTTATACGGCGAGTATATCCCAAACTCTATATTTTAACTGGAAAAGTTGGGGGTCGTCTTATACGCCCAGTCGTCTTATACGCCGGAAAATACGTATACATATTTTTCTTTTGTATTTGGGGTTCTCTCCCTAAAGTCCCTATGTTCCAAAAATGTTTCTTTTCATATACTGTACATACAATATGGGACTGAGAGACACCTACTGCCCCTGATTGACCAGTTACCTATTTTTGCTATATGTGATCCAATGTTTATCCCAGGGTAATTGGAGCCAACTAGATGTAAGGGGTGAGGCTCCAAAGACGTGTACAGAATTTACAACCTGGTGTCCTTATCAGGTTTCCATGTATGAAAAAAATTCCTGATGTCTTTTGTCGCTGTCACGCCTCCCGTAGCTGATCCTAGTTTGTCTTGGGGTCACCCTGGTGGAAGGCGCAGGCTAACCTGAGGTGCGGAGTCTGAGCGCCAACCGGTGTTCACCAGAGCCCCTGATGGTGGAGATGGACTTCGCTGCTTGTTGGCGCCAGGTCGCAGTCCTCAGGGTCGCCCCACCACTGGGTGAGCAAGTTGGGATCCGGGAGCGGAGGAATCGACAGGGAAGAGACAGAAGCGTAGTCCAAGTAAGTAGTCAGCCAATGGGAATCGAGAAACAGGAAGGTCTTTGGCCAGAGGGGAAATCGAGAGCCAGGAAGGTCGTCAGCCAAAGCCAGGTCATGCACGGAGAAACATGGAAAACAGGAGAAAGCAAGCTGAGATACACCTTGAAGCACAAACACACAAGCAAAGTACTGCAAGCCAACAGGTGATATATATATCCTGTGTGCAACCTCATCACTAAGCCACGCCCAGGAAGCAGCAGGAAGTGATGAAGCAAGCAGGGTCTATAAAAGACAGCAGCCAGCACATGTCCAGGGCTGCAGACAGGAAGGTAAGGTAAGACCTTGACAGTCGCCCAAGTGATCACATCATCATCCAGTCCTCAAACACTTACCCCACTTGAAAATAATATTTGCATCACCGACCCTACAGCTAACGGTGTTATCAGGGCTACCAATAGAAATCACAGGGCCCTATACAGCCTACCTGATACACCCCCCCCCCCCGGCCAAAAGTGATTGAGGACATAGATTAATCAGTCCCTTTCTCTACAGCCTCAGCTGCACAGATGAATAAATAGGAAGCCCTCTGAGGCTTCCTGCTCATTCACAAACTGAAGCATAGTAAACACAGTTTACTATGCTTCAGTGATGAATGGACACAGTCATGATTGGTACCGATTGCTCATTGTGTAAACTCAGGAAAGAAGGGGCTAGTGAATGACATCCACATGTGTGCCCACAGCAGCTGCGGCAGGAGAGGGACAGTAGATGAAAAGGGCGCATGTGCTTAAACCAATCACCTTGCAGTGCAGCCAGAAGGAGGGAGAGGAGAAGAAGCTGGCAGCACTGCAGTGGGAGACAGAGGAGGATCAGTGCCTGCAATAAGACAGTACAGCCAGCCCTCCTGCTCATAAGGTGCCTGGGCCCCCCTTTTGAACTGATAGGACCCAGGCCCAGAGGGCTGTCTGAACTGCCTTATCAGTGGACCTGGCAGTTAAATTAAAAGAGGGTTAGTGGGACTTTGAATAAGGTGCATGTAGAAATAAGAAGGGGGGGTTTGGGACTTTAGATGAGGCAAAGGACGGAAAGAATTGACATGTTTATTGACGTAAACATATGGGGTAGCAGGTTGCAGTTTATACATACATAGGTATTGATTATTTTATATATACAGTCAGGTCCATAACTATTGGGACATCGACACAATTCTAATCTTTTTGGCTCTATACACCACCACAATGGATTTAAAATGAAACAAACAAGATGTGCTTTAACTGCAGACTTTCAGCTTTAATTTGAGGGTATTTACATCCAAATTAGGTGAAAGATGTAGGAATTACAACAGTTTGTATATGTGCCTTCCACTTTTTAAGGGACCAAAAGTAATTGGACAATTGGCTGCTCAGCTGTTCCATGTCCAGGTGTTAATTTCAAGTGTGCTATTTGCATTTGGAATCTGTTGCTGTCAGCTCTCAATATGAGATCCAAAGAGCTGTCACTATCAGTGAAGCAAGCCGTCATTAGGCTGAAAAAAAAAAAAACAAACCCATCAGAAAGATAGCAAAAACATTAGGTGTGGCCAAATCAACTGTTTGGAACATCCTTAGAAAGAAAGAACGCACCGGTGAGCTCAGCAACACCAAAAGACCCGGAAGACCACGGAAAATAACTGTTGTGGATGACCGAATAATTCTTTCCCTGGTGAAGAAAACACCCTTCACAACAGTTGGCCAGATCAAGAACACTCTCCAGGAGATAGGTGTATGTGTGTCAAAGTCAACAATCAAGAGAAGACTTCACCAGAGTGAATACAGAGGGTTCACCACAAGATGTAAACCATTGGTGAGCCTCAAAAACAGGAAGGCCAGATTAGAGTTTGCCAAACATCATCTAAAAAAGCCTTCACAGTTCTGGAACAACATCCTATGGACAGATGAGACCAAGATCAACTTGTACCAGAGTGAAGAGAAGAGTATGGAGAAGGAAAGGAACTGCTCATGATCCAAAGCATAGCACCTCATCAGTGAAGCATGGTGGTGGTAGTGTCATGGCGTGGGCATGTATGGCTGCCAATGGAACTGGTTCTCTTGTATTTATTGATGATGTGACTGCTGACAAAAGCAGCAGGATGAATTCAGAAGTGTTTCGGGCAATATTATCTGCTCATATTCAGCCAAATGCTTTAGAACTTATTGGACGGCGCTTCACAGTGCAGATGGACAATGACCCGAAGCATACTGCGAAAGCAACCAAAGAGTTTTTTAAGGGAAAGAAGTGGAACGTTATGCAATGGCCAAGTCAATCACCTGACATGAATCCGATTGAGCATGCATTTTACTTGCTGAAGACTAAACTGAAGGGAAAATGCCCCAAGAACAAGCAGTAACTGAAGACAGTTGCAGTAGAGGCCTGGCAGAGCATCACCAGGGATGAAACCCAGCGTCTGGTGATGTCTATGTGTTCCAGACTTCAGGCTGTAATTGACTGCAAAGGATTTGCAACCAAGTATTAAAAAGTGAAAGTTTGATTTATGATTGTTAATCTGTCCCATTACTTTTGGTCCCTTAAAAAGTGGGGGGCACATATACAAACTGTTGTAATTCCAACACCTTTCACCTGATTTGGATTTAAATACCCTCAAATTAAAGCTGAAAGTCTGCAGTTAAAGAACATCTTGTTTGTTTCATTTCAAATTTATTGTGGTGGTGTATAGAGCCAAAAAGATTAGAATTGTGTCCCAACAACAGCTTTAACAATATTAACACAAAGCATATTTCATTGATCTGACTGTAATAAACAAAATAAGGATAACATTTGATTGGCTACTATAAGCACTGTACACATCAATACTGTGTAAATAGTAAATATTTTAATGCTATATTAAATATAGCAGTAAAAAAAAAAAAAACAAAAAAAAAACTAATGAATGCCACTTTCACTGATTTAGGATGCAGAGAGACTTACACCAGAGCACAGCACTGGACAGGGGAGCTGGAGCTGCCCAAGTTAACTTTTCCTATTAACAAGCTGGTGATTGGTTGCTAGGAGGTCTGAGCAACCAATCACCAGCTTGTTAATAGGAAAAGTAAACTCTGGCAGCTCCAGCCCAATTCCCCTCCCCACCCTGCCTCCACCTCTACTAGTTCTTTGCTGACTCCTACTGTATGCCTGGCCCTGCTAAGGGGGTGACGGGGGCAGAGGCTGGGAAGAGAATCGGCTCCCTCCTCTGACGTGGATCCAAACTCGCCCTCAGCTTTTTTCCATTCGCCTAATAGGGATCAGGCGAGTGGAAATTTTGAGGGCTGACTTATGCTATACAACGTTGTAGTCATTAAAGTGGTTGTAAACCTTGTTACACCACTTGTACCTACAGGTTAGCCTATAATAAGGCTTACCTTTAGGTACTGTGAATGTCTTCTAAACTTGCACAGTTTAAGAGATATTCAGAGTGCATGCAGCCGATGATGTCATCAGTGCATGTGCTCTGAAGGTCTGGCTTACCCTGCCGGACCTTCAGAGCCCGTGCCACAAACGCACGGCTTCTGTGTGCATGTGCGGGAGTGACGTCAAGAAGAAACACCGGGGAAGATGTCAGCCGGTGAGCGGGCGTTGCTGGAAGGGCTTATTCTAAGGTAAGTATTTCATAAGCTAGTATGCGATGCATACTAGCTCATTATGCCTTTGCCTTAGTTTTTTTGTTTTTGTTTTTTCCTTTCATCCATGGGTTTACAACCTCTTTTAAAGATAGCCTGACAATATTTTGAACCATGCCAGCCATTGTTTTGGACCATGCCAACAGTTTGTAATTTGTTTTTGTAATGTTTGTAATGTTTTGGACAATCAAGCCATAGGTCTTCTATTACATCTCATTATGATTGTAATCACATCTACTGCTCCAGCCCTGAGGAAGGGAGAGGCTTTCCCCTGAAACGTGTTGACTTTATTTGATGCTCTTAACCAACTGACATTTCAATTAAACCTGTGAGTGATATGAACTGTGATACCGGGTGCATCTCAATACACACCCCTGAGAATGTTTTGATCCAGGAAAGCTGATCTGTCTGCCTTTGCTGATTAGTAAGGGTTGTTTTCCTGGTCAGGGTAATATTTTGGCTCTGTTAATGACAAAATTATTTTTCCTCTTCCTGTGGATCGATGTTACTAGATTGTGAATGGCTAGATTTTTAGATAGCCCTGGATAAGAGTCTCCTTATTTTCCCATGAGACATGTACACTAAACAAAATTATAAACGCAACACTTTTGTTTTTGCCCCCCTTTTTCATGAGCTGAACTCAAAGATCTAAGACAGCAATTGTGTACAGATCCTTGCAACATGGGGCTGTGCCTTATCATGCTGCAACATGAGGTGATGGTTGTGGATGAATGACAAAACAATTGGCCTCAGGATCTTGTCACAGTATCTCTGTGCATTCAAAATGCCGTCAATAAAATGCACCTGTGTTCATTGTCCATAACATACACCTGCCCATACCGTAACCCCACCGCCACCATGGGCCCCTCGATCCACAACGTTGACATCAGCAAACCACTCACCCACACAACGCCATACACGCTGTTGGCCATCTGCCTTGTGAAAGCTTGGATTCATCCGTGAAGAGAAAACCTCTCCAAAGTGCCAGACACCATCGAATGTGGGCATTTCCCCACTTAAAGTAAGTCGGTTAAGTGGGGTACACACTAGTAGAAAATATGCCGAAAATTCCCGTCCGAGGTAAAATCGTACGATTTTTGCCTAGTGTGTACACAACTTTCAGCAGCCGATGCCGACATTTTCAATGAAAAAAAAACGGAGGGACAAACACCAAAATGTTTATCGTCCATCCCCAGACAACCAATTCTCGTTTAATGTGTATGCAGTACGTCCGTGAAAAATCGAATACGAAAGACCGCACATGATCTGAAGTTGCTGACAACCCAGAAGTCTAGGAACAAATGTGCCAAAAAAAAAAAAAAAAATCGTACGAGAAATTTTGTGAACATTTTTGCACCGTCAACTAAAAACGGTAATGAGCAAGAGAGAGAAAAATCGGAGGATATTTAGTCCGATTCCCGTCAAGTGTGTACGGCCCTTTACAAAGTAAGTCAGGTGACGAACTGCAGTCAGGTCGAGACCCACGATGAGGAGGCCGAGCATGCAGATGAGCTTTCCTGAGACGGTTTCTGACAGTTTGTGCAGAAATTCTTTGGTTATGCAAACCGATTGTTGCAGCAGCTGTCCGGTTGGCTGGTCTCAGACCATCTTGGAGGTGAAGATGCTGGATGTGGAGGTCCTGGGCTGGTCTCAGACCATCTTGGAGGTGAAGATGCTGGATATGGAGGTCCTGGTCTGGTGTGGTTACACGTGGTCTGCGGTTGTGAGGCTGGTTGGATGTACTGCCAAATTCTCTGAAATGCCTTTGGAGACGGCTTATGGTAGAGAAATAAACATTCAATTCATGGGCAACAGCTCTGGTGGACACTCCTGCAGTCAGCATGCCAATTGCACGCTCCCTCAAAACTTGCGCCATCTGTGGCATTGTGCTGTGTGATAAAACTGCACATTTTAGAGCAGCCTTTTATTGTGTCCAGCCTAAGGCACACCTGTGCAATAATCATGCTGTCTAATCAGCATCTTGATATGCCACACCTGTGAGGTGGATGGATTATCTCAGGAAAGGAGAGGTGCTCACTAAAGGGCCATACACACTATAAGATTTTCTGAAGAATTTTTCCTTCAGATTTACCTTTTCTATGTAGTGCAAGGGCCTGCCAGATTGCATACAAATTGAAAGTGTTTAGGTTTGACCTCATATTATATGGTTTTGGTAAATCTAAAGAATGAAAATCTAAATCTAAAGAACCTCCTGCTCTCTAGCTCACTCATCACCTCCTCCCATGCTCGCCTCCAGGACTTTTCCAGAGCCTCTCCAATCCTATGGAACTCCTTACCCTTATCTGTCCAATTGTCTCCCACTCTATTAGCTTTTAGGCGATCTCTGAAAACCCTCCTTTTCAGAGAAGCCTATCCTACCAACCCCTAACAAATGTACCTCCTTTTCTCCATCAACCCATCCCCCACGGTTATTGCCTTTTGTTTCACTTGACCCTCCCCTCTAGATTGTAAGCTCTAACGAGCAGGACCCTCTAGTTCCTCCTGTTTTGAACTGTATTGTAACTGTATTGTCTTCCCTCACATTGTAAAGCGCTGCGCAAACTGTTGGCGCTATATAAATCCTGTATAATAATAATAATAATAATAATAATAATAATAATGTAAAGGAAAAAGTCTTCAGAAAATCTTATAGTGTGTATGGCCCATAAGGCTGGGTTCACATTGGGGCGGCTTCAAAGTCACCTGACTCTGAAGCCGCCCGTGCAGCGCGACTTCAGCGTGGCTTGCAAACGACTTCTCTAATAGAAGTCAATGCAAGTCGCCCCCAATGTAGTGCAGGAACCTTTTTCTAAGTCGGAGTGACTTGAGTTGCTCCGATTAGAATGGTTCCATTGCACCGAATGGAGCGACTTAGCCACCTGACAAGTTGCCCCAGTGTGAACTGGGACTATGGGTCCTTTGACATGAGCGGTGCGCTTCGGCGGACTCCATTTTTCTCAGCACGGATCCGCTGAGCAGGCAGATGACAGCTCCGTCTCCGCTTACTTTGCAGAGACGGAGCTGTCAGAGCCCTGCTCTCCTCTATGAGAGATCGGATGAAAACGGACAGCCTGTCCGTTTTCATCCGATCCTATCGATCCGATCCTCCAGACGGATGGAAAATAGGGTTTCCATCCATCCGGATTTCACTGACAGGATCAGATCGGATATTAGCGGGTGTCAGCGGAGATGTCTCTGCTGACATCCGCTGCTCCATAGAGGTACATGGAGCATTCGATTAGGTCCGCCTGAAAAACTGACAGGTGGACCTGATCGGAAGGCCCGTCTGAAAGGGGCCTAACACAGATTTACAGATTTGTGAACAATATTTGAGAGAAATTGGCCTTTTGTGTACATAGAAAAAGTCTAAGATCTTTGAGTTCAGCTCAGGGGCAAAAGCAAACGCGTTGCGTCTATAATTTTGTTCAGTGTAAAATGTCCTGACTATGTGGTCCAGGAAGGGCTCCGGTGCGGGCAAAGTCTGTGTTTTTATGTAGTGAAGCATTAGTAATATAACCTTCATTTTCACCTGCATTTATTTTTGAATTTCATTTTTATTTTCGTCAATACTGACATATGACCACAGATAATATATTACCTTCTTTTGTTCATCCTGTGCTCCTCTCATTTGTTCTTTCTAGTGAAAACATCAAGGCATAATTGAAAAGCCTAATGGATAAAAACGGAATCCTTTTGTAGTAATCACAATGCGCGGTTTTTCGCTCGAGAATTACTTAAGCTGTCCGAACAAGACTGCATTTTTCTTTTCACAGAAAGATAATGAAAACCCTAAATGAAATGACAAGATTGCTTGGCCTAGGTGAAATTCTGGAGTTCAATTATTGTTGATATGAAATTATAGAAGAGAGACTGACAAACATTATGCCAGGACGACATTTCCCATCCTGTAAAGAGAAATGTAATTGTGATCCATTGCCATGAATGGCAATTTAACCGCGGGTAATGGACAATCTGATAGTTAAATAGGGTGATTCAAAGGGGAGGCATAGATCAGAGTAGCATTGGATGGGAAGCAGTGGAAGGAAGAAACTTTTATATGACACAGGTTGTATTTGTGACATTAAAGTGAGCCTGTCACCAACTGTGCAACTCAAACTGAGCGTATGGTGAAAAACAGAGGTTGCCTTCAGCTTTATGAAAACTACTTGTCAAAGACATCTCTAGATCTAGAGCTCTAGACCAGCGTTGCTCAAACTTTTTTCAGTATAGGCACCCTTTAACCACTTTACCACCGGAGGATTTTGCTGTCTTACGTCCAGGCCACTTTTTGCGATTCGGCACTGTGCGAATTTAACTGACAATTGCGCGGTCGTGCGATGCTGTACCCAAACAAAATTTACGTCCTTTTTTTCCCACAAACAGAGCTTTCTTTTGGTGGTATTTGATCACCTGTGCGATTTTTACTTTTTGCGCTATAAACAAAAAAAGAGCGTTTATTTTGAAAAAATAACAATATTTTTAACATTTTTTTATATGAAATTCCCCCCCAAAAAATGTAAAAATCAAATTTTTTTTAATTTTTGGCCAATTTGTTTTATGCTACATATGTTTGGTAAAAAAAAATCACAATAAGCGTATTTTGATTGGTTTGCGCAAAAGTTATTGCGTTTACTAACAAAGGGAAAGATTTCTGTCATTTTTGGTGTTTTTTTTTTTAACGCGTAATGGCGGCGATCTGCGATTTTTTTTGCATTACTGCGACATTGCGGCGGACAGATCGGACCCTTGACTGACCTTTTTGACACTTTTGGGGGTACCAGTGACATTACTGCAGTAATCAGTGCTATATATATGCACTGTTACTGTAAAAATGACACTGGCAGGGAAGGGGTTAATTTTATTGGAGAGGGAGGGGTTAATGTATGCCTGGTGCTTACTGACCTGTGTGGGGGGAGGTGACTGAGTGACACAAGGACAGATCGAGGGTTCAACTATGCTGAATCCTGCAATCTGACCCTGCCTGTCACTTAGGAGATCCGCCCGCTTGTGTTTACACAGGCGGGCGGATCTCCACACTCGATTCCCCGTCGATCGGGGAAGAGCGGAGGTGATCACTGCCGCTCCTCCCCTGGCCCGACTCCCGCTGTGACTGAATACAGCGGGAGCGAGCCTCCGGCGGCACGCGCGCGCCGCCGAGAAAGGGGAGTGTCTGGCGACGTATGTCTACATCGTCAGACGATAACGAACCACGTTGCCGCAGTAGGCTCAACGTGAGCAGACGGCAAGTGGTTAAAATTAAAAAAAAATTGAGGCACCCTCCAAAATTTTGGACAGTCATGAGGCACCCCACCTTTAAATGTAAAAACTGTTCTAATAATTTTACATAATGCTGCAACATCAATACACGTAAGATACCCAATGTTAGAGGTGATTTTTTTCTTCCAAAGCAAATACACTTTTGCAAAATGTTGCTGACTAGTATTCCAGTGTTTCTCTTCTCCCTCAGTTTTTCTCCATCACTTAGCTAATGAGACCCCAGAGCTGATGGGGAGAGGCAAGGGGAGGGTCAAACAAGGACGATATGCAGGCAACTGACATCCTCCTCATGAACTGATGATGCCATTGGTCATTAGGAGGTTGGCAGCTAGAAGATTGTAATGGTGTACAATGAAAAGCTGTGGCTTTGTGTAACTAAAAGGCAGGTTTCATTCATCCACTGACTTGTATACAGTTTTGGGGCAATGTTTAGGCATTTTGCCAAGGCACCCCCAAAGAAGCCTCAAGGCAACCCAGGGTGCCTGGGCACCCCTGAAGAAGCCTCAAGGCAACCCAGGGTGCCTGGACACCCCTGAAGAAGCCTTCAAGGCAACCCAGGGTGCCTGGACACCCCTGAAGAAGCCTCAAGGCAACCCAGGGTGCCTGGACACCCCTGAAGAAGCCTCAAGGCAACCCAGGGTGCCTGGACACCCCTGAAAAAGCCTTCAAGGCAACCCAGGGTGCCTGGGCTCCCCTGAAGAAGCCCCAAGGCAGTAAGAAGATTGTAATGGTGTACAATGGCTTTGTGTAACTAAAAGGCAGGTTTCATTCATCCACTGACTTGTATACAGTTTTGGGGCAATGTTTAGGAGTTTTGCCAGGGCACCCCTGAAGAAGCCTCAAGGCAACCCAGGGTGCCTGGGCACCCCTGAAGAAGCCTCAAGGCAACCCAGGGTGCCTGGGCACCCCTGAAGAAGCCTCAAGGCAACCCAGGGTGCCTGGGCACCCCCGAAGAAGCCTCAAGGCAACCCAGGGTGCCTGGGCAGCCCTGAAGAAGCTTTCAAGGCAACCCAGGGTGCCTGGGCACCCCTGAAGAAGCCTCAAGGCAACCCAGGGTGCCTGGGCAGCCCTGAAGAAGCCTTCAAGGCAACGCAGGGTGCCTGGGCTCCCCTGTAGAAGCCTCAAGGCACTCCAGGGTGCCTGGGCACCCTGTTTGAAAAAGGCTGCTGTAAGCATCTGGATTTGTGTGCAATCTTGACCTTTCTTAGTTTGGAAATCTTTACTTCTTAGTGGTCAGTGAGGCCGCTGATGCATTGAAGTACCAATTGCACACCTCCCAACTTTTTGATATGGGAATGAGGGACCCCTATTAGCAAAAGTATGTAGGCCATGCCCCCTTAACCACTTGCCGACCACCTAATTGTAAATATACGTCATTATTTTAACTTTTAATACCGGGGTTATGACAGCAGCTAGCTGCCACAACCCCAGTATCTTTTTTTCAGTCAGGCAGCCGGCTTTCCGATAAAAGTGGTCCCAGTAGTGGATTTGCTGCGAGATCACTTTTATAGGCGGCGAGAGAGATGCCCCCTCCCACTGCTTCCTGGTCAATTCTGAGCTTACTGGAGCCGTCGGTAAGCTCACGAACCGATCCGATGCGACCGATGGCTAGGCAGGAAGTTGAGTGAGGGCAAGATGGCTCCCATTCGGCTCGATGCACTTGAAGGACCAGAGCAACCTCCAAAGTCACTTTCAGTCCTCAGCAGATTTTTTTTTTTTTTTAAAGTCAAAATTACATTTCTGTTTTTTTTTTGCTTTTAAATTTAAGTGAGAAATCTGGGGTCTTTTTGACCTCAGATCTCTCAATAAAGAGGACCCGTCATGCTTATTTCTATTACAAGAGACGTTTACATTGTAATAGGAAAAAAAGTAATAAAAAAAAAGTTGAAGGGAAAAATAAAAAGTAAACTAAATAAGAAAAAAAAAATGTAAGCGCCATGTCCCCCTGAGACACGAATCCATACGTAAGTGGCGCCCCCATATGTAAACATTGTTCAAACCACACATGTGAGGCATCGCCGCGATCATTAGAGCAAGAGAAATAATTCTAGCACAAGACCTCCTCTGCAACTCTAAACTGGTAACCTGTAAAAATGTTTTAAGTGTCACCCATGGAGATATTTAAGTAGTTTGTCGCCTTTCCATGAGCTTGCGCAATTTTAAAGCATGGCATGTTAGGTATCTAATTACTCGGCGTAACATCATCTTTGACATAAAATAAAAAAATTGGGCTAACTTCACTTCTTTTTTTTTTATTCATGAAAGTGTATTTTTTCCAAAATTGCGTTTGAAAGAACGCTGCGCAAATACTGTGCGACATAAAATATTGCAACGACCGCCATTTTATTCTCTAGTGAAAAAAACAAAGAAATTTCCAAGCTCAACTAACTCAATCATCACTGACTGTGGAAACTTCACACTGGACCTCATGCAACTTGGATTCTGTGCCTCTCCACTCTTCCTCCAGACTCTGTCATCATGTCATCTACTGGTGTTGGTCCACTGTGTTTTATCAAGTCCAAAGTCAGCGCAGCCCTCTAACAGGAAATTGTAGAGCACTTCATGCTTCCCTCAGCTTTATGGAGATGCTGATTTAATTTTCCAGCAGGACTTGGCACCGCCCACACTGCCAAATCTACCAATTCCTGGTCACATGATCATGGTATCACTGTGCTTGATTGACCAGCAAACTCGCCTGACCTAAACCCCATAGAGAATCTGTTGGGTATTGTCAAGAGGAAGACGAGAGACACCAGACCCAACAATGCAGAGGAGCTGAAGGCCGCTATCAAACAACCTGGGCTTCCATAACACCTCAGCAGTGCCACAGGCTGATCGCCTCCATGCCACGCCGCATTGATCCAGTAATTCATGCAAAAGGAGCCCCGGCCAAGTATTGAGTGCATCCTATACTGTACATGGACAGACTTTTCACTAAGACAACATTTCTTTATTAAAAATCCTTTTTTTTGTTAATGGTAATATGTGTTGAATGATTTATGTAGGATATTCTATATCAATATACATACACACAGGTTTTATAATACGTACATAGGTGTACTGTAAGCTATGATTTATGACTTAACACAGCTGGCAGGCAAGTTGCATTTTACATATCAAAAGGGCCAAAGCAGTTACCTACAGGGGATTCCAAAATGTAAATTTTATCTGATTAGACTTGAAAAGAATAGTAAAAGGTCCATGGGGGTTGTTAATGCAGTTTGGTAAAAAGGCATTCATTCTCTCTCACATTTTTTTTTAGCAAGATGAGAGCCCAGGTCTAGATTATAACACATATTATTCCATGCATGGACGCTATAGAGGTGCATATTATTATAGTTGGACATATTCTGGTTTGTAGTACTGTATCTCTATGCTTGCTAGGATCAGGATGAATGGGACTCTGAAGGCTACTGTACATTGTAATATTTACGTTAGATGTACACAGTAAACTACTGACACCAATCTCTGCCCTTCTGAGACCGTCCACTCCTTTGCTGACACTGTCCATTACCCTACTGCCGTATATATATATATATATATATATATATATATACAGTATCTCACAAAAGTAAGTACACCCCTCACATTTTTGTAAATATTTTATTCTATCTTTTCATGTGACAACACTGAAGAAATGACACTTTGCTACAATGTAAAGTAGTGAGTGTACAGCTTGTATAACAGTGTACATTTGCTGTCCCCTCAAAATAACTCAACACACAGCCATTCATGTCTAAACCGCTGGCAACAAAAGTGAGTACACCCCTATAGTGGGGTACAGACACTAGTAGAAAATCTGCCGAAAATTCCCGTCCGAGGTAAAATCGTACGATTGTCGGCTAGTGTGTACACAACTTTCAGCAGCCGATGCCGACATTTCATCCCCAGACGACCAATTTTAGTTTAATGTGCATGCAGTACGTCCGTGAAAAATCGGATACGTAAGACCGCGCATGATCTGAAGTTGTTGACGACCGGGAAGTCTAGGAACAAATGTCCCAAAAAAAAAAAAATCGTACGAGAAATTTTGTGAACATTTTTGCACTGTCAACCAAAAACGGTAATGAACGCTGAGCAAGAGAGAGGAAAATCGGAGGATATTTCGTCCAATTTCCGTCAAGTGTGTACGGGCCTTAACCACTTGCCGACCGCCGCAAGTACATATACTGCGGCGGTCAGCCCCGGCCAGGCAGAGTGACGTACCGGTACGTCACTAGCCTGTCACCGGCTTGTGAGCCAATAGCGGGCGAGCACGCGCCCGCTGAGGCGCGCGCCCACCCCGGCTCGTTCCCTAACAAGTCAGTGCGTGTGACCGGCGGACCCGATGTCCGCCGGTCACTCGCGATCGTTCGCTGGGAAGGGAGAAAGGCAGGCGGCTAATGTAAACAAGCCGCCTGTCATTCTCCCCTGTGTAAAAATGGAGATCAGACGGTTCTACTATGTAGGACCGTTGATCTCTGTTTTTACACCAGTAGCCATGTCCCATCACAGTTAGAAACACGCCCCTAGGACACACTTAACCCCTCCCTCTCCAATACAGTTAACCCCTTCCCTGCCAGTGTCATTTTTACAGTAACAGTGCATATGTATAGCACTGATTACTGCAGTAATGTCACTGGTAACCCCAAAAGTGTCAAAAATGTCAGTCACGGGTCCAATCTGTCCGCCGCAATGTCGCAGTCCTGCAAAAAAAATCGCAGATCACCGCCATTACTCGTTAAAAAAAAAAACAATAAAAATGACAAAAATCTTTCCCTTTGTTAGTAAACGCGATAACTTTTGCGCAAACCAATCAAAATACGCTTTTTGCAATTTTTTTTTCCAAACATATGTAGCATAAAACAAATTGGCTGAAAATGTTAAAAAATTTTGATTTTTAAATTTTTTTGGGGGGAATTTCATATAAAAAAAATGTGAAAAATATTGTTATTTTTGCAAAATTTACGCTCTTTTTTTGTTTATAGCGCATGATCAAAAAATCGCACAGGTGATCAAATACCACCAAAAGAAAGCTCTGTTTGTGGGAAAAAAAGGACGTCAAATTCGTTTAGGTACAGCGTCGCACGACCGCGCAATTGTCCGTTAAAGTCACGCAGTGCCGAATCGCAAAATAGGCCCTGGTCAGGAAGGGGGTAAAATCTTCCGGGGGGTTAAGTGGTTAATGTCTAAACCGCTGGCAACAAAAGTGAGTACACCCCTAAGTGACAATGTCCAAATTGGGCCCAAAGTGTCAATATTGTGTGTGAGATACTGTATATCTAAATGTTGGATTTTGTCATCTGTTGCGAATATCTTGTGAACTTTCTTCTGTGCTGCGACTCAATAAATGCAACCTGGAAGAACCGATTGCTGCGGAAATTACTCCCATTTTAGTAATAATCATTAAGAATCCTCATCCTACAACTGCATAATCATACCACTACTACCGTATATCACTGCATTGGTGCCGTTCAAGCGACCAGAAGTGCATTTTGGACTGTGTAACAGTAATCAGTGATGACAACAATCCTGTGATTACCAAACTGATAAGAGGCAATGGAGGAGCTCAGCTATGAGGAGAGATTAGAGGAACTGAATTTATTCTTTCTTGAGAAGAGGAGATTAAGGGGGGATATGATCCCCATGTATAAATACATAAGGGGGGATATAATCTACATGTATAAATACATAAGGGGGGGTATGATCTCCATGTATAAATACATAAGGGGGATATGATCACCATGTATAAATACAAAAAGGGGGATATGATCACCATGTATAAATACATAAGGGGGGATATGATCACAATGTATAAATACATAAGGGGGGGTATGATCACCATGTATAAATACATAAGGGGGGGGATATGATCTCCTTGTATAAATACATAGGGGGGGAGGACATGACACCATGTATAAATACATAAGGGGGATATGATTTCCATGTATAAATACATAAGGGGGATATGATTTCCATGTATAAATACATAAGGGGGGATATGATCTCCATGTATAAATACATAAGGGGGGATATGATCACCATGTATAAATACATAAGGGGGGGTATGATCACCATGTATAAATACATAAGGGGGGATATAATCTACATGTATAAATACATAAGGGGGGGTATGATCACCATGTATAAATACATAAGGGGGGATATAATCTACATGTATAAATACATAAGGGGGATATGATCTCCATGTATAAATACATAAGGGGGATATGATCTCCATGTATAAATACATAAGGGGGGATATGATCACCATGTATAAATACAAAAAGGGGGATATGATCACCATGTATAAATACATAAGGGGGGATATGATCACCATGTATAAATACATAAGGGGGGATATGATCACAATGTATAAATACATAAGGGGGGATATGATCACCATGTATAAATACATAAGGGGGGATATGATCACCATGTATAAATACATAAGGGGGATATGATCACAATGTATAAATACATAAGGGGGGATATGATCACCATGTATAAATACATAAGGGGGGGGGATATGATCTCCTTGTATAAATACATAGGGGGGGAGGACATGACACCATGTATAAATACATAAGGGGGATATGATTTCCATGTATAAATACATAAGGGGGATATGATCTCCATGTATAAATACATAAGGGGGGGGGGAGTATGATCTCCATGTATAAATACATAAGGGGGGATATGATCACCATGTATAAATACAAAAAGGGGGATATGATCACCATGTATAAATACATAAGGGGGGGATATGATCACCATGTATAAATACATAAGGGGGGATATGATCACAATGTATAAATACATAAGGGGGGATATGATCACCATGTATAAATACATAAGGGGGGGTATGATCACCATGTATAAATACATAAGGGGGGATATAATCTACATGTATAAATACATAAGGGGGGGTATGATCTCCATGTATAAATACATAAGGGGGATATGATCTCCATGTATAAATACATAAGGGGGGATATAATCTACATGTATAAGTACATAAGGGGGGGATATGATCTCCATGTATAAATACATAAGGGGGGATATGATCACCATGTATAAATACAAAAAGGGGGATATGATCACCATGTATAAATACATAAGGGGGGATATGATCACCATGTATAAATACATAAGGGGGGATATGATCACAATGTATAAATACATAAGGGGGGATATGATCACCATGTATAAATACATAAGGGGGATATGATCACCATGTATAAATACATAAGGGGGATATGATCACAATGTATAAATACATAAGGGGGGATATGATCACCATGTATAAATACATAAGGGGGATATGATCACAATGTATAAATACATAAGGGGGGATATGATCACCATGTATAAATACATAAGGGGGGGGATATGATCTCCTTGTATAAATACATAGGGGGGGAGGACATGACACCATGTATAAATACATAAGGGGGATATGATTTCCATGTATAAATACATAAGGGGGATATGATCTCCATGTATAAATACATAAGGGGGATATGATCTCTATGTATAAATACATAAGGGGTCCATATAGCGAACTTGGTGTTGAGTTATTTACTTTAAGATCATCACAGAGGACAAGGGGGCACTCTTTACATCTAGAGGGAAACAGATTTAGTCTCCAAATAGAGAAAGGTTTCTTCACAGTAAGAGCTGTGAAAATGTGGAATAGACTCCTCCAGAGGTGGTTCTGGCCAGCTCACTAGATTGCTTTAAAAAAGGCCTGGATTCTTTCCTGGGTGTACATAATATAACTGGGTACTAATATTTATAGGTAAAGTTGATCCAAGGAATAACAGATTGCCTCTCGGGGGATCAGGAAGGATTTTTTCCCCTGCTGGAGCACATTGGATCATGCTTTGCTGGGTTTTTTCATCTTCCTCTGGGTCAACTGTGGGTATAGGGTTGTGTATATGGGATTGTATGGTTGGGTTTACTGTTGTTTGTTTTTTATTGGTTGAGCCAGATGGACTTGTGTCTTTTTTCAACCTGATTAACTATGTAACTATGTAACTATGTGAGGTGACAGGAGAAACTGGGTTCTCTGAAGGTGTCTAAATATTCAAATGTCCTGTCATCCATCTTGTCTGTACCTTTGTTCGCTTTTCTGAAGTCTCAATAAAAATGCATCTCTCTTGAAGAACTGGGTTGCTGCAGAAATGACTCTCATTTTAGTAGTAATTCATTAATAATCAGTACAATATATAATATTGTAATTTTCTGAGATACTGAATCTTGGGGTGTCACTAGCTGTAATCATCAAAATTAAAAGAAAGAAATGCTTGAAATCTATCACTCTGTGTGTAACGCATCTATATATAAAATATATAAAATGTAAAAAATCGAATTTCTTCATTAATTTAGGCCAATATTATCTAAAATTAGATAAGGGGCTTACATAATTACATACATCTGCTACAAAAAAATCCCAATAAGCGTATATTGATTGGTTTGTCCAAAAGTTATAGCATCTACAAACTTTGGGATATTTTTATGGATTTTTTTATGTATTTTATTAGTTGGTCGGGGCTCCTTTTGCACGAAGAATTACTGCATCAATGCGGCGTGGCATGGAGGTGATCAGCCTGTGGCACTGCTGAGGTGTTATGGAAGCCCAGGTTGCTTTGATAGCGTCCTTCAGCTCGTCTGCATTGTTGGGTCTGGTGTCTCTCATCTTCCTCTTGACAATACCCCACAGATTCTCTATGGGGTTTAGGTCAGGTAAGTTTGCTGGCCAATCAAGCACAAAGCACAGTGATACCATGATCATTAAACCAGGTATTGGTAGTTTTGGCAGTGTGGGCGGTGCCAAGTCCTGCTGGAGAATGAAATCAGCATCTCCATAAAGCTGGTCAGCAGAGGGAAGCATGAAGTGCTCTAGAATTTCCTGCTAGAGGGCTGCACTGACTTTGGACTTCATAAAACACAGTGGGCCAACACCGGCAGAGGACATGGCTCCCCAAATCATCACTGACTGTGGAAACTTCACACTGGACCTCATGCAACTTGGATTCTGTGCCTCTCCACTCCTCCTCCAGACTCTGGGACCTTAATTTCCAAATTAAATGCAAAATTTACTTTCATCCAAAAAGAGGACTTTGGACCACTGAGCAACAGTCCAGTTCTTTTTCTCCTAGCTCAGGTAAGACGATGACATGGCTCCCTAAATCATCACTGACTGTGGAAACTTCACACTGGACCTCATGCAACTTGGATTCTGTGCCTCTCCACCCTTCCTCCAGACTCCGGGACCTTGATTTCCAAATTAAATACACAATTTACTTTCATCCAGAAAGAGGACTTTGGACCACCGAGTAACAGTCCAGTTCTTTTTCTCCTTAGCCCAGGTAAGACGAGGACATGGCTCCCCAAATCATCACTGACTGGAAACTTCACACTGGACCTCATGCAACTTAAGCCTAGTACACACGTAACAAATTTCTGCCGACCGGTCGTTCACTTTTGTCCAAAGTTGTGTTTTGTTGGTTGGAATGTGCCTAGACTGCACACGAATTTTCCCGCAGGACAAAATTCTACTTCAGAAGCGATGTCATGTGTTGGATTGCTTTCTTTGTGTTCTTTCTTCTCTGAGCATGCCCAGACTTGCTCATAAGATTTTTCCCTGTCGACATCTGTACTGACTGCACGAAAATCGGCCATGTTTTGACAGGGGACAAAAATTTTATAGCCTCCACACCAGATTTTTTTCGGCTGAAAAGTCGGAGTCTTTTGTCCGAAGCATCATACTAACAAGCCGAAAATCAGCAGATCGGTTGTCGGACGAAAATTCCCGGCCAAATTTCGACTCGTGTGTACGGGGCTTTAGATTCTGTGCCTCTCCACTCTTCCTCCAGACTCCGGAACCTTGATTTCCAAATGAAATACACAATTTACTTTCATCCAGAAAGAGGACTTTGGACCACCGAGCAACAGTCCAGTTCTTTTTCTCCTTAGCCCAGGTAAGACGAGGACATGGCTCCCCAAATCATCACTGACTGTGGAAACTTCACACTGGACCTCATGCAACTTGGATTCTGTGCCTCCCCACTCTTCCTCCAGACTCCTGAACCTTGATTTCCAAATGAAATGTGGAAAAAAAGAGGACTTTGGACCACTGAGCAACAGTCCAGTTCTTTTTCTCCTTAGCTCAGGTAGGACAATGACATGGCTCCCCAAATCATCACTGACTGTGGAAATTTCACACTGGACCTCATGCAACTTGGATTCTTCTCCACTCTTCCTCCAGACTCTGGAACCTTGATTTCCAAATGAAATGCGGAAAAAAAGAGGACTTTGGACCACTGAGCAACAGTCCAGTTCTTTTTCTCCTTAGCTCAGGTAAGACGATGACATGGCTCCCCAAATCATCACTGAGTGTGGGAACTTCACACTGGACCTCATGCAACTTGGATTCTGTGTTTCTCCTCTCTTCCTCCAGACTCCGGGACCTTGATTTCCAAATGAAATGCACAATTTACTTTCATCCAAAAAGAGGACTTTGGACTACGGAGCAACAGTCCAGTTCTTTTTCTCCTTAGCTCAGGTAGGACGATGACATGGCTCCCTAAATAATCACTGACTGTGGAAACTTCACACTGGACCTCATGCAACTTGGATTCTGTGCTTCTCCACTCCTCCTCCAGATTCTGAGACCTTGATTTTTAAATGAAATGTGAAAAAACAGAGGACTTTGGACCACTAAGCAACAGTCCAGTTCTTTTTCTCCTTAGCTCAGGTAGGACGATGACATGGCTCCCCAAATTATCACTGACTGTGGAAACTTCACACTGGACCTCATGCAACTTAGATTCTGTGCCTCTCCACTCTTCTTCCAGACTCTGGAACCTTGATTTCCAAATAAATTGAGAAAAAAAGAGGACTTTGGACCACTGAGCAACAGTCCAGTTCTTTTCCTCCTTAGCTCAGGTAAGACAATGACATGGCTCCTCAAATCATCACTGAGTGTGGAAACTTCACACTGGACCTCATGCAACTTGGATTCTGTGCCTCTCAACTCTTCCTCCAGACTCTGGGACCTTGATTTCCAAATTAAATGCAAAATTTACTTTCATCCAAAAAGAGGACTTTGGACCACTGAGCAACAGTCCAGTTCTTTTTTCTCCTTAGCTCAGGTAGGACGATGACATGGCTCCCTAACTCATCACTGACTGTGGAAACTTCACACTGGACCTCATGCAACTTGGATTCTTCTCCACTCTTCCTCCAGACTCTGGGACTTTGATTTCCAAATGCAATGCAACATTTTCCACAGTCAGTGATGAGGCATGAACAGCTGCTGAGGGTTCATGGACCTCGGATTACTTGCTCTTTTATTTATACCTGTAAGCAGCTTATGTTTAGTTATTAAAGTGACAGAGTCACAATAATACCGCATACGTGCCCTTTTCTTTCTCTATACCTATACTGATGTAGTTTCGATGGTCGGTAATGGAGAAAGTCGATCTATTATTAAAGACAGTAGAGAGTAGTAGTAAAATTAGCTTCTGTTGTTTATATACCTATCAAATATCCAATCTGTACAGGAGATGCGAAGAGTTTCGGAAAGCTGCATAGCCGCTATTCATGGATTGAGACAAAGGCCGGGGTTTATGATTACAGTGTTACGAGGCACATAATAATACTTTACTGTGTTCTTCTCTGATATATCCATTTATTAAAACCATTGGCCTCTTGTTTTCTCAAGCGCTGACGGCCTCTTTGCCAAAAGGAAACGGAATTTCTGTGGTCAGATAATGGGAAAATCAATGCACGGCCACAGCATGGGTGAAAAAAAAAATCAGGCCCCGGAAAGAACTTTATATACAGCAGTTTTATTTATAAATGATTCTCTTTGATTTGCTGAATGGATAAGCTGCGAGTCTTTATCTTTATTCGATTCCATTACCTGGGCCTGTTAACCCCTTCCAGCACCAAGCGGACAAAAAACTTCTCCTTGTCGCTATTAATCACAAGCTGGTTTCAGAGCGGAGGAGACTGTTTGAAAGTCGTTTGAAGGTCAGCATCTGCGCCTCCGGTATTGAACGCCGCGGCAGCAATAGGCACGGCTTTGTCTCTCGGCCAGCGAAATGAATGACTATTTTCTTTGAGTTAGGATTACATTTTTTTTTTCTTTTTCTGAGGGTAGCCTGTAATTGGAACACCAAAACGAAAATCAATTTGTAGGAAGAAAAATAAATAGAAATAAAGATAACACACAAGCTGGAAGAGGGAAGAAAGACGCCTATTAATTTGGTCTGTGTTTGTTTGTATTTCTTACTGTCGTATTACAGGGGAAAGGGATATGGGTTACCAGGCTGGAATATCGCAGGAGATTGCAAAAGGTTTTGTAATACTTCTGTTCCTGAGCTTATAGTCGTCTGATCCTTCCAATAACAGTTGTGCTGGGTAATAAGCGCCTTCATATACATGGATTATAAAGGGGGCCGGGATTTGGGGGGGGGGGGGGATTTGACTTAAATTTCTGGTAGCCAGTTAGGAGGAAAGTCATTGTCTTGGCATATATTAGAAATCAATAAAAATGTGAATAGTTGTATTTCACTGGAGGAGATATGCACACATAGGGCTGCTGTTAGAAACCATGGGGCCCCACGGACAGCCTACCTGAGAAGGACCCCCCCGCCCAAGTTAAAGCGGAGTTCCGGCCTATTTTGCAACTTTAGTGATTCCTGGAGTGCTTGCTATGCTGATCAACAATTGGGCATTTTCATTTTTTTTCAGGGGTCCCTTGCCTGATTTTCAGGGCATTTTTGATTGTACTTCCCCCTTCTCCCCCCTCTGTGGCCACGGCCACTGACATCACTTCCGCCTTTGCATTGCATGCTGGGAGCTGTTTGTCATCACTCCCAGGAGGCTGGAATCAGGAAGAACTCCCAGAACACTCCCTGGAATCAGGAAGAACTCCCAGAACACCCCCTGGAATCAGGAAGAACTCCCAGAACACCCCCTGGAATCAGGAAGAACTCTCAGAACACTCCCTGGAATCAGGAAGAGCTCTCAGAACACTCCCTGGAATCAGGAAGAACTCTCAGAACACTCCCTGGAATCAGGAAGAACTCCCAGAACACTCCCTGGAATCAGGAAGAACTCCCAGAACACTCCCTGGAATCAGGAAGAACTCCCAGAACACTCCCTGGAATCAGGAAGAACTCCCAGAACACTACCTGGAATCAGGAAGAACTCCCAGAACACTCCCTGGAATCAGGAGGAACTCCCAGAACACTCCCTGGAATCAGGAGGAACTCCCAGAACACCCCCTGGAATCAGGAAGAACTCCCAGAACACTCCCTGGAATCAGGAAGAACTCCCAGAACACTCCCTGGAATCAGGAAGAACTCCCAGAACACTCCC
>NC_138778.1:222292779-222420279 GCF_965119305.1 Pelophylax lessonae | reverse complement strand
TGGGGTCGTTATCATGTTGGAATACTGCCCTGTGGCCCAGTCTCCGAAGGGAGGGGATCATGCTCTGCTTCAGTATGTCACAGTACATGTTGGCATTCATGGATCCCTCAATGAACTTTAGCTCCCCAGTGCCGGCAGCACTCATGCAGCCCCAGACCATGACCCTCCCACCACCATGCTTGACTGTAGGCAAGACACACTTGTCTTTGTACTCCTCAACTGGTTGCCAGAAGAGGCTTCCTTCTGGGACGACAGCCATGCAGACCAAATTGATGCAGTGTGTGGCATATGGTCTGAGCACTGACAGGCTGACCCCTCACCCACTCAACCTCTGCAGCAATGCTGGCATCACTCATACGTCTATTTCCCAAATACAACCTCTGGATATTACGCTGAGCACGTGCACTCAACTTCATTGGTCGACCATGGCGAGGCCTGTTCTGAGTGGAACCTGTCTTGTTAAACCGCTGTATGGTCTTGGCCACCGTACTGCAGCTCAGTTTCAGGGTCTCTGCAATCTTCTTATAGCCTAGGCCATCTTTATGTAGAGCAACAATTCTTTTTTTAAGATCCTCAGAGAGTTCTTTTATCAGTTTGATTGTCCTTCTCTGTATCCTCTCCAGTTCTTCGCCATCTTTTTTGTGAACTGGTACCCAAAACTGAACTGCTTATTTCTTTTTCCTTACTGATGTTTTGTACTTGTGCAGATTATGGCCCTCTCTCTCTCTGGAGTCTAGACCTCTTTTTATACCAGGAGGTATTTTGCTTTCTTTGGAAAGTCCAGCTTGGCATTGAATGCTATTATTAAATCTTTGATCTACCAGAACACCCAGATCCTTCTCGATTATTGACTCCCCCATCTGGGGCCTTTAGTAAAGGAAAAAAAAAATGTGGAGGTGGAAGCCTGTATCTGCCACAGTCACTCACTCTTTATCAAAGATAAAAAAAATATTACCAGAAAGGTGAGACCAATTTTATAAAATAATTAAAATAAAATTAATAAAATGTTTTAAAATCCTTTTTGTAAATACAATTTTTAGAAAATTGTTTTGGATCTAGAGCAGGAGTGTTAGACCTTCTATCAGGTTTTTATTGCTGTCTATGACCCCACACAGGGGAATATATTAATTATCAGTTTGTTTTGGTGAGTATGGAACAGGGCGCTACTGGAGATGTGACTAGAAAGGTGAGACTAATTTTTATAAAATAAAACTTTTTAAAAATAAATAAAAATTGTAACAACAAAATTTTTTACGAATAGTTTTGGATCGAGTGCAATAGTTTTAGGACTTCTATCAGGTTTTTATTGCTGTCTATGACCCCATGGGGGAATATATTATCAGTTTGATTTGGTGATCATGGTACTATTGGAGATATTACCAAAAAGGTTAAACCAAATTTTATAAAAAAAATAAAATAAAACCTTTTTTTAAATACATAATACAACTTTCATTAAATAGTTTTGGATCTAGTGCAGGAATTTTAGAACTTCTATCAGGTTTTTATTGCTGTCTATGACCTCACATGGGAATATATTATTTATTCGTTTCTTTTGGTGATGATGGTACAGGGCACTTTTGGAGAAAAGTGAGACCAATTTTTATAAAAATAAAATAATTTTTTTTAAATTAAATTGATATAAAATCATTTTGGATCTAGTGCAGGAGTGTTAGAACTTCTATCAGGTTTTGATTGCTGTCCATGACCCCCACAGGGGAATAAATTCATTATCAGTTTGGTTTGGTGACCATGGTACAGGACACTATTGGAGATATTACCAGAAAGATGAGACCAATTTTTATCAAATAAAATAAAGTTTTTTAAAAAAAATAAGTTTTAAAATTATTTATATAAATTAGTTTTGGATCTAGAGCAGGAGTTTTAAAACTTCTTTCAGGTTTCTATTGCTGTCTGTGACCCCCACAGGGAAATATATTCATTATTCATTTGTTTTGGTGACCATGGTGCTGGGCGCTATTGGAGATATTACCAGAAAGGCAAGGCCAATTTTTATAAAATAAAATAAAACATATTAAAAATAAAATTTGTATAAATAGTTTTGGATCTAGTGCAGGAGTGTTAGAACTTCTATCAGGTCTTGATTGCTGTCTATGACCCCCACGGACAGGGCTGCTTATAGGGGGGGGACCACCAGTCCTCCTGTAGGGGGCCCAGGCAAACAGGGGGGTCCCAACAGCACGAGGAATCGGTGCAGTCGGGAGGAAGGGCAATTACAGAAGGAAACCCTGTGCAGCTCTCTGCAGCAGCTGAAAGACAGTTTTTTCTCGTCCTGCCAGCTTTCACCTGCTGCAGGGAGAGACACAGACACAGGGCATCATTGCTGTAATTGCTTCTCCGGCACCGATCCCCCTTCCTGTTTTGCCTGCTTCTGACCCCCCTCCCACGTGTCCCACTTTTTAAAAAATTATAAAATAAAATAATTGTAAACATTTTTAACATTTAAAAACAAAAAAGTCATATATATATATATATAGATCTTTTTTTTTTTTTTTTTTAACGAGGGCTTATTCACACATTTAGGTTCTCTGTTATGTTTGTATCCGCTAATAATGATTTTAGTGTATTTCTAGTGAAAATATTGTCTGGGTAAATTTTGGGGGGGGGCCCTGCCAGGTAGGCTGTACGGGGCCCCATGATTTCTAACAGCAGCCTTGCCCACAGGGGAATAAATTCAGTATCAGTTTGTTTTGGTTGGTGACCATGGCACAGGACGCTATTGGAGATATTGCCAGAAAGGCAAGACCAATTTTTTATAAAATAAAATAAAACATATTACAAATAAAATTTGTATAAAAAAAGTTTTGGATCTAGCGCAGGAGTGTTAGATCTTCTATCAAGTTTTGATCGTTGTCTATGACCCCCATGGGGGAATAAATTCAGTATCAGTTTTTTTTGGTTGGTGACCATGGCACAGGACGCTATTGGAGATATTACCAGAAAGGCAAGACCAATTTTTTATAAAATAAAATAAAACATATTAAAAATAAAATTTGAATAAAATAGTTTTGATATAGCGCAGGAGTGTTAGAACTTCTATCAGGTTTTGATCGCTGTCTATGACCCCCATGGGGGAATAAATTCAGTATCAGTTTGTTTTGGTTGGTGACCATGGCACAGGACGCTATTGGAGATATTACCAGAAAGGCAAGACCAATTTTTTATAAAATAAAATAAAACATATTAAAAATAAAATTTGAATAAAATGGTTTTGATATAGCGCAGGAGCGTTAGAACTGCTATCAGGTTTTGGAAAAATAATTCCAAAAAAGGAATTAGACATGGGGAACGGGACGTTGTGACACCAGAAAATTATATTAGTAATAATGATAGGAAGTGTAGATGCAAAATAGATAAAATTTATATTTTTATTTAGATTCAATTTAAAAGAATTATTTTAGGTAGAAAAAATGCTGATATAACAGCTAACAATTACAGATATGCTGAAAAAGTGCAGATAAAAAGTGCATACATTTGAGTATAACATAGAACATAGACAGAAAAAACTTTCACAGAGAACTTTTTTGTCCCACTTAGTTTGGCAAGGGTAACACTCCGAGGAACTCCTACACGTTTCGACCATAGTCCTTCTTCTGGGGGTATGTTCATCCGGAGTTATTAGACCATATCTGTATATAGAATGGAAAAGATAGGATAGTACATAGAAAATATGCAAATGACATCAACATTAATCTGCTCCAAACTATAATTTGAAATTATTTTTCTATATTCGTTTATGGGATAGACACCACTTTAGAGTGGAATTAACCATTTTTTAGATTTTTCTATCAGGTTTTGATCGTTGTCTATGACCCCCAAGGAGGAATAAATTCAGTATCAGTTTGATTTGGTTGATGACCATGGTACAGGACGCTATTAGAGATATTACCAGAAAGGCAAGACCAATTTTTATAAAATAAAACATATTAAAAAAAAAATTTGAATAAAATAGTTTTGATATAGCGCAGAAGCGTTAGAACTGCTATCAGGTTTTGATCGCTGTCTATGACAGCAAGGCAAGACCAATTTTTATAAAATAAAATAAAACATATTAACCACTTGCCGTCTGCTCACTCGAGCACTACTGCGGCAAAGTGGTTGGTCCCGTGTCTTGGCGGCGCGCGCGCGCCACCGGAGGCTTGCTCCCGCTGTGTTCAGTCACAGCGGGAGTCGGGCCAGGGGAGGAGCAGCGGCGATTGCCGCTGCTCTTCCCTGATCGTCGGGGATCGAGTGTGGAGATCCGCCTGCTTGTGTAAACAAAGCGGGCTGTGAGGGATTAGCTCGGTGGCGGGTGTAGATGACTCCTTGGGGGGTGCGTTTTCACAGAGAAATAGCCCAAAAGTGCTTGCAAACAACAGGTTTATTCTTCAAACAAGTGCATGCAGCAAAAACATCAAAATAAAATAAAACAAAATAAATCCTTGCCTCTGTGGGCGGCTACCTTCTCACGCTGGAACCTACCTAAGAAGTCTTCCCAACCTACTGTTGGGCCGACACTGCTAATCCTACAGCAGACACTCAAATGTCCATTTGTTTGCTTTTCACACAGCACAAACATTGTCCATTGAACATGTCCCTTTGTTTTCTTTCACATCAACAACACTTCGTCTTCTCACCTTTGAGACGTCTTCACTCTTGGTTACCGTCCCGGGCACACATCACTCCGGGGGGTCTTCTCCCAGGCCCACACATCCTGTCGGGAGGCACACGCTGACTGTCCTCCTGCTCCCAGCCCACATGGCTTCAGGATGCAGCTTCTGGAGGCAGCAAACAATAGGACTTTCTCTGAACAAATTATAGAGCCTTAACTCCCTCATTCTGAACAGGTGAAGGCCTTTCAACTTCCTGCTGGCTAGCTCTGTAGCCAACACCCTAAATTAATTAATGGACTTCTCAATCAGGTGGAAATGTATCTCCTTCCTGTGACTACATTCCCAGATTTAGCTGACTTCCTGTCACATACCCCCCCCTCTTGTTTCAACCCTAGGGTTGGGACACAGATTTCCAGGCACGCATGTGTCAAGCACTGCTGACTCACTGATAAGCCTCCTATTATCCTCAAGCTTCCGGATGAAACTGTTTTGTCATCTTCATTGACGGATTTCTCATAAATGCCACACAGTTTGTCTCTCATCTCATATACACATTCTTCAACTGCATTTTTGGCATCATTTTGCTCCTTCTCGTTTCTGTCATCTTCATTGACAGCTTTCTCATAAATGTCAGACAGCTTGTCCCTCATAACCGTCTGTCCAATCCACCATGGAGGACCGTGATCCATAGGCAACTCAATTGGGCTAGTCTTAATGTCTTCAACATTCTTAAGACGCCTCTCTCTGCAATCCATAAATGTTTTCCACAAAACTTTGAGAACCTTTGCTTCACTAAGCTTTGTTCCAAGTAGGGACTCTTGACATCCCTCTGTGACTTGAGTTGCCTCTCCATACATCTGTACACAATCATTGACTTTTTGTTGTAAAAGGGAATGATCTTCCTTCTTGAGCTTTGCTTGCTCTAAGATGCTGTGCAGAGGATTTTCCAATTGAGACAACAGGCTGTCACACATTTCTTCAAAGTGACCCCTGTTCCTTTTCCCAGAGATATCAATATCATTCACCAAACATTTCATATTCATAGGCAGATCTGAAGCATTTGCACTCATCAACTTCTTAAACTTTTCGCCCTCCTGAGCGAGTCGCAGTAAAGGCCTACTATTTGATTTGATATGCAGTTTATATTTCTTGCCAAACTCTTCACAGAAGAAGCCAACCAGAACATCATCAACTTTCCTTCCACCAACATAGGGGTCAAAGGCAACAACACAGTTGAACCCAGCGATCTGGGTGGTATCCATTATAGACCTCCTCTCTGCATCAGTGAAGAAGCATGGAACTGCAACACATTCTTTTACAGGTTTCTTCAATGCACTTTCTGCTGAACTATTTGACCGCTCAAGGTCACCTAGTTCTTTTTCTCTATCTGAATTCCACATGGAATGCATCTCAAGATCACGATCAAACTTCTGCCACCCGTCTTTCACCAGTTCCATTTTGGAAACACTCCCTGAAAGGCACTTATTCATTTGCTTCACGTTTTCACCAACAGCCTTAGTTTTCTCCACTAGGTTTTCAGCCTGAACTGAGAAATCACCACATTTCTTACTCAGCTCCTTTGTTTGCTGAAGCTCTAATGATACATTTTCCAATGCTTGAAGTTTTTGAAGGAACGGTTTATTCCAAAGGGGTGATTCAAGCCACATGTCGTCACATTTCTGAGGCTCACTCAGGACAGACCCCAAAACTCTGATCCTTTTAAAAACTGCATCAGGCACACTATCCCCTCTTTGGGACAGATCCTCTGTTGCCTGGAATTCCTCTTCCAGTTCCTGCAACGGAATCTTCATCTCTTCTACTTGCTGTTCTAAGGCTCGCTTAGACTTTTCTAGCTCCTGAACGCTTTTCACAACATCATCCTTGGAGCTGACCAATTCTTCCATTTCTGTACGCAGCTGTTTAACACTTTCTAGTTCAGCCTTACACTCTAGAGCTTCCTCCAAAGAGCGAGCCAAGAACAGGGCTTTGCTCTCGTTATCACGCACCTCCGTTTCTGCACGTGCGCGTTCTTCTGCATATTTTGCAGACACAGTCTTCTCTTCACCAAGCATCTGATCAAACTTCTTTTTCACATCTTCAACACACTGTAATGAACCAACGCTTTCTTCCATGCGTTTTTTCATATCCGCTATCTGAGCTTGCAATGTTGCGACTTGCTCTGATAGGTTTTTCTTTGCTTCCGCCTCCTCTTTTAATTGTTCCAGGAAGCCATTTTTCTCATCTTCCATTTGTTTGAGCTTTGTGCTAAAACTCAGCCTTTGACACCTCTCTTCCTGTAAGAGTTCCTGCGTGTCTTGCAGCTGCGATTCCAAGATAGAAAAATCTTCCGCAATTTCTCTAGATTTTCTGTCTGCTTGAGAAAGCTGATTTGTAACATTGTCCAACTCAACCTGCAGTCGGTTTGCCTTCTCTGACAGCTTAGCACACAATCGGTCACCTTCTGACACCTTGACTTGCGATTCCAGAAGCTGTGCCTCTACTTTTTCCCTCTTATGTTCACAATCTCCTTTTCCCTGCATAAGAGCCTTCACCTCATTGGCTAGTTTCTGGGAATGAGACTGTAATTCTGCCACACAGGCTTCTTTCTCCTTTAACTGCTGCTGGATACGTTGGGCTTCACCTTTCCAACTTTCACAGTCTGCACGTAATTCATCTACCACATTGCTCAAAGTGGTGAGCTCATACACAGTACTCAGTAATTTAGCCTCTCTTTCACTTTTCTCGTTGTCGCTGAGAGACAATGTCGTTTTCAGAGCGACATTCTGTTCCTGCGACTCCTGCAGGTCTATTTTTGTAACTTCCAAACACTGAAGACTTTTTTTCAGCTGATTACTCAACTCCAACATATCAGCCATACTTTGCTTCTGCAAAGTCTGAATTTCACTTTCCTTTTCCATGAGGATGGTATCTTTCTCCATTATAGTCTCTCTGCGTTTTTGCAACTCGACCAAAAGAAGAGCAGTGGATTCTTCCCACTGTGACACATGAGACTTGAGTAGTTCATTCATTTCCTGCAAGTTTCTATGCTCCATTTTAAGCAATTCCACGGCTTGTTCCTTTTCTTCCGTTTTCCGTTGCAAGGCATCCAACTCAGCCCTGCACACATACTCGGTTTCTTCCAAACCGATGGCCTCCATTGGCTGCTGGCGTCTCTGTTTCCAGCCTGCCATGCTCTCTTGGTGATCCTTTTGTTGAGCTGCAAAGCTCCGCTGTTTCAGCATCTCCCCCATTTTGGGTTTACTTTTCATCTGAGAACCCTGCGTCTCCATAGCAGTTTCATTTGCCCCAGTGTTGCTAGGGACAACAACTTTTCTCTTTAGCCGATTCCGTTCAGGCATGGATGGGGCTGGTTCAAATGGTAGCATCCCCTCCATCCATAGAATCCGGTCTCTCATTTCATCTATCTTTGCATTTTTCAGGCGTTTGGATCGCCCCATCTTCAATAACTCCACAAACAAATTTTTCACAGTCCAGCAAAAAATTTTCAGACCACTGTCTCTTTAACACATGTAGTTTTTCTCTCTCTTGCAAGATCTCTTTTCCTGCACACACAGTTTGTGCAGTCCCTTGCACCAGACACAACAAAGTTCATCAAAAAATTTGAGACCGCTGTCTCTTTAAAACACTTTTTTTTTTTTCTGTCAGGATCTTCTCTCCTGCACACATAGATTGTGCAATCTCATGCACCAGATAAAGTTCATCAAACATTTGCACTTCCTTGCAGGGATCTTGCTGCTTCTGCCCACTGCATACCTCCACCATATGTAAGGGATTAGCTCGGTGGCGGGTGTAGATGACTCCTTGGGGGGTGCGTTTTCACAGAGAAATAGCCCAAAAGTGCTTGCAAACAACAGGTTTATTCTTCAAACAAGTGCATGCAGCAAAAACATCAAAATAAAATAAAACAAAATAAATCCTTGCCTCTGTGGGCGGCTACCTTCTCACGCTGGAACCTACCTAAGAAGTCTTCCCAACCTACTGTTGGGCCGACACTGCTAATCCTACAGCAGACACTCAAATGTCCATTTGTTTGCTTTTCACACAGCACAAACATTGTCCATTGAACATGTCCCTTTGTTTTCTTTCACATCAACAACACTTCGTCTTCTCACCTTTGAGACGTCTTCACTCTTGGTTACCGTCCCGGGCACACATCACTCCGGGGGGTCTTCTCCCAGGCCCACACATCCTGTCGGGAGGCACACGCTGACTGTCCTCCTGCTCCCAGCCCACATGGCTTCAGGATGCAGCTTCTGGAGGCAGCAAACAATAGGACTTTCTCTGAACAAATTATAGAGCCTTAACTCCCTCATTCTGAACAGGTGAAGGCCTTTCAACTTCCTGCTGGCTAGCTCTGTAGCCAACACCCTAAATTAATTAATGGACTTCTCAATCAGGTGGAAATGTATCTCCTTCCTGTGACTACATTCCCAGATTTAGCTGACTTCCTGTCACAGGGCGCATCTCCTAAGTGACAGGCAGGGTCAGATTGCAGGGTTCAGCATAGCTCAACCTGCGATTTGTCCCTGTGTCACTCAGTCCCCTCCCCCCACACATACGTTAGTAAGCACCAGGCATACATTAACCCCTCCCTCTCCAATAAAATGAACCCCTTCCCTGCCAGTGTCATTTTTACAGTAACAGTGCATATTTATAGCACTGATTACTGCAGTAATGTCACTGGTACCCCCAAAAGTGTAAAAAAATGTCAGTCAAGGGTCCGATCTGTCCACCGCAATGTCGCAGTCCCGCAAAAAAAAATCGCAGATCGCCGCCATTACTCGTTAAAAAAAAAACACCAAAAATGACAGAAATCTTTCCCTTAGTTAGCAAACGCAATAACTTTTGTGCAAACCAATCAAATGTTTTTTTACCAAACATAGGTAGCAGAAAACAAATTGGCCAAAAATTAAAAAAAATTGTGATTTTTACATTTTTTTGGGGGGGAATTTCATATAAAAAAATGTGAAAAATATTGTTATTTTTTCAGAATTGTCGCTCTTTTTTTGTTTATAGCGCAAAAAGTAAAAATCGCACAGGTGATCAAATACCACCAAAAGAAAGCTCTGTTTGTGGGAAAAAAAGGACGCAAATTTTGTTTGGGTATGGCGTTGCACGACCGCGCAATTATCAGTTAAATTCGCACAGTGCCGAATCGCAAAAAGTGGCCCAGACGTAAGACAGCAAAATCCTCCGGTGGTAAAGTTGCTAAAAATAAAATTTGTATAAAAAAAGTTTTGGATCTAGTGCAGGAGTGTTAGATCTTCTATCAGGTTTTGATCGTTGTCTATGACCCCCACGGGGGAATACATTCAGTAACAGTTTTTTTTGGTTGGTGACCATGGCACTGGACTTTATTGGAGAGATTCCCCCCTCACATTCTGTCCCAGTGACAATGGTTCCAAATCAGGGACTCATAGAGAAATAAAGTTGTTTTTTTGTTTGGTAGAAAGGGGAGAAAAAAGTCCATCATTTTCAGCAAATAAACAAAGAAAAAAACATTTTTATTTTTCGATGTTTCGGCACGGGAGGAAGAGGGTCATTATCATTTAAACTCAATGCTCAGAACAGACCCCGCCATTTACCTAGACTTTCCATTCAGACCTCTTTCTTTTTTGCAGTCTGGTGGTTCAGAGAGAATAGTTTAAAATTCCTTGCGCTGGCCATCTAGAAATACCGATATTGATTACAAGTCCCTTCTGTGGTTCAATATACAATGAAAACATTGTAAGATACACAACTCTGTTTTCTCTACTGTCCCCCAGGGAAATATTGAAATATCTCCGGATTTAAGGTCTGTGTGTTTGTATTTACATGGCTGCTGTCCAGGAATCTGCAGTATTTGCAGCAGTCTGGAAAGATAACATATTGTGCCATTTAGGATGTGGAGGGTCTGTAGAAAATGTCACATTTGGCTTGATGGCATTTTACCAATAATTCGGTTTCCTGATTTAAACTTCAGGCAAGCAGCAAAAATAGACATTTAAAAAATACATATTTGGAAACAGATTTATTTGCATTATTCCGATCTAAACGTCCTGATTGACGGCATAGCCAGGTCCTCAACACCAACTGGGATACATATAGGAAAGAGAAGGAGGTGCAACACCTAGTGCACACCCACCACAGCAGCAGTACAGCTTGGGGGGAAAAAAAAAACCCCCTAACATGCTGATTGGACAAAGAAAAAAGACACAATGATAAGTCATCACCCTGCTCTCTCCTCCTGATTTCATGACGCCTAATTGGCTTCCAGTGCTGGCCCTCATTCTCCCAGTCTGAATGCTCCTTTCCAGAGCATTACAGGAGGTTGAGATCAAAATAAATTCAAGTATCTACAGAATAAAAAATAAAAAAATCGATGTACAGTAAACCCCCTTCCATTGCGGGGGTTACGTTCCGGACCCAGCCGCGAAAAGTGAAAATCCGCGAAATAGAAAAACCCTATTAAAATGCATTGTATGTTTTTTTTTACTGTCACTGTACGTGTAAAAGCCTTTTAAGGTCTTTAAACACACTTTTAAAACAATAGAAACTCATTTAAACACATAAAAGATACTAAGAAACATAGCAAGAGCTATGGAAAACACAAACATATTTAATTTTTAATGATTTATATAGTAAAATAACATTACAAAAAAAAACGCGAATTACCGGGACCGCAAAAACTGAACCGCGATGGAGCGGGGGATTACTGTAATAATTGTAAACTTGTTCACTTCAAGTGGCCGAACCTAATTTTCTATTTCTGACCAGGCCCTATTTTGCGATTCGGCACTGCGTGACTTTAACGGACAATTGCGCGGTCGTGCGACGCTGTACCCAAATTAAATTGACGTCCTTTTTTTCCCCACAAACAGAGCTTTCGATTGGTGGTATTTGTTTACCTGTGCGATTTTTATTTTTTGTGCTATAAACAAAAAAAGAGCGACAATTTTGAAAAAATAATATTTTTCACATTTTTTTATATGAAATTCTCAAAAAAAATGTAAAAATCTAAATTTTTTAACATTTTAAGCCAATTTGTTTTCTGCTACATATTTTTGGTAAAAAAAAAATCGCAATAAGCGTATTTTGATTGGTTTGCGCAAAAGTTATTGCGTTTGCTAACTACGGGAAAGATTTATGTAATTTTTATTGTTTTTTTAACTAGTAATGGCGGCGATCTGCGATTTTTTTTGCAGGACTGCGACATTGCAGCGGACAGATCGGACCCCTGACTGACATTTTTGACACTTTTGGGGGGACCAGTGACATTACTACAGTAATCAGTGCTATACATATGCACTGTCACTGTAAAAATGACACTGGCAGGGAAGGGGTTAACTTTATTGGTAATCAAGGGGCTAAAGCGGAGTTCCAGCCTAGGGGGTCAATTTTAGTTAAAAATACCCCCGGGACAGTCAGGGTTAATACATTCCATAATGGATAGCCTCTGAACTATCACGGGTCGCACTTACCTGTTAGAAGAAATACTTACCTTGAAAAGTTCTTCTCCAGCGCTGCCATCTCAGGTGTGGGCAGCTGAAGCCACAACGTCCCTCTTCGTGTCCTCTTCCGTGACGTCAGAGTCCCACAATGCACTGCACCGGCCCCGCTCGTCACTTCCGGTGCAGGCGCGACATCCCTGCACAGCTTCTGGGCATGCCCAGAAGCTTTTTAGCAGGGAACGCCGCGCCTGCACCGGAAGTGATGAGCGGGGCCGGTGCAGGCGCATTGACTCCTGGGAGCGATGACGTTCAGCTCCAAGGAGTCCTCGCAAACCGGAAGAGACGGCGCGGGCCGCGGCCGCAGAGGGAGGAAGTAGAAGGAAGGTGAGTATATTTTCTTCTATAATAAGGTAAGTGACCAAAAAAAAAATAAAAAAAATGGCAGTATCCATTTCTTTTTCAGATTGCACTCAGCAAGCGGAATGGCCCAAAATCGATTTTTTCGATTTTGAGGCCGGAACTCCGCTTTAAGTGTGTCCCTAGGGGCGCAATTCTAACTGTCAGGGGGCGTGGCTTGTGAGATCATCAGAGAGACATGCGATCCTATATAGCAGGATCACATAGCCTCTGTGATAATCTAAGGGAGAATGACAGACGGCTGTGTTTACATCAGCCGTCTGTCTTTCTCCCTCTGCTGCGGGTGATCGTGAGTGACTGGCGGCCATCGGAGCCGCCGGTCACACGCGCTGGCTCCCCAGGGAACGAGCGGGGGCAGGAGCGCGCCGCCGGCAGGGTGTGCTAGCCCCCCACAGGCAACTGAGCGAGCGATGTAGCCCTACGTTGCTTTGCCCAGCAGCGGCAGAGTGCCGGTGGGCGGGGCTGAAGTGGTTAAGGGACACAGGATCACTAGAATTCAGGGAACACTGGGGTATACTGCCGCCTTTAAAAGGAATAGAAAACACTGGCGAACAAAAAAAAATCCATTGGCCAGCCAAGTATAACCCCTCCCACTCCCATGATGCTTCAGTTTTCTGCTGGTGGCCTAGGAAGATGGATGCCGTTTTTCTTCGGAGGAAAGTTTGCCCACTTTTTCTTCAATCAGGATTCTTTTTTAATAAGCTGTGCTGGGACTCAGTATGCAGCTATCCGAATCAGTTGATCCTCGAGGCCAGCTTGGAGGCCGTATTTGAACTCTGCTGCTTGACCAATATTTACAGGACCAATGTTCGTGAGCTAGCCTGTAATGTTAGCTTCAGGCAATGGTCTCTGGGTGTGGCGCTCTTCAGATATCGTGGAGTTGATTTACTAAAGGCAAATAGGTTGTTTACTCTGCAAGGTAATTTTCCTTTATAAAAAAAGGTGAACATGTACAGTGGGGAAAATAATTGTTTGATCCCCTGAAGAAATGAACAAATACATGAAATCAAAGCTCTTTATCAACTCACCCTGATGCTCTGTGCTTTACAGTATCTCACAAAAGTGAGTACACCCCCCACATTTCTGTAAATATTTTATTCTATCTTTTCATGTGACAACACTGAAGAAATGACACTTTGCTACAATGTAAAGTAGTGAGTGTACAGCTTGTATAACAGTGTAAATTTGCTGTCCCCTCAAAATAACTCAACACACAGCCATTAATGTCTAAACCAATGGCAATAAAAGTGAGTACACCCCTAGGTGAAAATGTCCAAATTGGGCCCAAAGGGTCAATATTTTGTGTGGCCACCATTTTTTTCCAGCACTGCTTTAACCCTCCTGGGCATGGAGTTCACCAGAGCTTCACAGGTTGCCACTGGAGTCCTCTGCCACTCCTACATGACGATATCACAGAGCTGGTGGATGCTAGAGACCTTGCACTCCTCCACCTTCCATTTGAGGATGCCCCACAGATGCTCAATAGGGTTTAGGTCTGGAGACATGCTTGGCCAGTCCATCATCTTTACACTCAGCTTCTTTAGAAAGGCAATGGTCGTCTTGGAGGTGTGTTTGGGGTCGTTATCATGTTGGAATACTGCCCTGCGGCCCAGTCTCCGAAGGGAGGGGATCATGCTCTGCTTCAGTATGTCACAGTACATGTTGGCATTCATGGTTCCCTCAATGAACTGTAGCTCCCCAGTGCCGGCAGCACTTATGCAGCCCCAGACCATGACATTCCCACCACCTTGACTGTAGGCAAGACACTCTTGTCTTCGTACTCCTCACCTCAAAGGCATATTTAAAGTCCCGCCTCTATAGTAGGAAAAATTATTATTTGATCCCCTGAGAACTTCATTTAGATTTAAAGTCCCGCCTCTACATATTCCCCCTTTTTTATGTAGCCAAGCTGGGACTACTATATATGTATATATATGTCATGAATATAAATAACCGAGTTACCGTTCTAATGCAACTAGAGTGCTCCTTTAAGAGTTTACAAGAAGGATCGGCTTTCACCGGAAATGGGCGAATTGGATTGTGGGAGATTTGGTGTGGAAGGTGGATTGTTACATGTTAGGCAGGAGGGACTATACTCCCAGGGAGCTATGGGAGAGTGAAGGCTCATGGGAGAGTTAATATACCTCTTGGCGGGGGCGAGCGCGCCCTCTTGCTTCCAGGAATCGTGGAGGATAGATCGGTCTGAAAGCTGCCAGAGGAAACAGTCAGTGACGGAGGCCTGAGAGTGCGTCCTAGAGAGAGCGGAGCCCATCCTCAGTGGTGCGGAGGCTGGAAGTCACAGGGAGGTGACAGATCCAGTTGAGCTGAGTGCAGAGCGGGTGAAGCTGAACTGACTGACCGAAACAGCGAGAGCCGAATATTCCCAGTGACGTAGCATCGTGAGGAGATATTCCGCCTGGGGTCCAGATAGTCACATGTGGACGCTGCTGTTGTGAAAGGGTGCCTGGTGACATAATCACAAGTATAAACCTGCATCCACCACACACTGACAGCAGATAGGATTTCATATACACCACTACATTTGGATTACAAATATCACACTGAAGAGTGATAAAGAGCTCCAACTGCCGGTGAAGATTCTGCAAGGCCTTGCTAGAGCAGGAACTTCATTACTCACTATTCTTAAAGGGGACCCCCATTGACATAATGATAGATTCTCATTAGGTGAACATGAGATATTGCCAGTTCTGATTTTAGAAGAGGTTAAGCCAGGTTCATGGTTTATACATTCAGTAGTAGCTCTGACAGTTAAAGCTGATAGTTCTTTCAGTCACTCTCACTCATTGAACATAATACTTTGTTGAATAAGCATTTATTCCTGTAGTGTCTGTCTTTTTTGCTCCTTTGTAGTAATTGGGGTTTAATGGAGTGGCACTGTAATATCCTATTTGTTCTTATCAAGTTGTTTGATTTACCTTTTATCTCAGTAAACAGTTAAACTTGTATTTTAATGTGTCAGTGTATTTTTGGAGAGCATCTCTAAAATGTCTGAACCTATAGTGCCTAGCGGGTTGGATACTTCTCAGGCTCAGGTGAGTACAGAGGAACTTCTATTAACCAGCAGCCCTCAGGGGAGTCGTGCTACATTTATATCTATAAATGGGATGATGCCAATGAGAACGTGATGTCAATTATTGAATGGCATCAGTGGAGGATCTACCAGGGCCGCTGTAGTCGCACTTGCGACTGGGCCCTGGCGTTCCGCCACTGTGGAGGGGGCCCAAGACCCAGCATTTCCCCCTGCATCCCTGGCTGTCAGTTCACTTTGCAGTGGAGGGGGCGATCAGCAGCTTTGTGGTGCCCGCGGGATCTCCCTACAGCTAGCAATTCTCTGCATACAGTGTAGAGAGGAGATGCCACTGACCCGGGGAGGTATACAGAGGCATTCTGGGGGGGTGTAGAAATGTGCAAAGAAGTATGGCATTAGATAGTTCTTGTAGAACCACGCCCATTTTAAATGGCCCACCCCTAATTAAGATATGTTTTCTGCATACAATAGCGGGCTGATTACATATAAAAAAAAAAAGTGCCACTGAAATTTTTTTGGAAGGGTTGACAACTATGCAGGAAGGGGTCCCGCTGCAGAACACATGAAAGGGTCCTGCTGTGGGACCGCAATAAAGGGCCCCATGGTCGGAATAAAGGGACCTGGATCAGTGGCAAGGGCTCCAGGACAGGGGGGCCCTTCATGGTTTCTTGCACTGGGGCCCTGAAGGTTCTAGTAATGCCTCTGAATGCCATCCCACTCCCTACTTACAAAAATAGGAATTTTCCCTTAGCTTAATGATTGCAGTGAAAGTTGCACTCCCACTGCTTTTTCCAGCTTTTTAGAGTATTACAGTTTCCTGCCTCTGCTCTCCACGCAAGGGTCACAGTTCTTCCATGGCTTGTCCTTGCTGCTGCCTAACAGTGCCTAACCTCTGGCCATATAACATAATCTTCTCCCCCTGCAGTGGGTTGTGTGTACCCCAGGTAATTTTGCTGTTTATACAGTGCCTTAGTTGTACCGCAATATGTGGGATTCTATTTACAAGGGAAGCAATCCTGTGAGCCTCTCCAGCTCACAATCCTCTAACAGCTCTGGGGTGGCCTGCAACATTCCTCCCAGAGGTCCTGACACTGATAGTTTGGATCCTTGTCCTCTGTTTGAGTCTATGCACTCTTCAGTGTCTTCTCTAACTCCCTTTGATTTGGCTCCCTCTTCCACTTGTAGGCAGGTGCAATCTCTACTCCCCGCTGCAGGTGGCGCTCAACCATAGCAGCATTGCTGAAGGGGAAGGAAGTTGAGAGGGACTTGGTTCCTCTATGACTTCCTGAGGTCACAAGGAGACAGATGTGATGCTGGCACCCCATGTGGTTCCAGCTGCCATCTTGGATCAGGCAGAGTCTATTTAAGACTCTGGCTCCTGGATTTGGTGTGCTTTATGTGAGTGGCTATTGCAGTGACAGGTTCCCTGCATGGCTGGTTCTGGAGGAGTAGGGACAGTGCAGGGACTAAGACTACTATGCTCCAGGAAGCCTCCCTTTTTGGGTGTGGTCTGGTCAGGTCACTTTCTGCTCCTCGTTGCAGATGCTGTCGGCATCTTTAAGTCTTCAGACCACTGTCACAGTTCATAAGTGGCTCTGGATGGGTGTGTCTACCCATTGGGCCTGATTGAGTTGTGTTGAACCTTTCCACACAATAACGCTATTGCCTAACTTGGACTCTATGTGTTTACTGTCTGCCACACCACGCTGCATCCTGCTCTCACCCTCTGTCCAGAGAGGAGTTTTATTCAGCTATTCAGGCTTTTATGACCAAAATCTCTGCCATGATAGCTAAATCAGAATGCAGGGGCTGTAAGCGCACATGTCCTGTCCTCCAGAGCCTCTTTGACATTCCTGCAACCACAGCAGCCATGGCGCTGTCAGCTGCGGATGATGAGTTTCACTGTTCCATTTTTTGCATGAGGGGACTCATTCAATTGTCATCTTCGCTAGGTGTAAAGATACAGTTTTGGCTCTTATTGACACGGTCCATACATTTTAAAACTGTAGAAACGTGTGTCTGAGACCGCCCCTTACCAGTCCGAACTTCCTTGCAGGTTCTAAGACTGCCAATACCTTTCCAGTACATTTGTTACAAAAATCTATTTTGCATGGAGGTTGAACCACTCCTTAAATTATTTGTTCCCCCAGAATACCTTGTTGAGCAATATCCCATGAAGGAGAAATTTGCTAAGAAGCTGGACGCTCCTATTTTAAATCCCATATTGTCTAAAGAAATCTCCAAAGAACCCAATACCATTCTTACTGACCGTTCAATTACAGATCGGTTACAGCCTATACCTGCTGCATTGCACTATTGTGTTGACGGGGTTGTGGACATTGTCCTTCTCTTTTCTGTCTTTCAATATGCAGAGAACTGGTTGGCTAAAATATTGGCCTTCAGGACAATCTTGTAAAAAGTAATTGCTTCAATACCTTTTGATGGAGAACCTCTCTTTTGGGCTTCACTTGAGAACTTTATCAAATATGTTACTGTTGCTAAAAGTACTCCTTTGCCACAACAAAAGAAGCCTGAAGGCAAAAAGAGTTTCTTATTTCTTCCAGGACTCTAAATCCCCGTACACACGCACCGTAAATTGTCGGCCAACGTCCGATCGGCCGATTGTCGGCTTGTTAGTATGATGCTTCCGACAACCGACTGCGACTTTTCGGCCGAACAAAATCTGGTGTGCATGCTATAAAATTTTTGTTGGCCAACAACAGAACGGCCGATTGTTCCTCAGTCAGTACAGATTTCGGCAGACAAACATCAGATGAGCAAGACTGGGCATGCTCAGAGAAGAAAAAACACAGGGAAAGTAAACCATCACATGACATCACTTCTGAAGTTGGTTTTTGTTGGCCAACAAAAGTCCAGTGCAATTCTAGAGCACATTTCAACCAACAAACAACACTGGACAAAAGACGGCCGATCGGTCGGCCAACAATCGGTGCGTGTGTACGGGGCTTTAGCCTGCTTGACACTAGGTCGCTCCGACTTAGGGGGCGACCTGTGAAGTCGCGTGCAGCGCGACTTCGGTGCGACTTGCACGGACTTCATAAAATGAATGTCTATGCAAGTCGCCTCCAGGTTGCCCCTAAGTAGTACAGGAACCTTTTTCTAAGTCGGAGCGACTTGTGTCCCTCCTAATAGAACGGCTCCTGTACTACACAGTGGGAGCGGGAGGACCGCGATTTGTCAGGCTGACAAGTCGCCTGACAAGTCGGATCAATGTGAATGCGGTGTAAAGCGAGGCCAAAATCTGGAACCCAGTTCAATCTTATATCCAGGGCTACCAAGACCTCTCAACTTGCAGACAAATCCTCTTCATAAAGAGCAGATGCCCCAACTTTGAAGTGAAGGGAAATGTATTAGCCTTTGGAGACACCTGGACCAACAGCCACTCCAATGCATGGATAAAAGATATAGGGGTTGATTTACTGAAACAGGACTTGCCACTATGGCTAACAGAGGGGGAAATCAGGGAAAGACTGGATAAACTTAACACAAACAAATCACCAGGCCCGGATGGCGTACATCCGAGAGTGCTCAAGGAACTCAGTATGGTTATATCTAGACCACTGTTCCTGATCTTTGCTGACAGTATTAGGACAGGAGATGTACCAGGGGATTGGAGGAAGGCTAACGTGATTCCGATATTCAAAAAGGGCCAGAGACATATCCCGGGAAATTATAGGCCTGTCAGTCTGACATCAATAATATGTAAACTTTTGGAGGGGATGATAAGGGACTATATCGTAGAGTATGCTAAAGACAACAACATCATCAGTAGTAACCAGCACGGGTTTACAAATGGGCGTTCTTGTCAAACCAATCTCTTAGCATTCTACGAGGAAGTGAGCTGTGAGCTAGATAGGGGGAGACCAGTGGATGTGGTGTACTTGGATTTCGCTAAGGCGTTTGATACAGTTCCCCACAAGCGCTTAATTTATAAAATAAGGTCTGCAGGTATCGACAGCAAGGTTTGCTCTTGGATACGGAATTGGCTAAAAGGCCGTGTCCAAAGGGTAGTAATAAACAGCGCATACTCAGACTGGTCTGAGGTAGTAAGCGGGGTGCCCCAGGGCTCAGTCCTGGGACCAACCTTGTTCAATTTATTCATAAACAGCATTGAGGACGGGATCAGTAGTTCTATATCAGTTTTTGCTGATGACACAAAATTGGCCAGGGCAATAACTGCACAGCATGAAGCAGATATCCTACAGAATGACCTGGACAAAATTACGGAGTGGGCAACGACATGGCAAATGAGGTTTAATGTGGAGAAGTGTAAGGTTTTGCACTTGGGGACCAAAAACATAAAAACACAATACACGTTAGGAGGGGAACCCTTGGGGGAATCAAAAATGGAGAAAGATCTGGGAGTCTTAGTTGATGATAGATTAGGCAACAGCATGCAATGCCAAGCGGCAGCTTCCAAAGCCAACAGAATATTAGCATGCATAAAGAAAGGGATGTATTCCAGAGATAAGACTATAATCCTTCCACTTTATAAAACTCTGGTCCGACCGCATCTGGAGTATTCTGTCCAGTTCTGGTCGCCAGTCCTCAGGAGGGATGTGTTGGAGCTGGAGAAAGTCCAGAGAAGGGCAACTAAACTGATTAGGGGGTTGGAGGACCTTACCTATGAAGAGCGGCTGCAATCGCTCGATTTATTTTCCCTGGAGAAAAGACGTCTGAGAGGGGACATGATAGCAATTTATAAATATCTTAATGGGGATCTCAGCTTAGAAGAAAAGCTGTTCATTCGAAGGAATTGCATGAGGACTCGAGGACATACAATGCGATTAGAGGAGAAGCGTTTTAACCTCAGGCAACGTGGGGGGTTCTTTACTGTTAGGGCTACAAGATTGTGGAATTGTCTACCACAAGAGGTGGTTTCTGCGGGTAGTATGGTGACTTTCAAAAGACTCTTAGACTTACATCTCAAGGATCAGGAGATTGAGGGCTATGTTAGATGATTACAGTCACACACACCTACACAGGTTGAACTGGATGGACTATTGTCTTTATTCAACCTCACCTACTATGTAACTATGTAACTATGAAACTAGAGAGTGCAAAATCTGGTGCAGCTGTGCATGGTAGCCAATTAGCTTCTAACGTCAGCATTTTCAATTAAGGTGTGACGAAAAAAACTGGAAGCTGATTGGTTTCTATGCAGAGCTGCACCAGATTTTGCACTCTTTAGTTTTAGTAAATCAACCCCATGGTGTCCAGGGGCTACAAACTAGTGTTTCAGTCTCTGCCTCCACTCCTCCTTATCCTGTCAAATCTTCTACCCTCTCCACACAGGCTAACAAATTTTTTTGTGGCTTTGGCAAAACCTCTTACCAAATCAAAAGGGGCTATCTGCCCTTTACTGGATTATAAGGCACGCAATGCTTCATATGAGCGGAAACATGGAAACATGGAGGCATGGAAACAAATTGGTCATAGTCTCCCTCCACCAGGGAGACTTTCCAGCTCCTGTGAACATCCAGGTTGCATATTTTCATGTCCCAATATTTTCACTGCATCAGTGCTCCCTCCATTTTGCTTACTATCAGTTTGTTGCTGAACTCTTTGTTTTGTCTTCTGCTCTTCGAGTGTTCACCAAGGCCCTAGCTCCAGTGCTAGCCTTGCTACACTTTCAAGTTCTTTCATTGTCCTGGAAGATTCTTGAAACCAATGTCAGCCTTACAGGTTAGGGGTGGCATCCTGGACACCCTCACACTACCCTCACAGAAACTTAGTCACCAGTGGAAGCTTTTCTGTATATCAACATACTGGGGCCCTGAGCAATTTGCCTATCTCTATTGCTGAACCTCTCAGCTACAGGACCATCCAGTCAGGATTTGTTCTGACAATGCGACGGCAGTGCAGAGCCGACAAGGAAGGAGCTTCAGAGATGGAAAGGGTTAGATTAGGTTGTACTGATCCCAGAGGGTCATCAGGGAATCCACTGCTGCTGCTAGTAGATCCTGCAAGTCAAGAGTCCTGTGTCCTCCGCCTGAGACACTGGTTCCTGGCCACCTCTGGGTGAAGAGACCGTTCTCCTGCATTGAGAAATCATCAGCTATGGTAATAGGTTTACCAACTGTCAATTCCTAGAATGTGGGCAGCAACCCAGGCTAGAACGTGAAGTTTTGCCAATGCTAGAATCCTTTCAACCTTTCCTGCCACAGTTAGATTACTGGTTCCTCCCTGATAGACAATGGCGACTCTAGGAACAATATATAGGGGGAACGCACAGTCAAAACTGGGGGGGCACTAATAATTTTCACTACAAAAAGCTCTTCTTACATCAGAGTCCGCAGAGTGCCCCCTACAACAGAGAATTCCCACTTACACTGTAAGGGGGATCTCTGTGAACTCTGGAATTTAAAGGGAACCCTAATTAAAGGGGGGCTCTGATGTAAGGGGAAATTCTGTGGACTCTGGTGTAAAGGGGAATTCTGATGTAAGGGGGTCTCTGCTCACCAAAGCCTCCCCTACATCAGAGTCCCTCTTACATTAGAGTACTCACTGGGAGGCAGTAGAGAGAAGCAAGGGAAGGAGGAGACTGCACTCACAGTGAATGGAAGGATGGATGGATGGATCGGCAAGCTGCACCTTTCCTCTTATGGCTCCTGGTTTTTACATTTCAGAGCGGCCTGGCAGCCTAATTTAGGGCACACAGAGGGGCAAGGAATAACCTGTAGCAACACCGCTGTTGATAGATTTTTTTTTCAATACAAGCCATAACTAAGTTTGACTTGGTACCATCTTCTTGGACGTCCTGTACAGCAGAGCTCAGAGTGGAGAGGGAAAAAATCACAAGGAACAAATCAGTTGTGCTGTCATGCTAAAATTAATTTAACAAAGTAAAAATTCCCATGCAAGGTGAACAGCCCATTTTGCCTTTTGTAAACAGTTCCTGGTGTATTAACAAATGGTAATGATACAGCTTGGTGTATCCAGGGCTTTTTTCTCAGTTAATAGGTGCAGGAACTCCCCCCTTCTGAGTCACCCCTTGTCCCTGCCCCCTACCAACCTCTAAGCACCGTCCCTTAGTTTCACCCCCTACCCGTCTACCAGTACTGCCCCTTTTAGAGAATACAGAACCAAGTATCATTTTGTGGTGCTAAATAATTTGTATGGAGTTTGGTAATAATAACAAGAAAAGCAAAATAGATCCTCTGCAGCCAGCAACATCAGACCTCCCCCCCCGCAACAATAGACCCCCCTATCAAAAATAGATCCCCCACAACAAAAGACCCCACCCCAGCAACAATAGATCCCCCACACATCAAAAGACCCCCCCCCACGCAGAAACAATGGACCGCACACAACAAAACACCACACCCAGCAACAAAAGATCCACCCCAGCAACATTAGACCCATCAGCAGCAACAACAGATCTCCCAGCAGCCAGCATCAATAGACCTACCAGCAACATAAGACCCACCAGCAACAATAGACCCTCACACAAAAACAGATCCCCACCAGTGACAATAAATCTCCCAGCAGCCAGCATCATAAATAGACCCTCCAGCACACCCCACACCCCTTTCTATTACATAAATTCAGTGCTGGAGGTGCCGGAACTGCGTTCCCCCACGTTCCTGCTGAAAAAAAGCCCTGGGTGTATCTAAAATCGCCAGAAATCGCTTTGTTCTGTGAGGTCGGTATCAGAGGAATGGACTGTGATCTCCGGCCCTTAATAGGTTGAACTTTGTCTGGGAAGCTGTGAAATATAGTAGAAAATGCCTCCTAATAAGCAGTTTTTATGTTGAAATAGGCATCAGCTGGCCTCGGTTATCTACAGAATGTTAATACAGCTTTCTGCAGCCAATGATAAGAGGGTAACTTTCTATAATAAACAATTTATCACCTTCACTATAAAAACCACGTTGTGTTTTACATTTCTCTATGCAATGCAGTAAAAGCTGATTCATCTCTCTGCACCTTAGTAAATTTTTACTCTTAATCCCATAAATCTGCAGGCCTTGACCCCTTAGTACATCATTCTGGGAAATAAGAGTCATGCCAGCTGATATGGTATGAAAACATTTGTGATAAGGACGGGCTGTTTGACCTCCTTAAAGCATAATTAGTTAAATAAGCCAGTGTAATTGCAGTTCAGCACGCCGGGGCTGTGAAGGAGCAGATTGTATATGTTGTAATTGTGTGAGATCCATAAAACCTGCACAGATATCCAGCATTCCCAGCTCGGAGGTCCGCTCTCCATGGTGCTGAAACCAGCGCAATCCCAGATTCGTATTGAAGTTATCCCAGCCTTGCAAGTTCTAGTATAAGTATAATACTTCTGGGGTTTAGTTACATAATGACCTCTTTATTAACAACATGCACGTTTGGGCCCCTTTCACACTTGTGCGACTTGTCCTGCGACTTGGGACTGCAAAGTTGCATGACAAGTCATACCCCCATGATTTCCAGTGGGTACTGTTCATATCTGTGCAACTTCAAATCGCAATGACTTCAAAGTGGTCCCTATTTTATTGTTGTCCAGACGGGAAATACAAGTTATCCACAATTAATAATTTTATTCCTATATATAAAATATTAATTTATTCATCTATTAACATAATATATTTATCTATTCATATATTTTTTGTAACCACGGTCTTAAAGCGGAGTTCCGGGCACGAAAACTTTTTTTCAGTGAACATACCCCCGGGACAGTCAGGGCTAGTACATTCCACAATGGCTAGCCTCTGATCTGTCCCGGTTCGCACTTACCTTTTAGAAGAAATACTTACTTAGAAATTTTCTTCCACAGTGTTGCCATCTCGGTTGTGGGCAGCTGAAGCCGGCGCGATCCTCTTCTGCGTCCTCTTCCGCGTCTTCTCCTCCCAGAATGCGCCTGCACCGGCCCCTCTCGTCACTTCCGGTGCGGCGCCGCATTGCTCCACAGCTTCTGGGCTGGAAGTGACGAGCAGGGCCGGTGCCGTCGCATTGATTCCTGGGAGCGATGACGTTCAGCTCCAAGGAATCATCGCAAGACAGGAAGTGACGTCGGAGCCGCGGCACAGAGAGAGGAAGTGGAGAATAGGTGAGTATTTTCAATCTACAATTACAAGGTGAGTGAAAAAAAAAAAAATGCCTAACTATCCAATTCCTTTTCAGGTGAAGGAGACCAAGCGGATGGGCACAAAAAAAAAGTTTGTTTTTGTGCCCGGACCTCCGCTTTAACCACTTGCCGACTGCCATCCGACTATATACGGCAGCAGTCAGCCCCTCACAGGCAAAGTGACGTAGGGGGTACGTCGCTAGCCTGTGAGGCTCTGGGAAGCGAGCACGCGCCGCCGAATGCACTCTCCAGCTCCCACTCGGTCACGGACCCCCCCACACGTGTGCCCGGCGGAACCGATGTCCGTCAGGCACTCACGATCGTCGGTGCAGAGGGGGAAAGGCAGGCGGCTAATGTAAACAAGCCGCCTGTCATTCTCCCCTGTGTATGAATGGAGATTATACGGTTCTACTATGTAGGACTGTTGATCTCTGTTCTTACAGCTCAAGCCACAGCCAATCACAGTTAGAAGCAGGACCCTAGGGACACACTAAACCAGTCCTTCTTAAAAAAAGTTAACCCCTTCACTGCCAGTGTAATTTTTACAGTAACAGTGCATATGTATAGCACTGATTACTGTAGTAATGTCACTGGTAACCCCAAAAGTGTCAAAAATGTCAGTCAAGGGTCCGATCTGTCCGCCGCAATGTCGCAGTACCGCAAAAAAAAAAAACGCAGATCGCCGCCATTACGCATTAAAAAAAAAAAACAACAAAAATGACAAAAATCTTTCCCTTAGTTAGTAAACGCATTAACTTTTGAGCAAACCAATCAAAATAGGCTTTTTGCGTTTTTTTTACCAAAAATATGTAGCATAAAACAAATTGGCCTAAAATGTTAAAAAATTTTGATTTTTACATTTTTTTGGGGGGGAATTTCATATTAAAAAAATGTGAAAAATATTGTTATTTTTGCAAAATTGACGCTCTTTCTTTGTTTACAGCGCATGATAAAAAAATCGCACAGGTGATCAAATACCACCAAAAGAAAGCTCTGTTTGTGGGAAAAAAAAGACGTCAAATTCGTTTAGGTACAGCGTCGCACGACCGCACAACTGTCCGTTAAAGTCACGCAGTGCCGAATCGCAAAATAGGCCCTGGTCAGGAAGGGGGTAAGTGGTTAATATGTAATCGCATTGATATTTATTAATTCCTTTTATGCAATCACCTTAAATCTACCACGTTGATATTTATTCACATATTTATTTATTTATCATCACTCGATCATCTTTATCCTGTGCGCAGCTGCTCTGGTGTAATCTTTACACTTCATTTTCATTGCCTGCACTACTTTGGTCCAACTTTGTTGCGTTTTGAGGTCCATTACACAGGCATGGCTTCAAGTCCAGTCAAAATTGCGGCAAAAACGCATCACAAAATTGCACGACTTTTAGGCCGCACAAGTGTGAAAGGGGCCTTATTGCTACATTTTTGTCTTAAAAAGAAAAAGAAAAACAACCCGATAGAACACCTTTGGGATGAATTAGAGCGGAGACTGCGAGCCAGGCCTTCTCGTCCAACATCAGTGCCTGACCTCACAAATGTGCTTCTGGAAGAATGGTCAAACATTCCCATAGACACACTCCTAAACCTTGTGGACAGCCTTCCCAGAAGAGTTGAAGCTGTTATAGCTGAATAGCTTAATATTGAACCCTACGGACTAAGACTGGGATGCCATTCAAGTTCATGTGCCTGTAAAGGCAGGTGTCCCAATACTTTTGGTAATATAGTGTATATATATATATATATATCACTTTTTGGATATCCCATATGTCTACTTTTTTTTTTTTGGGTTTTGCCCGCTTCTGAAGGACACGAATATCTCAAATTATATCTAAAAAATTGACAGAAATTGTTATCCAGTATATAACATGAGAAAGAGTGTTATATATATATCAGTTATATATGCATTTATAGAGTGCGGTAACATAGTATTTTTAAATCATATGTTACGTTTGAGAGCCCATTCAGACTAGCGTGACACGACTTTGGGGGGGGGGCGACCTGTGAAGTCGCATGCACCGCAACTTCGGAGCGACTTGCATGGACTTCACATAATGGAAGTCTATGCAAGTCGCCTCCAGGTCGCCCCGAAGTAGTACAGGACCCTTTTTCTAAGTCGGAGCGACTTGTATCCCTCCTATTAGAACGGGTTCTGTGCTAATCAATAGACCACGACCGAGTGCGACTTGTCAGGCTGACAAGTCGCCTGACAAGTTGCGCTAATGTGAATGGGCTCTTAAGGGAAGCATGGTGGACTTCCATTGTCTTCTACTGTATAAAAACTTGTCTTAAATTGAATCAATTATTTTGTTTTGTACTATAAATAGTTGAATATTTACTGTATATGTTGCAGCATTTAAAGCGTATGACACACCCTTTTCTTTCAAGAGATTCTATGGTGTAAAGCAGTGATGGCGAACCCATGGCACGCGTGCAACAGCTGGCACTGTGGGCACGCGAGCAGGGCCACCATCTTTTCTATTGTCCATAACAGAACAAAAAAGAAACAGAACAGAAATAAAAAGGAGAAGCTGTTGCCAGGCACACTGGACACCGAAGCTGGGTGAGTGCTAAACTGACTGCAATCCCTCTTGAGGTAGGTGATCATCACCAGAGTTGGCACTTTGAAATAAATAAGTTGGTTTTGTGTCGCAGTTTGGGCACTCAGGCTCAAAAAGGTTCGCCATCACTGGTGTAATGTGTGTTACGGCCTGTTTCAACACTGAAACAATCAATGTAACAATTGTAGCACCCTCCTAGAATAGGCTGCTGAAGACTCAGCCAAACTTATTTTTTTCTTTTAACTCCTCTGTAAACATTGGAGTGGTGTGTGGTCATTTTTGGCTGCTCTAGATCAGGCTCAGCTACTTCTCCATGTTTTCTAATAGGTTCTAGAATGTAGAGGGCTGGAAGAGGCAGACCCTGGGCCATAATATATATGCGATCTCAGCCAATCCCTGGGGGAGAGGGTGGAGTGCCCAGAAGGTGGTTGAAGAGGGCATAAATTAGTTTGGGGCCTGGAGCAGCAGTATGTTGTCCAGGAGCAGAATATTCCAGCCTGAAGAGCTGGTTAGCTGCAGATTACAGAGAATTAACCGAGGTCCGAGCTCAGCGGGAGCTGGGTGACCTGTTGCTGAGAGTGCACCAAGCTCCCAGCTCACTGGGAGCTGGGGGTCTATCGCAGAGAATTCATTGAGGTCTCAGCTCAGCGGGAGTTGGGTGACCTGTTGCTGAGAGTGCACCAAGGTCCCAGCTCACTGGGAGCTGGGGGTCTATCGCAGAGAATTCATTGAGGTCTCAGCTCAGCAGGTGCTGGGGGACCTGTTGTTGAGAGTGCACCAAGGTCCCAGCTCACTGGGAGCTGGGGGTCTATCGCAGAGAATTCATTGAGGTCTCAGCTCAGCGGGAGTTGGGTGACTGGTTGCTTAGAGTGCACCAAGGTCCCAGCTCACTGGGAGCTGGAGGGCTATCGCAGAGAATTCATTGAGGTCTCAGCTCAGCAGGTGCTGGGGGACCTGTTGCTGAGAGTGCACCAAGGTCCCAGCTCACTGGGAGCTGGGGGTCTATCGCAGAGAATTCATTGAGGTCTCAGCTCAGCGGGAGTTGGGTGACCTGTTGCTGAGAGTGCACCAAGGTCCCAGCTCACTGGGAGCTGGGGGTCTATCGCAGAGAATTCATTGAGGTCTCAGCTCAGCAGGTGCTGGGGGACCTGTTGCTGAGAGTGCACCAAGGTCCCAGCTCACTGGGAGCTGGGGGTCTATCGCAGAGAATTCATTGAGGTCTCAGCTCAGCGGGAGTTGGGTGACCTGTTGCTGAGAGTGCACCAAGGTCCCAGCTCACTGGGAGCTGGGGGTCTATCGCAGAGAATTCATTGAGGTCTCAGCTCAGCAGGTGCTGGGGGACCTGTTGCTGAGAGTGCACCAAGGTCCCAGCTCACTGGGAGCTGGGGGTCTATCGCAGAGAATTCATTGAGGTCTCAGCTCAGCGGGAGTTGGGTGACCTGTTGCTGAGAGTGCACCAAGGTCCCAGCTCACTGGGAGCTAGGGGTCTATCGCAGAGAATTCATTGAGGTCTCAGCTCAGCGGGAGTTGGGTGACCTGTTGCTGAGAGTGCACCAAGGTCCTAGCTCACTGGGAGCTGGAGGGCTATCGCAGAGAATTCATTGAGGTCTCAGCTCAGCAGGTGCTGGGTGACCTGTTGCTGAGAGTGCACCAAGGTCCCAGCTCACTGGGAGCTGGGGGTCTATCGCAGAGAATTCATTGAAGTCTCAGCTCAGCAGGAGCTGGGTGACCTGTTGCTGAGAGTGCACCAAGGTCCCAGCTTACTGGGAGCTGGGGGTCTATCGCAGAGAATTCATCGAGTGGTCCCAGCTCATTGGGAGCTGGGAAGCCTACTTTTCTGGAAACAATTGGAGCCAAGTCACCGGAGCCTGGAGATGTCTAGCCAATACTGGACAGGAGGTATTCAAGTATCTTGAGACAGAGTGAGTAGAGGCATAAACAATAACTCACCCTAGCTCCACCGCACTGTGGGAAGATAAAGAGCTAAGTGTCGGTGATTAGGCTGAACGTCCAAACCAAATGTTATATCAATAAAGCCGGCACACGAAAAGTCTTCTTCCAAGTAAAATTCTTTATTCCAATATGGATAGCGGTGACAACATGACAAATACTGACGCGTTTCGGCTTTACGCCTTCCTCATAGCCTGAGGAAGGTGTAAAGCCGAAACGCGTCAGAATTTGTCATGTTGTCACCGCTATCCATGTTGGAATAAAGAATTTTACTTGGAAGAAGACTTTTCGTGTGCCAGAGTGAGTAGAGGCTTAGAAAGTGGGATCCTAGTGGCTGTTTGCTGTTTAACCTCTTGTTTGACTTCATCAGTGTTGCTGAAGTGGGACCTGCCCCGCTGGGAGCCCTAGAAGTGCTTGTGTTTCTAGTCTCTGCCAAGAGGTAGATTTCCCAGAAGAGAGTAGACAGAATAGAGAGTGTCCTCTAGTTACATCATGCACTAAATTTTGGAGTATCCCACAGTTGAAGTGGGGCTGAAGTGGGTGAGGCTGAAGTGGGTGGGACCAAGCCTACATTTCTTTTATTGTCCATTGAGGGACACAGGATTGTAGAATAGTCTATGACGTGGGTTATACTGCTGCCTACAAATGTCATAGACTATTCTACAACCCTGTGTCACTCAATTGACTCAAAAAAAATATATATTTTACAGTAAGTTCAAAAGAAAACATATTTTGTTCATTGTCCATTGAGGGACACAGAATTAAAAAATAGTCTAGAATGGATTTCATGGTTAAATAAGCTGTGATGGGAGATCTGAGCTCCTTAAGCGGTTTGGGAATTGCCCTGCTGGGGCCCGGCGCTCCGGAGATGGCCACAGTGTGGTTCCCATTTGGGGTGGCCGTGTCTGGGATGCCGGGCAGTCGGTGGTGTGCAGAGATGTATAGTAACGAAGTAGAACTACTTAAGTACTGTACTTAAGTACCGAAGTGCGGTATCTGTACTTTCCTAAAGTAGAATTTTTTTCTCCTACTTCTACTTTTACTTCACTACATTTTTTCGATGATTTCAATACTTCTACTCCGATATTTTTTTTTTGTGCTGCATCGTTACTCGTTACTTTTCTCTGCCTTTCCCTTTTTCTTTTTTGTTTGGTTTCCCTCCTTACTGCTCTCTCCTACTCTTTCAATTATCCTCCCTATTCTGCCTTCCCCCCTCCCTTTTCTATAGGAAGGCAAAGGTAAAGATACCCCCCTTTTTCATGGGTACCTGGTCTCTGGCCATTTGGGTAGCGTTGTTCCGCTCCAGGCTTCCACTGGGCCGGCGTGGAGTGCTCCCACATGCGCCTCTCGGCGCTCTGACATGTGTGGCGGCCTTCGACCACTCCGCTCCTCCCCTCCTTGTCTCCATTCGCTGACGTCTCAGCGCTGGGAGGCGGGGATTCCGGCAGCTGCGCAGTAGAGGCATGTGCGCATGCGCAGTGCGATCGAGGCACTGGCGGCCATCTTGGTTAAGGGAAACATGGGGGGGTCTCTGATGTAACTTAAGGGGGGCTTTGTGTGGGTGGTCTCTGATGTAAGGGGGCTCTGTGTGGGGGGTCTCTGATGTAAGGGGGGTCTCTGATGTAAGGGGGGCTCTGTGTGGGAGGGCTCTGATGTAAGGGGAGCTCTGTGTGGAGGGGCACTGATGTAGGGGGAGCTCTGTGGGGGGGCTCTATGGGGGGGCTCTGATGTAAGGGGGGCTCTGTGGGGATGGTCTCTGATGTAAGGGGGCTCTGTGTTGGGGTCTCTGGATGTAAGGGGGGCTTTGTGTGAGGAGTCTCTAAAGTAAGGGGGCTTTGTGTGGGGGGTCTCTGATGTAAGGGGGGCTCTGTGTGGGGGGTCTCTGATGTAAAGGGGGCTTTGTGTGGGGGGTCTTTGATGTAAGGGGGCTCTGTGTGTGGGGGGGTCTCTGATGTAAGGGTGGCCTCTGTGGGGGGTTTCTGTTGTAAGGGGGCTCCGTTGGGGGGTTTCTGTTGTAAGGGGGGCTCCGTTGGGGGGTCTCTGATGTAAGGGGGGTCTCTAATGTAAGGGGGGCTAAGTTTGTAGTGATCATAAAAAAGAAAAGTCAAATGAAGTGCAAAAAAAGTGCAAGAAAAAATGTGCAGGGTGCTGGTGGGGGCGCCACAGGATCAGCTCGCACAGGGCACTTAAACACCTAAGGCCGGCCCTGGTTGGGAGGTTCTTTCCCATTAACAGCAGATATGAAATTATATTCATCTTGTTTTGTCACATATATATATTTGAAGATTCACAATATTTTGAACTTTTTATTGACTTTGATTTCATACACTCTTCCTTTATTTCATTATTGGAATATATTGTTGTATATCACATTGGTTTATATATGATTTTGCGCACCAATAAGCTGTGGAGAAAAAAAAACATGCAGGGAAGAGAAGGAGGGATGCTTTAAAAGGGGAAGGGAGGGACATACTTTATCTGTTTTTTGTTTACAAAAAGTTACAGCCTAAGGAATTGTGATTGTCCTTTAGGTTAATCATTTGAATAAATCATTTGAAATAATAAAAAACAATATGACTTCTTTCTTTAATAACTACATAACACAGTACTTCTACTTCTACTTTCAGTACTTGAGTAGAATTTTTTTTCAAAACTACTGGTACTTTTTACTTTTAGTACTTAAGTAGCAATTTTTTTGAAAAAACTACTTGCAATACTTAAGTAAAAAAAATGTTGAATACTTAAGTACCTTTTTCTGCGAGCACTTCCACTTCTACTTAAGTCACTTTTTGATCGAGCACTTGTACTTTCAAGTAGAAATTTCGAGTACTTTATACAAGTCTGATGGTGTGCAACCCTACTAAAAGCCTAAAATCTCCTTTTTACCCAAGTAGTAATGATGGAGACATATAGTGGTGGTGGCGGCAAGCTCTCCCAACCAATTCGGTTCTCGTGCTTCATATGTGGCTATAGTTATCCACTAGTTTACACCAATAGGAAAAATTTGTACCTAGAGATGATGTCTCTGTAACGTTGTTGCACTGCTTTTTGAAATGTTCTGGAACTACTGTTATGAATGCAAGATACAGTTATACTTAAATGTTATTGGGAATTGTACTTCCTGAATGTTTGTACTTTTATGTTGAAAAATTAATAAAAAGATTGTTGAAAAAAAAAAAATAGTCTAGGACATGTAGGTGGAAGCAGAGGCGTAGTGTGGGTTGTCAGCACCCGGGGCAAGGCAAGTAATTTGCGCCCCCTAACCGGCGGGATTTTAGCACTCGAGTCTCTTCCACTAGATTGGTTAAAGAAACCCTTACCCCTAAGCACATGTATTGTTTGTTAAGGGGGAAGTTTTTTTCTTTTGTGCACAAGGTAAGTAGGTGTTGCCACCGTCCCTAACAGGTATGTTGGGGGTTTTTTGGTGCCTCAAACCAATTAAAGTGTGGGACTTTATGGGCAGGTAGATGCAAGTACTGATGTGTTTGTATACAGTATACAATGTATATAAGGTATATACAGAAAATAATACAGGATATATTTTTCTTTTTTTCAAAGGATAAAATAATAATTTATTTACAAAAAGAATTTTCCAAGTATAATGGATAGCATAATGGTGAGTATTATGCTTGGGGTAAGGAGCCCAAGTGTGAAAAGTAGGAAAGAAGTTGATTCCACAGAATCAGTGACAATGGTGCAAGGTGACAAATTGTTAGGGATTTTTTGGGACTGTTTTCCAGTAGTTGTTAAAGGGACTTTGGTCCTCCCAAAAAAAAGAAAGGCCTGCGAGCCGAAACGCGTCAGAAAACGGGGACTCTTTTTTGGGAGGACCAAAGTCCCTTTAACAACTACTGGAAAACAGTCCCAAAAAATCCCTAACAATTTGTCACCTTGCACCATTGTCACTGATTCTGTGGAATCAACTTCTTTCCTACTTTTCACACTTGGGCTCCTTACCCCAAGCACAATACTCACCATTATGCTATCCATTATACTTGGAAAATTCTTTTTGTAAATAAATTATTATTTTATCCTTTGAAAAAAAGAAAAATATATCCTGTATTATTTTCTGTATATACCTTATATACATTGTATACTGTATACAAACACATCAGTACTTGCATCTACCTGCCCATAAAGTCCCACACTTTAATTGGTTTGAGGCACCAAAAAACCCCCAACATGTATTGTTTGTTATGAAAATACTGATGTAATTAAAGTAAAATTCATCTAAATGCAAGTTTATTTTCAAACACTTTATTGAGTGCGAACGTGCCCCCTTTCAATGCAGAGTGACCAGCATGCCCTCTTTCAATGCAGAGTGACCAGCATGCCCTCTTTCAATGCAGAGTGACCAGCATGCCCTCTTTCAATGCAGAGTGACCAGCGTGCCCCCTTTCAATGCAGAGTGACCAGCGTGCCCCCTTTCAATGCAGAGAGACCAGTGTGCCCCCATTCAATGCAGAATGACCAGTGTGCCCCCTTTCAATGCAGAGAACAGCGGGCCCCCTTTCAATGCAGAATGACCAGCGTGCCCCCTTTCAATGCAGAGAGACCAGCGTGCCCCCTTTCAATGCAGAGTGACCAGCTTGCCCCCTTCAATGTAGAGAGACTTACCTGCAGCCGCGGCTTCTCCTCAGTTCCCCGTGTCTCCTCGAGTCCTCCCGCCTCCTCCTCGGCCAATGGCATGCATTCGCCTTTCGGCCAATCAGGAAGCGGGTCTCATAATGGGTGGCCTCTGGCTCTAATCAGGTGATTAAAAAAAAAAAAAACCCCATTGAACTCCATGCGTCCGGCGCCCCGCATGTAGATTAGGGGGCCGGGGGCATAAATGGGGGGGGGGGGCAGCGCCCCTGTGCCCCCAACGCACCAGCCACCACTGACCTATAGGCATTTGAGACACAGTCTAGCCCCGACCCGCCATTTTCAGCCATAGGGCAGCCGCGCTGGACATATCCCAGCTTAAAGATTGAGGCAGCCGCAGACAGTGTGTGAACTGTGTATGTCAGAGTCAGACAGAGTGACACTGCGGATGCGCCCCCCCCAGATGTTGCTCCCGGTGCGGCCGGCCCCCCCTGCACCCCCCACGCTACGCCACTGGGTGGAAGTATAACCCACATGTCATAGAGAAGACTTTCTCAACACAGAGGAACCTTTGAAATTACTTTCTGGTCTTAGGGAACCTTCTGCTATAAATGACTATATCTCTAACTCATGATACATTAGTGTGATGGTCAGGGGGAAGATTGCTCCTCACACCTGTGGTCATTGGGAAGAATTCCCCCCTTACAGATAGCTAGAAAGAATAATGTTGTCAGTGGGAACTTAACTTATCTTAGAGGCAGAAATTGCTCATTGCTCAAAGAACCCCTAGCAACCTCTGGAAGAAACCGGGTTCCATGGAATCCCGGTTGAGAAACCCCGTCAGAGACTATTCTACAATCCAGTGTCCCTTTAGAGCAGTGGTTGCCAACCTTTTGGACCTCATGGACCACTAAACTCAGAATTTTGAATCGCGTGGACCACTAACAAGAAGTTTTCTTATACACAAAATGCTCTGGGTCTCTGAACCCCCCCAATCCGCACTCTGCATCACACTGCTGCCTTACCCAGACTCATCATTGGATCTCACCTCCCTATCCAGCTATGTGCTTGAGCTCTGTGCTCCCCCCACAGTCTGCCATTGGAAGTAGTGATTGACCGATATCGTTTTTTTATTGCTGATACCGATACTTTGGTCGTCGCATATATCGGTATCAGCAGATATTGGCCGATATTTTCGTACATTAAATGTTTTTTTTTTTTTCACAGGTACTCTTGTGGAGGGATCTGGGGGTCTAAAAGACCCCAAACCCCTCCTATGCACTTAAAAGCATTCAAAACGCCAAGTTTGGCTGTTTTAAATGCTGTAATTTTGTTGAATTTGGCGCCAAGGACATCACTTCCGGGTTTTTATTTGGAGACCCGATCAGAGCCGAATGTGGCTTTGATCGGGTCCTCTCTTCAGCGGCCGTGCAGGCTGGTTGCCCGGGTCTCCCGGTGGTTGTCATTACAAGACAGCTGACCATCGGCTATGGACGCCGGTACCGGGGTGATGCCTCTAGCTGCAGGCATCACTCCGTACAAGCACTTTCCCGAAATATCGGCAATATCGGTAACCTCTGGGGCCAATTCCGATATATCGGGGAAAGTGCATATCGGCTTTGCCGATAATCGATTGATCCCTAATTGGAAGTCCCTCCTTTTTCAAATCCTGCTCTCTACACTACTCCCAGCGCCTCCCTCTGAGTTCACAGGAGCCGGAACTACAGAGGAGGCATCGGGTATCAATGTGCACTGACAGTATTGACTGTCAGCATACATTGAGAACAACACTGGAAACAACATTGGGTATACATCCGCTACAATGTTGATTTGCGGCAGACCACCAAAGTTTCTAGTGGACCATCCGTGGTCCACAGACCACTGGTTGACAACCATTGCTCTAGAGAATCCAAGAAAAAGCTTTTGTTTATAGAATCTGTTGTCATTTGCATCTTACCTCAGCTGCCTATATTTCTGCTGATTGTTTTAAAACGTGGAAAGTAACCAGGTTTGTGGCATGTTTACTTTAACCGATTGATGGTAAATCGTGTATTTCGAAGCAGCAATTTTTTTTTTTTTTCATTTCATTAAAGATCCCTTCACTGCTATATAAGACCAAAACCAAAACTTCCATCACAAGAATGTGTAGTTTAGATGAGATCTCAACTGACAGACTTGTGGTTTTACTCTGAAGTGTGGAAGATACACATAATCCACCTTCACAAGGTGTCCTAAAATAATATCACTTGTGTAATCGGAGGTAAAAAACAAGTACTTAGAAACCGTATGAACAAGTTGTGTGAAGAGTGATAAAGCAAGGCAGTCTAACACTAGAAGTCTGACTGCGAGTCTATTTTAAAACTTTTAGTCCACCTGATAGGGTCCTAAATCGAACTCAAAAGGAAACTGTAGTTGATTTATTTATTGTTTTACTTAGTTTCTCCCAGACGGTCCTTAGTTGCTCATCAGTTATCTGCCCCAGTCTCTTACAGTCGCTACCTGTCTACATGCACTCCAATCAGGGCCGCTGATAGGGGGGGACCACCAGCCCTCTTGTAGGGGGCCCGAGCACACAGGGGGGCCCACAAAGAGAGGGGGATTAGTGATGGACAACAAATACAGAAATCTTCCTCCAGCACCTGAATCTGATCTCTGTTCCTCTCCCTGCTATCAGCTTTTATCTGCTGAGAAAGACAGTCGTCCCTCACTAATCCCCCTTTCTGTGTGGGCCCCCTTCCCAGCACTGGCTATAATGTTATCTCTGCTCAGGAGTTTATTTGTAACTTTGTTTCTCTCCCTCTGTCTCTCTGATCCAGGAGCTCCAACTGCCCAGCCTGTATATTTTTCTCATCTCATCTTCATTTTTATTTATTAACATAGTTTTTTTTTTTTTTTTTTTTTAGATTTAGCAGGAATTATGTGAGTTATCTTATATTTGTGTCTGCTAATAGTGATTTTGTTGTAATTTTAGCTAAATATATCTTTAATATTTTCTTGGGGGGCCCTGCCAGGTAGTCTGTACAGGGCCCCGCGATTTCTAACAGCAGCCCTGACTCCAATGATTACTGCATCAGGTCAACAACAGAGGACCGTGTCTGTGTTTTAAAACAGCTGCTTGTAGTCTCCATGGAAGGCCCATGTGACAGTGTGACAATACAGACGCACATAGGTGTGCACAGCCTATTGCATTAGGGTGTGTACCACAAAGCTGAAACACACATGTGGTGTATATACAGTATCTCACAAAAGTGAGTACACCCCTCACATTTTTGTAAATATTTTATTCTATCTTTTCATGTGACAACACTGCAGAAATGACACTTTGCTACAATGTAAAGTAGTGAGTGTACAGCTTGTATAACAGTGTAAATTTGCTGTCCCCCCCCCCCCCCCCAAATACCTCAACACACAGCCTTTATTGTGGAATGTGCACTCAACGCCCTGTTAAACCGCTGTATGGTCCTGGCCACCATGCTGCAGCTCAGTTTCAGGGTCTTAGCAATCTTCTTATAGCCTAGGCCATCTTTATGTAGAGCAACAATTCTTTTTTTCAGATCCTCAAAGAGTTCTTTGCCATGAGGTGCCATGTTGAACTTCCAGTGACCAGTATGAGAGAGTGAGAGCGATAACACCAAATTTAACACACCTGCTCCCCTTTTACACCTGAGGCCTTGTAACACTAACAAGACAAATGACACCAGGGAGGGAAAATGGCTAATTGGTCCCAACTTGGACATTTTCACTTACGGGTGCATTCACTTTTCTTGCCAGCGGTTTAGACATTAATGGCTGTGTGTTGAGTTATTTTGAGGGGACAGCAAATTTACACTGTTATACAAGCTGTACACTCACTACTTTACATTGTAGCAAAGTGTCATTTCTTCAGTGTTGTCACATGAAAAGATAGAATAAAATATTTACAAAAATTTGAGGGTGTACTCACTTTTGTGAGATACTGTGTATATATGTATATATTTATATTTGTATATATAAATATATATATATATATATATATATGTATATATATATATATATATATATATGTATATATATATATATATATATATATACACAGCCATTAATGCCTAAACCGCTGGCAAAAAAAGTGAGTACACCCCTAAGTTAAAATGTCCAAATTGGGCCCAAAGTGTCAATATTTTGTGTGGCCACCATTATTTTCAAGCACTGCCTTAACCCTATTGGGCATGGAGTTCACCAGAGCTTCACAGGTTGTCACCGGAGTCCTCTTCCACTTCTCCATGACGACATCACAGAGCTGGTGGATGTTAGAGACCTTGCGCTCCTCCACCTTCCATTTGAGGATGCCCCACAGATGCTCAATAGAGTTTAGGTCTGGAGACATGCTTGGCCAGTCCATCACCTTTACCCTCAGCTTCTTTAGCAAGGCAGTGGTCGTCTTGGAGGTGTGTTTTGGGTCGTTTTCATGTTGGAATACTGCCCTATGGCCCAGTCTCTGAAGGGAGGGGATCATGCTCTGCTTCAGTATGTCACAGTACATGCTGGCATTCATGGATCCCTCAATGAACTGTAGCTCCCCAGTGGCAGCAGCACTCATGCAGCCCCAGACCATGACACTCCCACCACCATGCTTGACTGTAGGCAAGACACACTTGTCTTTGTATTCCTTACCTGGTTGCCACCACACAAGCTTGACACCATCTCAACCAAATAAGTTTATTTTGGTCTCATCAGACCACAGGATATTGTTCCAGTAATCCATGTCTTTAGTCTGCTTGTCTTCAGAAAACTGTTTGCGGGCTTTCTTGTGCATCATCTTTAGAAGAGGCTTCCTTCTGGGATGACAGCCATGCAGACCAATTTGATGCAGTGTGCGGCGTATGGTCTGAGCACTGATAGGCTGACCCCTCCACCCTTCAACCTCTGCAGCAATGCTGGCAGCACTCATACGTCTATTTCACAAAGACAACCTCTGGATATGACCTGAGCATGTGCACTCAACTCCTTTAGTTGACCATGGCGAGGCCTGTTCTGAGTAGAACCTGTCCTGTTAAACTGCTGTATGGTCTTGGCCATTGTGCTGCAGCTCAGTTTTAGGGTCCTGGCAATCTTCTTATAGCCTAGGCCATCTTTATGTAGAGCAACAATTCTTTTTTTCAGATTCTCAGAGGGTTCTTTGCCATAAGGTGCCATGTTGAACTTCCAGTGACCAGTATGAGAGAGTGAGAGTGATAACACCAAATTGAACACACCTGCTCCCCATTCACACCTGAGACCTTGTAACACTAATGAGTCACATGACACTGGGGAGGGAAAATGGCTAATTGGGCCCAATTTGGACATATCCACTTAGGGGTGTACTCACTTTTGTTGCCAGCTGTTTAGACATTAATGGCTGTGTGTGGAGTTATTTTGAGGGGACAGCAAATTTACACTGTTATACAAGCTGTACACTCACTACTTTACATTGTAGCAAAGTGTCATTTCTTCAGTGTTGTCACATGAAAAGATAGAATAAAATATTTACAAAAATGTGAGGGGTGTACTCACTTTTGTGAGATACTGTGTATATATATATATATATAGGGCAGTAGGGTAATGGACAGTGTCAGCAGAGCAGTGGATGGTCTCAGAAGGGCAGAGATTATTACTTTTTTTTACAATTTTGTTATTTTTTACAAATTTTTTTTACAATTTTTAAAAAAATGTTTTAAAATACATAATTTGTTATGGTTTTTTACAATATTTTTTTTAGGAGCCCCATTGGGGGGGGGGGGGGGGGCTTTGGTGAAACATCAGGGGTCTAAACTGACCCCTGATGTCTCCCTTTGAGACAGGAAAAGGAACTGAAGACAGAGATTTCCCTGTCCCTTTCTCTGCAGCCAAGCAGTAGGGGGAATCTGCCTGGCACAGGGTGATTAAAGTGTCCCCACTCCTTACCTACTGATTGCGGGTTGAAGACAAGGACAAAGCGCAGGCCTCACCCCAGACCCCCCACCCCCCAGCATGGATGGTGTAAACTGTGTCTGAGCAAGGGCCGGTTCCATGCCCCACTGGAGACTCTTCTGCTCCGGCCAGCCCCAACCGAGCTGTCCCAGCTCCTCCCAACCTACCCCTGCTTAGCCAGTAAGTAGAGAGTATCTGGAGCAGGTCTTCAGCTTGGAATGGGGGTCAGGAGGAGGATTGGGAGAGTGGGAGGGGGGCTGAGTTGCTACACTATGGGCCTCTGGTTTGTACTTGCCCCCCTGGGCCGAAAGTTGCCAGTCTGCCCCTGGCTGCACCATGGCAATTGCAGGTCAAACAGAAGCAGCTTCCTTGACTGTAGGATAGGAGGGTTTAACTCTACTTGAACTGCTTGCCGACTGTACACTGTACATATACGGTGGCAAGGCTGCCCTCCTGCGCAGGATAACTACCTAGTATGTGATCCTGAACTTCCAGCTCTGGGGTGTGCATGCGCGCCGCTGGTGACCCGCTCTCTCTGTGATTAGACACAGTGGGAGCTGATCTGCAGGTTCCGTGGACTTAATGTCAAGAACCAGGTATGGCCCCTGGTCATCTCTATGACTCTCGGAGGCCTGGCGCGATGTTATGACGTCACGTCCGGTCCCGGCAGTTGTAAACACTGCCGTGTATTCGGCTAGAAAACCTGAGATTGTTTTTTTTTTTATCTCAGACTTTCCAGCCAAGAGGAGAGAGGTTGTTTAATAATTAAATTAATTCTCAAAAATACAACTTGACTATTAACCGCTTAACGACCGCCCGCCGCAGTTATACTGCGGCAGGCAGCCACTCCTGCGCGAACCGACGTAGGTATACGCCGGTCGCTCGCCTGCAGACAGGGGGCGAGTGCGCGCCACCTGGGCAGCAAGCTCCCGCCCCCGCTCATCAGCGGGGAAGCCGATGCACGGGGCAGGCGCCTGACACCCGCGATCGCTCCCCGCTGAGAGAGAAGAACGGTCAGCTGTTGTAAACACAGCTGACGGTTCTTCTCCCTGGAATGAGCACAGAGCTCCTGTGATCCTTCTATATCGGAACACAGGTCTCTGTGATCATTTTACAAGTCACGCCCACCCACAGTTAGAAACACGCCCCTAGGTACACATTTAACCCCTTGATCACCCACAGTGTTAACCCCTTCCCTGCCAGTGTCATTATTATAGTAACAGTGCATATTTTTAGCACTGATTACTGTAGTAATGTCACTGGTACCCCCCAAAAATGTCAGTTAGGGGTCTGATCTGTCCACCGCAATGTCGCAGTCCCACTAAAAATCGCAGATCGCCGCATTACTATTACTAGTAAAAATAAAAAACAATAAAAATGACATAAATCTTTCCCGTAGTTAGTAGATAAGATAACTTTTGCGCAAACCAATCAAAATACGCTTATTGCAATTTTTTTTTTTTTAACCAAAAATACGTAACAGAAAACAAATTGGCCTAAAATGTAAAAAAAATTTTTTTAGGGAATGTTATACAGTCAGGTCCATAAATATTGGGACATTAAGAGTCGGTTCACACTAAGGCAACACGACTCCTTACTACTTCGGGGGCGACTTGTGCATTACAATGCACCACGACTTCGGAGCGACTTGCAGGGACTTCATATAATGAATGTCTATGCAAGTCGCTCAGAGGTCGCCCCGAAGTAGTACAGGACCCTTTTTCTAAGTCGGAGCGACTTGTGTCCCTCCTATTAGAACGGGTCCTGTAGCGGTCAATGGACCGCGAGGGAGAGTGACTTGTCAGGCTGACAACTCGCCTGACAAGTCGCGTTAGTGTGGACCGGCTCTTACACAATTCTAATCGTTTTGGCAAACAAACTGTTGTAATTCCTACACCGTTCACCTGATTTGGATGTAAATATCCTCAAATTAAAGCTGAAAGTCTGCATTTAACCGCTTGCCGACTGCGCACAGTATATTTACTGCGGCAGCCAGCCCCGATCAGGCAGAGCGACGTAGGTCTACGTCGCTAGCCTGTCACCGGGTTTTGAGCCAATAGCGGGCGAGCGCGCGCCCGCCTCGGCTCGTTCACAGAGGAGTCCGGGCGTGTGACCGGCGGACCCGATGTCCACCGGTCACACTACGATCGTCGGTAGAGCGGGAGAAAGGCGGAGCGGCTTATGTAAACAAGCCGCCTGTCATTCTCCCCTGTGTAAAAATGGAGATCAGACGGTTCTACTATGTAGAACCGTTGATCTCTGTTTTTACAATAGGAGACATGTCCAATCACAGTTAGAAACACGCCCCTAGGACACACTTAACCCCTCCCTCCCCAATAAAGTTAACCCCTTCCCTGCCAGTGTCATTTTTACAGTAACAGTGCATATGTATAGCACTGATTACTGTAGTAATGTCACTGGTAACCCCAAAAGTGTCAAAAATGTCAGTCAAGGGTCCGATCTGTCCGCCGCAATGTCGCAGTACCGCAAAAAAAATCGCAGATCACCGCCATTACTCGTTAAAAAAAAAAACACCAAAAATGACAGAAATCTTTCCCTTAGTTAGTAAACGCGATAACTTTTGCGCAAACCAATCAAAATACGCTTTTTGCAATTTTTTTTACCAAACATATGTAGCATAAAACAAATTGGCCGAAAATTTTAAAAAATTTTGATTTTTACATTTTTTTTTGGGGGGGAATTTCATATAAAAAAAGTGAAAAATATTGTTATTTTTGCAAAATTGTGTTTATAGCGCATGATCAAAAAATCGCACAGGTGATCGAATACCACCAAAAGAAAGCTCTGTTTGTGGGGAAAAAAAGGACGTGAAATTCGTTTAGGTACAGCGTCGCACGACCGCGCAATTGTCCGTTAAAGTCACGCAGTAAAAAATCGCAAAAAAAACCCTGGTCAGGAAGGGGGTAAAATCTTCCGGGGCTTAAGTGGTTAAAGCACATCTTGTTTTGTTTCATTTCAAATCCATTGTGGTGGTGTATAGAGTCAAAACGATTAGAATTGTGTCAATGTCCCACAGGGGAGGACAGGGCCAGGGGGCAGGGGGGCAATTGCCCCCTGGGCCGCTCTGATTCCCCGTAAAAAGTCCCTGCCGCTGACCTGCTGAGTGCGGGATGAAGACAAGGACAAAGCGCAGGCCCCCCCAGTATGGATGGTGTAAACTGTGTCTGAGCAGAGGCCGGTTCCATGCCCCACTGGAGACTCTTCTGCTCCGGCCAGCCCCAACCGAGCTGTCCCAGCTCACCTCAACCTCCCCCAGCTGGCCAGGTCGGGAACCCGGATTTAGCCGGTAAGTAGAGAGTATCTGGAGCAGGGCTTCAGCTTGGAATGGGGGTCAGGAGGAGGATTGGGAAAGTGGGAGGGAGGCTGAGTTGCTTCACCATGGGCCTCTGGTTTGTACTTGCCCAATGGGCCAAAAAATGCCAGTCAGCCCCAACCGAGCTGTCCCAGCTCCCCCCAACCTCCCCCAGCTGGCCCGGTCGGGAACCCGGATTTAGCCCGGTAAGTAGAGAGTATCTGGAGCAGGGCTTCAGCTTGGAATGGGGGTCAGGAGGAGGATTGGGAGAGTGGGAGGGGGGTGAGGGAAAGTGGGAAGGGGGCTGAGTTGCTGCACCATGGGCCTCTGGTTTGTACTTGCCCCCTGGGCCAAAAGTTGCCAGTCTGCCCCTGATGTCCCAATATTTATTGACCTGAATGTATAGCAGAATGTGAAAAATATTGTTTTTTTTTTTCAGAATTATCGCTTGTTTTGTTTATAGTGCAAAAGAAAAAAAAAAAATCGCACAGGTGATCAAATACCACCAAAAGAAAGCTCTGTTTGTGGGGGGGAAAAAAAAGACATCAATTTTATTTGGGTACAGCGTCGCACGACCGCACAATTCTCCGTTAAAATAACGCAGTGCCGAATCGCAAAATATGGCCTGGTCATTAAGGGGGCAAATCCTTCTGGTCCAGAAGTGGTTAATTGTGCACACGGTGTGTATACACAGTTTATATTTATAATTATTCCTGTACTACTTTAAAGTGGTGGAAATATATTGAGTAGAACCTTTAGTCACACAGCACACATAGGATGGAGAACAGAAGTCGATTATATTCAAATACAGAAAAAAAAAAAAAAAAAAAAGTCTTTTTTGTCCAGCTCCAGAGCAGTCGGCAGCACAGGGTCCATGTTTTCTGATGTATTCTCACCATTTTAGCTTCTCTCGGTTTTGTACATGGGTCTCCATTGAATGCGGTAATTGTTGGGAGATATAATAGACTGAAGATAAATAGTGACATGATATCCCAGAGCCCTCTCTGTATATCCTGTGGGCTATTCTTCATTAGCTGTGTCTTGCAATACGACTGTTGACATGACGGGAATAAATAAGATCTGAAGGGCCTATCTGCGGCTGTAGAATGGAAGCTTTCTCCGGGCTGAGGGTCTGTTTCCCAAGTGTCTTTATTTCCTCTGCACCTGCATGTACTAATTGCCATCTACAAAGCCCTTATAAATACAGTATCTAAGAGCCGGGAACACACTCCAAAGTAGCTTCATTCATTTCATTTTTCCCATTAATGTGCTTACTCCATGGCAACATATCATTTATAAAGTGGCAGCAACCCCCCCTCCCCTTTCTCCAGATATATCTGACATGTTTTCAGCAAAGGGCAGAATATTCAGCCCAGGAAAATCAATTCATATTCACATTTTATTTTCTTCCCTTTTTATCTGCATTGTCTTCTAAATTGCACTAGTTATTTTTAGTTTTAGTTCAAGTATTTTTTTTTTTTTTCTCTATATGAAAGATCCCTGTAATGATTTATTTCGTGTCGTATCTTTACTGGGAATTCACTTTTCATTTAAAGAAGCTGAATTCATTTGAAGTCACTGTGGAGGTTCATGTGCTTTGTTCAGATTTATCCATTTGTTTAAAGGGCACATTTGTTGTAGAGGTCAATGTGTGATTACTGCAGTATGGAGGAAAGGTGTATACATGTTGTACAGTAAACAACACACATAGTCCTGTATAAATAGGGATAAACAACATACTCACAGCTGTATGAGAAAATTCTCATCTCACTGTCACCATGTTAACCACTTGCCGCCAAATCACGTACCTGGTATGTCATTCAACTTCAAGTAGTTGTACCGGGATGGTATGCATCTTTGATACCGTTTTTTTTAGAGCCACTGGTTGGCTCTCTTGTAATAGCAACCGGAGCTGCTAACTAGCCACTCAATTGCTATTACAAACAGCAGGAGAAGACGTTCCCACACCTGCCGTTTTCCGCAGCTCTCGTGAGCTCTCCTGTCCCACCGGGAGACCCAAGTTGAAGCTACTAGGCAGCATGTCTGCCCAGTGCCATCTTAAGAGCATTAAATTGCCCCAGGCAATCACCCACGAGAATAAATGCTAATTATTGATAAGGCGATATTTATTGGTACAGCAGTGCCAGGCTAATGACAACTTTCAAGTTCGGCAGCTGGATCCGGTGAACACACACACAGACGGGAGTCAGACTCGACTGTCCTGTGTGTGCCTGTTCCCGTGGAGGCGGACAGGCATTCCTGCAGTTGTGGGCTCCCCCTCCATGGCCCAAGTGGCCTGACAGCAGTGTAGGGGACTACACGGGAATCAGGACTAATGCTCAGGACTAATGCTTGGCTGGGGCTGGGTCGCTGAGCAGGTGGGGCCCCTCGGGCAACTGCCCAGCGTGCCCATTCGGTAAGATGGCCCTGTGTCTGCCGGCTGTTCAGAGACCCATACAAAGCCACAATCGGCTTTGATCAGGTCTCCGCCATGGTAACCCGGAAGTGATGACATGACATGACATCACTTCCGGTTTACATTTACGTTTACATTTTTAAAAAATCAAAAGTATTGTAACACAGCCTTTTTTCTTTATGGATCTGAACCCATGTGTGTGGCTTGCTATGGCCCCCATGCACATACCTGCATAAAGATCAATAAACTTACTTTGCATTAGATTAATAAAATCAAAATAGAAAAATATGTCTATGATCCTGCGTAGTAGTGCATGCAATTTGCTTGATGCGGTCCAGTGCTATTCAGCCCATTCAAAAAGAATTGGCTCAAATCACACCACACTGAACTGCATGTGAGTTGCACAGGAATGCACAGCCACCCAAAAGGGGAAGTTCCGCTTTAAGGCCTCCTCCCCTGATCCTGTTTGTAAAATGGAGCACTGTGACTGGTTCCGCAGTCTTCTGGGATCTGTCACATGTCCCAGAAGACTTCGGGATCGAGGGGGGGGGAGGAGAACTTCTGCTTCTGATCGCCTAAGGCGGTTGAAAAGGAAGTGGGAGGAGGTACCTGTCAAAATCGGGTAACCGCTCCCACTTCCTCTTCAACCACCTTAGGTGATTGGAAGCAGAAGTTCTCCCTCCCCCCTTGGTCCCGAAATCTTCTGGGACTTGTGACAGGTCCCAGAAGACTGCGGAACCAGTCGCAGTGCGCAGCGAAGCTTGCACATGCACAGTGGGCACCAGTGGGCAATAGCTGCACCAGAAGCCGCAAGCTGTCCCAGCCGAGCGCCTATAGTAGAGATTCCGGCGAGAGAGGACATAGGGAGAAAACAGCTGGGGTGAGCACAGCGATCAGCGATGGATCGAGGGACAGGTGAGTGAGTGGCTGTTTATTAAAAGTCAGAAGCTACAGTTTTTGTAGCTGCTGACTTTTAATTTTCACTTAAGAGACTGGAGCTCCACTTTAATGTATGTAAACATTTGTATTAACGTTTACATGCTTACAGTGCAAATGTATTCCCTTGGAGTACAAGACTTGGCTGCGTTGTGTCAAGGAAGGGCGTCAGGCAGCAATAGCCACCTGCTTCCTAGCACCAAACAACATTAGTTGGCAGTAGCCGGCTGCGCCCTAGCAACAAAGGAAGTTAAGTGGCGAAGGTGGCCTTCTTTCTAGAAACCAATAGGATGCATTAACACACTACGCTTGTAAGCATGTAAATGTCACACAGAGACACATGCATACACCATTCAGGATCTTGCTGCCAGCAAAATGTGTATTTTACATTGTAAAGCTCAGTACTCCCATGTGCGTGAGCCTTTAGACTTTGCACACTCATTCTTTTTATGCACCCTGAATGAATTTACATATTGTAATAGGAAAGGCTTAGTTGGGCTTTAAACAGATTGCAGTACATTTATTAAGCAAATTAGTGACATAATTAGATGCAAATCTATTGTACAATTGGGCTGACTCTCGGTCAGCAAAGTTTATGCAACAGTTTTTTTGTGTATTTGCAACCCCTGGGCTCGCAACAATTGCATAAAGAGATCTGTGACAATTTTACCAGTGTGGAAGAGACAGACATTTTTATTAAAAACTTGCACACAATTAGGAAGGGGTCAGGGGAAGGTTTTATTTTGTTGCAGTGCTACAATAGAATGCATGATTGTCCCTGAGGTAGTTGCATGTCCAACATCCATCACAAATCCCAAAAAACACGAGAGTCTTATTCCTTATATAAGGATAGCAGGCAGAACCATTTAAATAATCGTTTTTTTTCTCTCCATATTCATGTGACCTTGTAACAGCATTAGGACTGAACTATGGAAGCAGTTTTATTTGCTTGTAGTATCAGATAAACCTAATGTTGGCTGTCATTTTCACTAAAACCGGTTTCAGCATGTTACAAATAAGTAGCACGAGATGAACTTGTTAACTTCATAATAGTCTTGTACATGTTATGTGACTTTATATAGAACTTCTACATAGTAATAGAAAGTGTTTTCCATATAACAGTCTTATATGCAATGCATAAAACTCAGTGATCTTGTGACTGTATACAGGGGCAGACTGGCAACTTTCTGCCCAGGGGGCAAGTACAAACCAGAGGCTCATGGTGCAGCAACTCAGCCCCCTTCCCACTTTCCCTCACCCCCCTCCCACTCTCCCAATCCTCCTCCTGTCCCCCATTCCAAGCTGAAGCCCTGCTCCAGATACTCTCTACTTACCGGGCTAAATCTGGGTTCCCGACCGGGCCAGCTGGGGGAGGTTGGGAGGAGCTGGGACAGCTCGGTTGGGGCTGACTGGCATTTTTCGGCCCATTGGGCAAGTGCAAACCAGAGGCCCATGGTGAAGCAACTCAGCCTCCCTCCCACTTTCCCAGTCCTCCTCCTGACCCCCATTTCAAGCTGAAGCCCTGCTCCAGATACTCTCTACTTACTGGCTAAATCCGGGTTCCCGACCTGGCCAGCTGGGGGAGGTTGGGGGGAGCTGGGACAGCTCGGTTTGGGCTGACTGGCATTTTTCGGGCCATTGGGCAAGTACAAACCAGAGGCCCATGGTGAAGCAACTCAGCCTCCCTCCCACTCTCCCAATCCTCCTCCTGACCCCCATTCCAAGCTGAAGCCCTGCTCCAGATACTCTCTACTTACCGGCTAAATCCAGGTTCCCAACCTGGCCAGCTGGGGGAGGTTGAGGTGAGCTGGGACAGCTCGGTTGGGGCTGGCCGGAGCAGAAGAGTGGGGCATGGAACCGGCCTCTGCTCAGACACAGTTTACAGCATCCATACTGGGGGGGCCTGCGCTTTGTCCTTGTCTTCAACCTGCACTCAGTAGGTCAGTGGCAGGGACTTTTTACGGGGAATCAGAGCGGCCCAGGGGGCAATTTCCCCCCTCCCCCCTGGCCCAGGCCCCCCTTGACTGTAAATGACAATCTCTGCATGTATAACTGTCTCTAAGATAATTTCATATCTTATATTAACCTTTCTCAAATTTTACAACACACGTGATCCCTTAAGATTATGCTCTGGTCTCAGGGAACCCCTTATAATAATGACTATATCTACAACTCATGGTACATTCGTGTGATGGTCAGTAAGAAGAATGCTCCTTACACTTGTGGTTATTGGGAAGAATAAAGGACCGTATACACAATAAGAAAACCGGAAGTAAAATTTTGTCCGATAAACGATCTGACGATTTTCGAATTTGTAGTATAGTGCTTTCGACAGCTGATTACGAATTTTTGGATGACAAAAACTGGATGTGCAGGCTATAAAATCTTTATCGTACGTCAACACAATGTCCCATTTTTGTTTAATTGGTACAGTTTTTGTCCGAAAAAAAATCAAAGAGCAAGGCTAGGCATGCTCGGCTCGGAAACTAAAGAATACATACAAAACAATTCAGCACATGACATCACTTCTGAAATTGAATTCTGTCATACGGGAATTTTCGTATGAAAGTAACCTCTTCACTTTCCATATGAGACCATCATGCAACAAAAAACTAAAGAAAATTTGTCCGATAATCTGATCGTGGGTACAAGGCTTTACTCCCTTACAGATAGCTAAAAAGATCAATGGTGTCAGTGGGAACTTATCTGAGAGGTAGAAATTGCTCATTTCTCAGTGCTGGTTCACACTGGTGCAATGCAGGAACCCGATCGCACCCGAGTAGCAGGCAGTTCACACTGCCAAATGCAAACTGATTCTGGTGCAGACCAAAAAAATAAAAGGGTCCTGTGCGACTTTGGTCCAAATGCGATGCAAATTCAGCCATGCAATCTGCATGGCTGAATTCGCATTGCACAGACATCGCATGAGATTTGCACTGCAGTGTGGTGCGAATCACATGCGATGTCTGACATTGCATATGTGTATGCCGACACTCAAAGAGCCCTTAGCAACCTTTGGAAGAAACCTAGGGTTCTATGGATTCTCCTGTTTGAGAAACCCTGTCTTATACCATTACTTCATACAACCAGATTTAGGGCCTTGAATGAGTTTATTCAATAACATTTACAAGTCCATTCTATACTGTTTGGAAAAACTTCTAGAAGTATGGTCTAAATTCACCCCTCTGTCTGCACCTTTCTCAACCTTTACAGCACACATGAACCCTTGAAATATTGTTCCGGGCTCAGGGAACCGTCTGCTCAAAATGACTATATCTACAACTCATGATTCATTAGTGTGATGGCCAGTGGGAACGGAAGAATGCTCCTTACATGTGTGGTCATTGGAAAGATATCCCCCCTTACAGATAGAAAATCAATGGTGTCAGTGGGAACTTATCTGAGAGGCAAAAATTGCTCATTCCTCAACCTCTGGAGGAATCCTAGGGCTCCATGAATTCTCCTGGTTTAGAAACCCTATCTTATACCACTACTTCATTCAATCCACTTGAGGGCCTTGAATGACTTTATTCAATGATATTTACAAGGCCATTCTTTACTGTTTGTAAAAACTTTTAGAAGTTTGGTCTTAATTCACCCCTCTTACAGTTGTTCACCCCTCTTCTGTACAGTTGTCCAGCACCCAGTGTGTAGATACAGAACTGGTTGCTAAAGCATGGAGTAGATCAGGGCTCTCAATCAAGGTTCCATGGAACTTTGATGAGAGGTTGCTCGAGGTTCCTTGAGCAATGACCAATTTCTGTCTCTCAGACAAATTTCCCACTGGCACCATTGATCTTTTTAGCTATCCGTAAGGGGGAAATTCTTCCCAATGACCACAAGCATAAGGAGCATTCTTCCCACTGATCACACTAATGTATCATGAATTGTAGATATCAAAATTTTTAGCAGGGGTACCCTGAGACCGGAAAGCTATTTCAAGGGTTCCTCTGTGATGAAAAGTTTGCGAAAGGCTGCTCTATAATGTGTACTTGCCTCAATCCAAGAGTGATCCGAGTGTGATTTTTTTTCTCCTCTCTCTTCCCTCTGCTATCACTCCACCTTTGACAGAAGCCAGCACTATACAGGAAGCATCAGCTTATGTGGCTCTGCTCCCTCTGCAGCCGCATGCTTCTTCTACTGCCGACTCCATCTACAACATTGATGCTCTGTGATGGTGGGTTGGCAACCCATGATCTGGCTGACCCGCCATCACAGAGCAGGAGGTTGTGGGCCACATCAGAGGGTGCTGCAGGCCACATGTGGCTTGTGGGCCATCGGTTGGGCACCCCTGCTCTAGAGTGTACACCTGCCTCAAACCAAAGTAGTTAGTGTGATTTCTGGCTTTCCTCTCTTCCCTCTGAGTCACTTCTCACAGGTTATCGTGATACTATAGAAGAACGGGACTTCCCAACCAGGCTTGCATGGAACTCTAGGGTTCCTCCAGAGGTTGCTAAGGGTTCCTTGAGCAATGAGCAATTTCTGCCTCTCGGAAAAGTTCCCACTGACACCATTGATCTTTTTAGCTATCTGTAAGGGGGGTAATTCTTCCAAATGACCACAAGAGTAAGGAGCATTCTTCCCACTGACCATTACATTAATGTATCCTGAGTTGTAGATACAGTAATATTTAGCAGGGGTTCCCTGAGACCGGAAAGTTATATCAAGGGTTCCTCTGTGTTGAAAAGTTTCAAAAAGGCTGGAGTAGAAGGATGTATATCTCTGTGTGGTCTTACTCCAGCTGGCATTGAGGGTGTACTGCACATAGGTGACCATTTGCTTGATTTCTATCAAATGGGGGTGGATAGGTGGATGCGCATGAGCAGCTGGGGTGGGGGGCAGAGAGTGGGATTTTTGGAGCATGTCGTGACAGCAACAGCTGTCAGAGCAAACAGAAAGCTGCAGCTTGTTAGAATAGAGGCTGCAGTCTGCTTGTTGCTCAACACTGATGTGGAGAATGCATTAAGTGTGATGCCCACAAAACCCATCTCTCTGCTTCAGGGCCCTGCACTTGGGGCTGCAGCCCCTCCCATCTGCCCCTGTCCCAGCCCTGGTAGTTCTTCAGGGCCTTGCACTTGGGGTGACTGCCCCTCCCACCTTCCCCTGTCCCAGCCCTCCCCTGTCCCTGGTAGTGTGCCTATGCCTATCCTTCAGGGCCTGGCACTTGGGGTGCCTGCCCCTCCCACCTTTCTCTGTCTAAGCCCTTCCCTGTCCCAACCCTGGTAGTGTGCCCATGCCTATCCTTCAGGGCCTTGCACTTGGGGTGGCTGCCCCTCCCACCTTCCTCTGTCCCAGCCCTGCCCTGTCCCAACCCTTGTAGTGTTCCCATGCCTCTGCTTCAGGGCCTTGGACTTGGGGCGGTTGCTCCTCCCACTTTCCCCTGTCCCAGCCCTCCCCTGTCCCAACCCTGGTAGTGTGCCCATGCCTCTGTTTCAGGGCCTTGCACTTGGGGTGGCTGCCCCTCCCACCTTTCCCTGTCCCATCCCTGCCCTGTCCCAACCCTTGTAGTGTTCCCATGCCTCTGCTTCAGGGCCTTGGACTTGGGGCGGTTGCTCCTCCCACTTTCCCCTGTCCCAGCCCTCCCCTGTCCCAACCCTGGTAGTGTGCCCATGCCTCTGCTTCAGGGCCTTGCACTTGGGGTGGCTGCCCCTCCCACCTTTCCCTGTCCCATCCCTGCCCTGTCCCAACCCTTGTAGTGTTCCCATTCCTCTGCTTCAGGGCCTTGGACTTGGGGCGGTTGCTCCTCCCACTTTCCCCTGTCCCAACCCTGGTAGTGTGCCCATGCCTATCCTTCAGGGCCTTGCACCTGGGGTGGCTACCCCTCCCACCTTTCCCTGTCCCATCCCTGCCCTGTCCCAACCCTTGTAGCGTTTCCATGCCTCTGGTTCAGGGCCCTGCACTTGGGGCAGCTGCCCCTCCCACCCTCCCCTGTCTCAGCCCTGGTAGCGTGCCAAATAGCTTAAAATAAAAAAAGAGAATTTTTCTTGCTGACTGACAGAACAGAGTAACTAGCACAGAAATCATGGGATAGGCTGAGATGAGTTTCTAAATTGTATTATGGATTAAATTGACAATCTTAGTTCCAACTGGCTCAGCTATCTTCCCCTATTGGGAAAGGGGGAGGGGTGGAATGGCTACACAGGAAGAAAAAGTAAAGAGACTGCACATTACTGTCTTATTGTTACATATAAAAAGAAGTAATACTTTGATTAATAAGGATCCCGATGGTTGTACAATTCACTCCTATTTTCTTTACTTTTCTAGTAGAGGTACTGTATAGTATCTCCTCTTGTAATCCGCTAGCACAGCTGAGATCAGACCTTTTAATACATACTGTATGTAGTAAACACACCTACGTAAATGAGAGCGCCCTGATTATCCTCTTTATTAAACCTCCATGTATAGCAATATAATTGCATTGAAAGCCTCTGGTGATGTCATTTCAAGATTCAATTACACGTGGGGGAATCTAATCACCAATACTGTATACTATTAGATAATGAGGACTAATTTGCAAATACATATCTGAATTATATTTCATGATCACAACAGACCATACATTATATATAAAGGCAGCTTACATAACAAGAAAACCATCAGGAGGCATCAAAAATATGAAGAATTAAAACCAACTTATTTGGTAATTACTTTAATAAATGTCAGATGCATTATATTGATCTTATACAGGAATGTTACTGTACTCCACAGAATTCACAAATTTTATAATGATGGAATTTAGGAAATGTGTGCCACACACATCTTTTAACCTCTTCCGGACCGCCCGCCACAGACATACTGCGGCAGGCAGCCCCTCCTGCACCTAGGGGGCGAGTGCGCACCGCCGGCGGTGCGCTCCCGCCCCCACTCGGCAGTGGGGACTCTGATGAAGGGGGCAGGCGACTCTGATTGCCGCCTGACACCCGCGATCGCTCCCCGCTGAGAGAGAAGGACGGTCGGCTGTAGTAGACACAGCTGACCATTTTCTTCTCTCTGGAATGATCACAGAGCCCCTGCGATCTTTCTATATAGGATCACAGGTCTCTATGGTCATTCCATAAGCCCCACCCATATACAGTTAGAGTCACTCCCCTAGGCTCATATTTAACCCCTTGATCACCCATAGGGTTAACCCCTTCCCTGCCAGTGTCATTATTACAGTAACAGTGCATATTTTTAGCACTGATTACTGTAGTAATGTCACTGGTGCCCCCCCCCCCAAAAAAAGTAAAAAATGTCAGTTAGGAGTCCAATCTGTCCGCCGCAATGTCGCAGACCCGCTAAAAATCGCTGATCTCCGCCATTACTAGTAAAAAAAAAAAAACAATAAAAATGACATAAATCTTTCCCGGAGTTAATAGTTACATATAGTTACATAATAGTTGAGGTTGAGGCTCCGTTCACATCTAGGCGTTTTGGGGCGTTTTTGGGGCGTTTTTCTGCTCTAGGATCAGCTCTCAAAACGCCCAACAAGACAAATCCTATTCATTTCAATGGCCCCTGTTCACATCTGAGCGTTTTGACGCTGTATACAAAACGCCCAACGCTCAAAAAAGTACATGAGCTTCTTTTTGGGCAGATTACAGGCGTTTTCCATTGATCTCTATTCAATCTAAAAACGCCTGCACAAAAATCGCGGTAAAAATCGCGGTAAAATCGCGGTAAAAAACGCCGCAAAAATCGCGGTAAAATCGCGGTAAAAAACGCGCGAAAAACGCTACGCTCAGGTGTGAATGTAGCCTGAATAAAGACAATAGTCCATCCAGTTCAACCTGTGTAGGTGTGTGTGGCCGTACTCATCTCTCATACCCCTGAATGTTCTGATCCTTGAGATGTACGTCCAATAGACGCGATAACTTTTGCGCAAACCAATCAAAATACGCTTATTGCGATTTTTTTTTATACCAAAAATATGTAGCAGAAAACAAATTGGCCTAAAATGTTAAAAAGTTTTGATTTTTTAAAAAAAATTTTATGGGAATGATATATAGCAGAAAGTGAAAAATATTATTATTTTTTTTCCAAGTGAAAAATATTGTTTTGTTTTTTTTTCAGAATTGTCGCTCTTTTTTTGTTTATAGCTCAAAAAATAAAAAATCGCACAGGTGATCAAATACCACCATAAGAAAGCTCTATTTGTGGGAAAAAAAGGACATCAATTTTATTTAGGTACAGCGTCACACGATTGTGCAATTTCCATTAAAGTAACGCAGTGCGGAATCGCAAAAAATGGCCTGGTCATAAAGGGCAAATCCTTTCCAGTCCAGAAGTGGTTAAAGAAGAGGAAGTTACAGTTCTCCGTTATAATTTTTATTATCATTATTTTACTTTTTTTTTTTAACAGTTGCGTTTATTAAACGTGTTTAGCAGCATGAACCATTATTTTACTTTAATTGTTTACGTAGCTGTATGTAACATCAGCATTACTGTAAAAATGATTAAATAAAGATGTCAGCATTTGTTTGTTGGCTAAATTACTTTAAAGTGTAACTCCACTTTTGTTGAGAAAAAAACATTCCCCTCTGGGTGATCTCTGTACATTACAAGGATTATAATAAACTTTGTGGCGGATTCCTACTTTTTCCTATTCTGAAGAAATCATTGTTTGTGCCTCTGCACTAAGTGAGTCTTATGGGAGTGGTTTCATAATTATCTATCAGCTGTGGCAGCTGCAGGGCTCTAATGAGGAAATCTGCTGGGTCTGCATCCCTTTAGACGTGTTCCTATTAGGAGGATCTCACCAAAAATGACATTTGTGTTGCAGGGGATGCCAGAAATCTGACTTGTATCTTAGTGCAGACTTCTGGGAAAATTGGTGAGCCAATCACACAAGCAGGAAATGATGTTTCCGGGGGTGTGGTCAGTGTACATTCTGTGTACAGAACACCTCCAGCCGGCCATATTGCATTTTCAGAAAATTACAACAGTTGCAGATTGAAAAGGATAGGTCATTTTTAATAACATTCAAATACAATTGTATACGCTAGATTGTTTTTTCTTTATTTGCTGATTTTTTTTTTCCCCACAAAAGTGGAGATATCCTTTAAAATTCCTTATCTAAGAAGGCATATAACAATATGTGAATAGGAACCACATAGCCTTTATTTATACGTGAATTTGAATTTGACATCCCTGAGCAACATCATCGCGGCTTGCATACTAGACCTGTACAGTTCGTTTCGTTGCGAATAAATATTCATATGAATTTTTCTGATATATCCGAATACCAGAACTGCAGTATAAACTAAATTTACTTCGCTCCGAATGCTCAGAATAACGAAACTAAATTCATACGAATTTTGGTAAATCTAATTTTACATTGAATTCCAGTCAAATTCGAACTGTAATTGTATATCTAAAATGAAAGTGTGTGTGTTATTAGAGTACCATTTGGAAATAATTCTGTTTTTGTTAAGCCAAAGATGATTTAAAGAGTCATTGTAATCATTTAATTAAGGTTTTTCTTTTGTTTGTTCACTTTGCCACATTTGAATAAAAAAATAAATAAATAAATAAAGTTTTAAATTCGACCGATTCAATTTGAATTGAAAAAATTGTTCAATTCGAAAAAAGACATAAAACAAATTCCGAATACCAGTCCTAAATACAAATTTAATGAATCAACCCAATTTAACCACTTTACCACCAGAGGATTTTGCTGTCTTCCGTCCAGGCCACTTTTTGCGATTCGGCACTGTGCGACTTTAACTGACAATTGCGCGGTCGTGCGACGCCGTACCCAAACTAAATTTACGTCCTTTTTTTCCCCACAAACAGAGCTTTCTTTTGGTGGTATTTGATCACCTGTGCGATTTTTACTTTTTGCGCTATAAACAAAAAAAGAGCGTTTATTTTGAAAAAATAACAATATTTTTCACATTTTTTAATATGAAATTCCCCCCATAAAAAATGTAAAAATCTAATTTTTTGGCCAATTTGTTTTCTGCTACCTATGTTTGGTAAAAAAATTGCAATAAGCGTATTTTGATTGGTTTGCGCAAAAGTTATTGCGTTTACTAACTAAGGGAAAGATTTCTGTCATTTTTGGTGTTTTTTTTTTTAACGCGTAATGGCGGTGATCTGCGATTTTTTTGGCGGGACTGCGACATTGCGGCGGACAGATCGGACCCTTGACTGACATTTTTGACACTTTTGGGGGTACCAGTGACATTACTGCAGTAATCAGTACTATAAATATCCACTGTTACTGTAAAAATGACACTGGCAGGGAAGGGGTTAATTTTATTGGAGAGGGAGGGGTTAATGTATGCCTGGTGCTTACTGACATGTATGGGGGGAGGTGACTGTGTGAGACAGGGACAGATCGCAGGTTCAGCTATGCTGAACACTCCGATCTGTCAGTCCCTGTCACTATGGAGATCCGCCCGCTCTGTTTACACAGGTGGGTGGATCTCCTCACTCAATTCCCCGACGATCGGGGACGATCCTCCCCTGGCCCGACTCCCGCTGTGAATGAACACAGCGGGAGCGAGGCTCCGGCGGCGCGCGAGCGCCGCCCACAAGGGGCGGAGTCCAGCGACGTAGGTCTACGTCGCTGGACGGGATCGTGGCAAAGTGCCTCATTAGCCTCCATGTGAGCGGAGGTAAAGTGGTTAACTAAACGAAATTAACAAATCTAAACTAAACAAAACAACATTTTTTGTCATGCACTTGTCTTTTGCATACGTCTTTAACAGAAGTCAATGCAAGTCCTATTGAAGTCAGACCAAAAGTAGTGCAGGAGACTTTTTTCTAAGTCAGAGCAACTTGAATCGCACCAATTAGAACAGTTCAATTGCTGTTAATGGGGTGCGACTTGTCATGCGACTTTGGACTCTCAAGTTGCGGCAGTGTGAACGGGGGTATAGACATCATTTGTTCCTGTGCTGACTACTATAAACTGATAAAAGGCTATAGTGAACCCCCGGGGAAAAAAAAAAAAAAAATACCAAGTTATATTACATATATATATATATATATATAGACTGGCTGAATAGAATTACTGAAGATTTAAAGTTTTGTTCAGTCAGTCTTGCAATTTGCACACCTTTTCCACAGTGAGGGACCCTTTGAGTTTTAAAGAGGAAGTAAACCCTCCTCGGGAAGTTGTACCTATAGGTAAGCCTATGATTAGGCTTGCCTATAGGTACTATAAATATCTCCTAAACATGTACCATTTAGGAGATATTTACCTTAGATGCAGCCAGTGACATCACTGGCGCATGCGCTCTGAAGGAACGGCCGCTGGTGCTGTTTCTTCAGAGACCCGTGCCGTGACTGTCGGCTCGCGTGCGCGGGAGTGACGTCACCGCGGCTCCGGCCAATCAGATGGCCGGATGCCGCGATCCCGGAAGACGGGCGACTGGACATGTCGCCCATCATACAGGTAAGTGGGCTGCACGGCGGGGGCTCGTTCTAAGGTAAGTATTGCATTATGAGCTAGTATGCGATGCATACTAGCTTATTATGTGTTTCTCTTACAGGTTGCCAAAAAAAAAAAAGTTGTTCGGGTTTACAACCTCTTTAATAAAAGAGAAAGTTGGCTGGTGGAAGTAGGCAAGAATATAAATCAGTCTTTTTATTGTTTTAAAACCCAAAGGAACCCTTGCAATAATTTTTAAGTCTTGGGGAACCCCTGGTAAGATTAGTCTATTAGCGGTCATTGGGAAAATTTCCCTTACAGTGGTGGTGGTAATTGGGAAGAATGTCCTCCTTACAGTGGTAGTTAAAATGCCACCCTTAGGGGTTGATTTACTAACAGCAAATAGAATATGCACTTTGCATGAGCAGTTGCTCCAGAGCAGTGGCGGCTGGTGCTCCATTAGTTGGGGTGGCAGACGGACCTGGCAGACAGACCTGGCTGCAGACCCCCCCCCCCCCCAATATCACTACAGCCTGCACCACCATATCCCCCCGCCAGTTTACTTACCTTGTTCCTCCGGACTGACTGGCGGCGGTAGCTTCCCCCTCAGGCTCCTTTCTCGGTGGCCGTCTCCTCCCCTCCTTCTTGGCCAATAGCATGTCTCCTCCTTTCGGCCACTCAGGAAACAGGTCTCAGGACCTGCTTCCTGATTGGCCAGGAGGAGAATTATTGTGGCAATATTCATTCGCTATTTGTCACACAACTGGGTGGGCTCGGGGCGCAGTGCTCTGTAGCGCTCTGTCCTTGTCTTTATCCCACACTCAGTAGGTCAGCGGTGAAGACTTTTTACTTCTCTTCACCAGGAGTCCTTTAGGCATGTCTGTGGCAGAAGTGGTGCAGCCTTTTTATGAGGAATCAGAGCAGCCCAGGGGGCAATTGCCACTGGCCCAGTCCTCCCCTGCAGTGCATGGATAGGGGTAATATGATCACTTGTACCAGACCTAGTCAGAATTCTGGCTGCAGAGTTTTGAACATATGGAAGTCGATTAATAGTAGATCAAAGCAGAGTTCCGGCCACAAAATCATGCCTTTAGATTTTATGGCATCCGCTTCCTTTTTGTTACCTGAGCAAGAATTGGATATTCCCGGCTTTTTTTTTTTTTTACTTACCTTATTACAGAGGATAATATACTCACCTTTACATCCACTTCCTCCTTTCTCGGCCGCGGCCCGCGCCGTCGCTTCCTGTCCCGCAATGCGTCCTGGGAGCTCTTACTCGTCGCTCCCAGGATGCAATGGGCAGTGACGTAGGCGGCCGGCCGCTCCTCTCATCGCGTTATTTCCAAACAGGAAATGACGCGATGTTAGGCGGAGCACAGTGCCGTCCCTATGGAAACAAATACTATGCCAATCGCATAATACTGGGCATGCGCAAGATTTCGCGCTGGATTCACCGGCCTCCTCCCACCAGAATCAGGAAGCAGGGCAGACATTTCCCCACAGCGGACTCGGCTAACCCGGACAAAGATGGCGGCGCTCATGAGAAATTTTATAAAGCAAGATTTTATGCTTGCCTAACTATTATTTAATTGTCTAAAACAGGATTAGCGGATATATATAAAGGTCGGAGGGTCACTGTTTGGGGGACATTAAAAAAAAAAAAAAAAGATTCTGTGGCCGGAACTAGGCTTTAAGGCACACCAGTGAGTAGAGCGGTAGTCAAGTTGGGGGAACATGTATGAATCAGCTTTTCAGCTGCAGTTTTCTATAGAAAATTTGTGTAAAGTAGGCGCTTGTTAAATAGTGACTCATTCGTATGTACCATAAAATAAATAACCAACTAACTGTGCATATCAAGTGAACACATTAATGATTCTATATATCCAACATCAAAAAATTATTCCATGAAAAATAATGAATGTGGAAAATAGTCAAATCCTCAGTCCATAAACAATGAAAAAAAAATAAAAAATGGTGCTCTAAAAAAGCCGCCTCCCACACCGTGCCTTCTTTCTTTCATTCATTGGGTGCTCCACCTCGTGATTTTAAGAACATAAATATGCTTACCAAAGACCCCAGATCCCAGGGACCAAACAGCCTTTCCACAAATCTGAGTTCTTGGGTGAGTCAGGAAATCCTCCTCAAACACCTCTCAGATGGCCGATTGGTAGATATATGAAGGCAAAGCAAAAACACGCAGTAATAGTGCAACACTGTTTTATCACATGTTAGCCACCACACACACATCAATGGTTCTGCTTACATATGGGGTGCCATGAGTGACGCCAGCTCAGACCGCATATCAGATTGCATCCCCTAGTTGTGACCGAATAGCAGGCTCATCCTTCACTAGGCGCTCCGAGAAGCCAGCTGGCGTGCGCTCCACGGAGTCGCCGGAAGTGACGTCACTGGTTATCAAGGAAGTGTAGACAGCAGACAGACATCAGTGCATTTCGCCGTATGGCGTCTTCAGGAAATCCGGTCTCCGTCTACCATAGGGGAATTAATATAGCTAGAGAGCATTTATGATTGGTGGACCACTCTGGAGCGCAAACAACTTAATTAGCACGCCAACCCCAATCGCCAATACTCTCAAATATACAACCACTTAAGATCACAAGTTGGTATGTATATAAATTATATCATATCTTAATGGATCATTTAAATCATCTATCGGGATGCAATCTCTGCCCGCTAGTGACGTCCCTACAACAAATACAGTATCTCACAAAAGTGAGTACACCCCTCACATTTTTGTGAATATTTTATTATATCTTTTCAAGTGACAACACTGAAGAAATTACACTTTTCTACAATGTAAAGTAGTGAGTGTACAGCTTGTATAACAGTGTAAATTTGCTGTCCCCTCAAAATAACTCAACACACAGTTATTAATATCTAAACCGCTGGCAACAAAAGTGAGTACACCCCTAAGTGAAAATGTCCAAATTGTGCCCAATTAGCCATTTTCCCTCCCCGGTGTCATGTGACTCGTTAGTGTTAGAAGGTCTCAGGTGTGAATAGGGAGCAGGTGTGTTAAATTTGGTGTTATCATTTTCAATCTCACTCTCTCATACTGGTCACTGGAAGTTTAATATGGCACCTCATGGCAAAGAACTCTCTGAGGATCTGAAAAAAAGAATTGTTACTCTACATAAAGATGGCCTAAGCTATAAGAAGATTGCCAAGACCCTGAAACTGAACTGCAGCACGGTGGCCAAGACCATACAGTGGTTTAACAGGACAGGTTCTACTCAGAACAGGCCTCGTCATGGTCGACCAATGGAGTTGAGTGCACGTGCTCAGCATCATATCCAGAGGTTGTCTTTGGAAAATAAACGCATGAGTGCTGCCAGCATTGCTGCAGAGGTTGAAGGGGTGGGGTGGTCAGCCTGTCAGTGCTCAGACCATACACCGCACACTGCATCAAATTGGTCTGCATGGCTGTCATCCCAGAAGCCCACAAACAGTTTGCTGAAGACAAGCAGACTAAGGACATGGATTACTAGAACCATGTCCTGTGGTCTGATGAGACCAAGATAAACTTATTTGGTTCAGATGGTGTCAAGCATGTGTGGTGGTAACCAGGTAAATAATACAAAGTCAAGTGTGTCTTGCCTACAGCCAAGCATGGTGGTTGGAGTGTCATGGTCTGGGGCTGCATGAGTGCTGCCGGCACTGGGGAGCTACAGTTCATTGAGGGAACCAAGAATGCCAACATGTACTGTGACATACTGAATTAAAGCATGATCCCCTTCCTTCGGAGACTGGGCCGCAGGGCAGTATTCCAACATGATAACGACCCCAAACACACCTCCAAGATGACCACTGCCTTACTAAAGAAGTTGAGGGTAACGGTGATGGACTGGCCAGGCATGACTCCAGACCTAAACCCTATTGAGCATCTGTGAGGCATCCTCAAACGGAAGGTGGAGGAGCGCAAGGTCTCTAACATCCACCAGCTCCATGATGTCATTATGGAGGAGTGGAAGAGGACTCCAGTGGCAACCCGTGAAGCTCTAGTGAACTCCATTCCCAAGAGGATTAAGGCAATGCTGGGAAATAATGGTGGCCACACAAAATATTGACACTTTGGGCCCAATTTGGACATTGTCCCTTAGGGGTGTACTCACTTTTGTTGCCAGCAGTTTAGACATTAATGGCTGTGTGTTGAGTTATTTTGAGAGGACAGCGAATTTACACTGTTATACAAGCTGTACACTCACTACTTTACATTGTAGCAAAGTGTCATTTCTTCAGTGTTGTCACATGAAAAGATATAATAAAATATTTACAAAAATGTAAGGGGTGTACTCACTTCTGGGAGATACTGTAGCTAGAGAGCATTTATGATTGGTGGACCACTCTGGAGCACAAACAACTTAATTAGCACGCCAACCCCAAGTGCCAATACTCTCAAATATACAACCTCTTAAGATCACAAGTTGGTATGTATATAAATTATATCATATCTTAATGGATCATTAAAATCATCTATCGTGATGCAATCTCTGCCCACTGGCTGGTGATGTTCTTACAACAAATATACAGTATGCTTCAGTAATTGCAACATATAAAAACCAGATACAAACAAGTGACAAATAATTGCAATGTATTGTACAACACCCTAATAAGTTTTTAATATAATGTGAAAATCGAAAATTACACACTACCTTTATTAATTTATACAAAAATAAAAATGAGAAAAAAAAAATGGAAAAATTAATAAATGAAAAAAATTGAAATTAAACTAAAATAAAAATGAAAATAAAAAATAAAATAAAATAAAATAAAAGTAAAAATAAAATGAAAATAAAAATGAAAGTAAAAAATATAGAAATAAAAATGAAAATATAAATAAAAATAAAAAATAATAATAAAAAATAAAATAAAGGTAAAAAATAAGACATTAAACCTGGTTATGGGATGTAATGCCCTCTATTCACCCCAATATGTAATACCAGTAAAAAGTGGGTACTACAACACATAGGGGAACACAAAATTTCTCCCTGTGCGTTGTTTCACAAAACCATTTACCTTTAATATATCACTATATAGTACCCTCCAAAACATCCAGGGAACAACAATAAGTTTGGTTGCCCCCCCCCCCCCCCCCCCCACTTTAGCTACTCTCATTCCTAGAAGTCAGGGCTACCATTCAACATACCCAAAATTCCCAAAATTCCCTCCTTCTCTTAATTCTCCACACTAATACTATGACAAAATTTCAAACTCATAAAATTCATAATTAAAGCCTTAAGAAATCTCCCCTCCTAATAGAGGGTGAGGAACCCAAATGGGTCATTTCTATTTAGTGATGGATACTTCTAATGTGCAATCTAACAAGTACAACTCCATCCCTAATCATACAATCTATACAATAAATAAACCAATCCAATACCAAGGCCTCCACTAGAAGTCATTAATATAACAGTTGAGGTCTATGTCTAGATTTAACCCCCCTGGACTTAATGTACTAAGACCATGAATCCATTGAGTTTCATTTTGTGATACTTGTTTATTTGCATATCACTTCCCCTTCAATGTTTCTTTACTCTGTCTATTCCACAAAACCATAAGGATGAGGGGTCAAGGTCTAAGTATGGACAAGTCTGTAATGATTGGAAATTCTACGAGGATTTGAATATTTTCCACATTTATTATTTTTCATGGAATCATTTTTTGATGTTGGATATATAGAATAATTTTTGGATTGTCACATTGTGTTCACTTGATATTCACAGTTAGTTGGTTATCTATTTTATGGTACATACGAATGAGTTACTATTTAACAGCGCCTGCTTTACACAAATTTTCTACCATTTAATGTGTTATCACATTTAAAGGGGCAGTAGTTAAGGGATATTCCACTAACGCCTTCACGGGTTATATAATACAGTTTTCTATACCATTAAACTTAAAAAAAAATACACTTTAATGAATTAAAAAAAAAAAAAAAAACAATATTTACTCCATATTTTTGTATGATGTGAAAGATGATGTTACGCTGAGTAAATAGGTACCTAATATGTCATGCTTTAAAGTTGCGTCTGCCCGTGGAATGGCGGCAAACTACGATGCTTAAAATTTTAATTTAATGAGTTTACAGGTTATCAGTTTGGAGATACAGAGGGGTCTGGTGCTTGAATTATTGCTCCCGCTCTTATGTTCGGGACAATACCTCACATGTGTGGTGCAATCACCGTTTACATATGCATGTGGAAGTAACGTATGCGTTTGCATTTGCTCGTAAGCACGGTCGGGTCGAGGTGCTTAATTTTTTTTTCTTTTTTTAATATAACCCTTTATTTTTTACACTTTTTTTCAGATTTGTTTTTTTGGACAGCATGGGCCGTCACAGATGGTCCTTTTAATGGAGAGATCTGGGGTCTATTAGACCCCAAATCTCTCATTTGGCCTCCAGTGCAGACGATCAGGCACCGATCCCTCTGATCGGCTGCTTTCCTGGCCACAAACGGCCAGGTAAACAAAGAGAAAGAACCAGAAATGACGAAAACCTCATCGCTTCCTGTTTCCACGGTCACAGAGAGAGAGGAACAATGTTGGTTCCCCTCTCTCTGTTTTGTGCAGCTGATGCTACCTGTTGCATCGCTCCTAAGCTAAGCGATAGTTCGGTTGTGCCCAGGAGAGGCAGTGGCGGGAGGGGGGGTGTGACCCCATTCCGCCACCTGCAGAAATGATCGAGTGGCTTTTTTGCCACTCAAATCACTTCTGCTAGAAAGGGAATCGCTGGCTGAAAATGTTCATACCGGTATGATGCCTTAGGTGCAAGAATCATCCCGGTATAACCACTGCAACCTGAGGATGTCCAAGGTGGAAAGTAATTAAACAAATGCTAAAATGAAAACATACAGAGTACTCACATTTCCTGGTGCCCTTAGACTGGCACCAGTGCAAACAGCTTAGTTGTGGGAGGTTCGCTCTGCCGTTCCACTCACATGGACCAGCGTGCGTTCCAAACACCAAATGTAGGAACTGGATTGTGACGACACCTGTAACCCATAAATGACAACAGTGTGCACTTCAACGCGTTTCACCAAGATGGCGTCTTCAGGACGTCACAGTGTACGACAGCAAAGCACGCAGCCGAGCAATGTTTCTCAAATGGAAAAAAGATGTCCTACACATTTGTACTTCACAACCATGTTTCCCTATCATCCTCTTCCTAGTCCCATTGTAAGGTAATCTATAGACTCTCTTTAGGAGATCGAAAACCTCTTGTGATTGTCCGTAATCGGAATGTGAAACAAGTTACATATTAAAAAAAAGTTTGAATAAGTTGTATATTAAGCTTTGTTTAGGCATGTCAGTTGCATGCCGTGTACTACTTCAAATGCATCTTCTCGGTTACAATTTGCCTTCTAGAAGTCTATACCATGATAATGTTTAACTACGAATACTGCAGATTATTTGCCGAATGTCATATATTCTCCTTATTGTATATGACTCTGTACTCCGATAGCTATGTCATGCTAACACTCTTTTTGTACTCTTGGTTATATTTGAGAAAATTCCAATACAATTTTTGTAAAAGGAAATTTTTGTAAAAGGAAAAAAGCTGTTCTGACAACATTTTGTTGTCTTGTATCCACTTGACCAACTGCTTAGATCACATGGGCTCAATTATCACTTCTAGGCTGATGACACTTAGATATACAGTATCTCACAAAAGTGAGTACACCCCTCACATTTTTGTAAATATTTTATTCTATCTTTTCATGTGACAACACTGAAGAAATGACACTTTGCTACAATGTAAAGTAGTGAGTGTACAGCTTGTATAACAGTGTAAATTTGCTGTCCCCTCAAAATAACTCAACACACAGCCATTAATGTCTAAACTGCTGGCAACAAAAGTGAGTACACCCCGAAGTGACAATGTTTAAATTGGGACCAAAGTGTCAATATTTTGTGTGGCCACCATTATTTTCCAGCACTGCCTTAACCTCCCTGAGCATGGAGTTCACCAGAGCTTCACAGGTTGCCACTGGAGTCCTCTTCCACTCCTTCATGATGACATCACAGAGCTGGTGGATGTTAGAGACCTTACGCTCCTCCACCTTCCGTTTGAGGATGCCTCACAGATGCTCAATAGGGTTTAGGTCTGGAGACATGCTTGGCCAGTCCATCACCTTTACCCTCAGCTTCTTTAGCAAGGCAGTGGTTGTCTTGGGGGTGTGTTTGGGGTCTTTATCATGTTGGAATACTGCCCTGCAGCCCAGTTTATGAAGGAAGGGGATTAAGCTCTGCTTCAGTATGTCACAGTACATGTTGGCATTCATGGTTCCCTCAATGAACTGTAGCTCCCCAGTGCCAGCAGCACTCATGCAGCCCCAGACCATGACACTCCCACCACCATGCTTGACTGTAGGAAGACACACTTGTCTTTGTACTCCTCACCTGGTTGCCACCACACACGCTTGACACCATCTGAACCAAATAAGTTTATCTTGGTCTCATCAGACCACAAGACATGGTTCCATTAATCAATGTCCTTACTCTGCTTGTCTTTAGCAAACTGTTTGCGGGCTTTCTTGTGCATCATCTTTAGAAGAGGCTTCCTTCTGGGACGACTGACAGGCTGACCCCCCACCCCTTAACCCTCTGCAGCAATGCTGGCAGCACTCATATGTCTATTTCCCAAAGACAACCTCTGGATATGACGCTGAGCACGTGCACTCAACTTCTTTGGTTGGCCATGGTGAGGCCTGTTCTGAGTGGAACCTGTCCTGTTACACCACTTTATGGTCTTGGCCACTGTGCTGCAGCTCAGTTTCAGGGTCTTGGCATTCTTTTTACAGCCTAGGCCATCTTTATGTAGAGCAACAATTCTTTTTTTTCAGATCCTCAGAGAGTTCTTTGCCATGAGGTGCCATGTTGAACTTCCAGTGACTAGTATGAGAGAGTGAGAGCGATGACACCAAATTTAACACACCTGCTCCCCATTCACACCTGAGACCTTGTAACACTAACGAGTCACATGACACTGGGGAGGGAAAATAGCTAATTGGGCCCAATTTGGACATTGTCACTTAGGGGTGTACTCACTTTTGTTGCCAGCGGTTTAGACATTAATGGCTGTGTGTTGAGTTTTTTTTGAGGGGACAGCAAATTTACACTGTCATACAAGCTGTACACTCACTACTTTACATTGTAGCAAAGTGTCATTTCTTCAGTGTTGTTACATGAAATAATATAATGAAATATTTACACAAATTTGAGGGGTGTACTCACTTTTGTGAGATACTGCATATATGTGATTACTCACAGCAGAAGCCAATATGTGGTGAACGGCCTATGGATGTCCGCCAACACCCGCTGATCATCAGGCAGAGACACAGAATGGAGCTCTGCCTATGTAAGCAAGGCAGAGCTCCTTTCTGATAGGGGTGATGGGATAGATTTTGTGTCCCTTCAAAGCAGGGAATAAAAACCATCGCTTCCCTGAGTAAAAGCAGCACACATAGTACAGTAAAACACTGGTTAGTCACACAATTAACCCTTTGATCGCCCCTGATGTTAACCTCTTCCCAGCCAGTGTCATTAGTACAGTGTGAGTGTATACTTTTTAGCACTAATCACTGCAATAGTGTCACTGATTCCCACAAAGTGTCAAAAGTGTCAGTTAGTGTCAGATTGTCAGCCCTGCTATAAGTCACTGATCGCCGCCATTACCAGTATAAAAAATAAATAAATAGAAATTCCAGTATGTATCCCATAGATTGTAGACGCGATAACTTTTGCATAAACCAATACATATACGCTTCTTGGGATTTTTTTAACCAAAAATATGTAGCAGAATACATATTGGCCTAAATGTATTACATTTTATTTATTTTTTTTTTTTTCAAAATTGTCTGTATTTTTTTGTTTATAGCTTAAAAAATAAAAAACACAGTGGAGATCAAATACCACCAAAAGAAAGCTGGGGAACAAATTATATAAAATTGCATTTGGGTACAGCGTTGCATGACCGTCAATTAAAGTAATGCAGTGCTAAAAAGCCAAAAATGGCCTGGTCAGGAAGGGGGTAAAACCTTTCTGGAGCTGAAGTGGTTATTTATTTATCAGCGAGTGTACCTAATTCTATCAAGCAGTCGCAACAAAAAACAGAAGTTTTTGCAATGCGTCAGCTAAGTTTACCCAATTCACATAACAAAGTGCTTTCTGTACGTCACATTGCCACATGGTGCTCGGGACATGGCAATTGTCCACACACAGGATAGTTAGATACACTATATTGTCAAAAGTATTGGGACGCCTGCCTTTACATACACATGAACTTTAATGGCATCCCAGTCTTGGTCTGTAGGATTCAATATTGAGTTGGCCCACCCTTTGCAGCTATAACAGCTTCAACTCTTCTGGGAAGGCTGTCCACAAGGTTTAGGAGTGTGTCTATGGGAATGTTTGACCATTCTTCCAGAAGCGTATTTGTGAGGTCAGGCACTGATGTTGGACTAGAAGGCCTGGCTCGCAGTCTCCGCTCTAATTTATCCCAAAGTTATTCTATCAGGTTGAGGTGCAGGCCAGTCAAGTTCCTCCACCAGAAACTCACTCATCCATGTCTTTATGGATCTTGCTTTGTGCACTGGTCCAAATCATTTGGTGTAGGAGGGATTATGGTGTGGGGTTGTTCTTCAGGGGTTGGGCTTGGCCCCTTAGTTCCAGTGAAGGGAACTCTTAAGGTGTCAGCATACCAAGACATTTTGGACAATTTTATGCTCCCAACTTTGTGGGAACAGTTTGGGGATGGTCCCTTCCTATTCCAACATGACTGCACACCAGTGCACAAAGCAAGGTCTATAAAGACATGGATAAGCGAGTTTGGGGTGGAGGAATTTGACTGGTTCGCACAGAGTCCTTAACTTACAGGTTCCCTTCATTGGAACTAAGGGGTCAAGCCCAACCCCTGAAAAACAACCCCACACCATAATCTCAACCCGATAGAACACCTTTGGTATGAATTAGAGCGCCAGGCTTTCTTGTCCAACATCAGTGCCTGACCCCACAAATGCACTTCTGTAAGAATGATCAAACATTCCCATAGACACACTCCTAAACCTTGTGGACGGCCTTCCCAGAAGAGTTGAAGCTGTTATATCTGCAAAGGGTGGGCCAACTCAATATTGAACCCTACAGACTAAGACTGGGATGCCATTAAAGTTCATGTGTGTGTAAAGGCAGGCGTCCCAATACTTTTGAAAATATAGTGTATGTTGTTATGAGATTTTATAAAATGTGTAGAGAAGCGTTACCTCCAATTTTCTTACAGATCAGTTGATAGCAAACGATGCGTTGAAATCGGTCCTTTTATATTGTTACCTAAAATTTTGCTTGTGTGGCAGATTTTTTTTTTTTTTTTGCTGTATATAAAATATATGGCAGCTGCCACCGAGTTATACATCAAGTTAATAGAAAGAGCAAAACAAAGCAAAACCAGACAGGATTTTCAGACTCTGGCTGTATTAACTACACAAACAAAGGGGCTCAATAATCCTCATGCAAAACAGTTTCCATCCCCAGAGCTGGCCTAACTCATACCAGATGAGCTCATAAATAAGGTTCCTGTCACACACAAATGTGCAAAAACTCTTTACCGGCATGAGTGTATTAGCAGGAAATGTTAGGTAGGTAAATAAGGAGTGTTATTTCTTCCCAACAGAAGCTGGGACTCCTGACATGGAAGTGTAGAACCATCCAAGTCTTATGGATGTGATCCCTTCATATAAGAGCGGGTACAGCAACCCGGCCTACAGCAGCAGAGGTGGACTGTACACCTCTAACAGCCGTATTATACACTCATTGGCCACTTTATTAGGTACACCTGTTCAATCACTTGGTAACACAAATTGCTAATCAGCCAATCACATGGCAGCATTTCAATGCATTTAGGCATCTATACATAGTTGGAGACAACTTACTGAAGTTCAATCTGAGCATCAGAACGGGGAAGGAAGGGGATTTAAGTGACTTTGAACGTGGCATGGTTGTTGTTGCCAGACAGGCTGGTCTGAGTATTTCAAAAAGTGCTGATCTACTGGGATTTTCACGCACAACCATCTCTCGGGTTTACAGAGGATGGTCCAAAAAAAGAGAAAATATCCAGTGAGCGGCAGTTGTGTGGAGGAAAATGCCTTGTTGATGTCAGAGGAGAATGGGCAGACTGGTTCCAGATGATAGAAAGGCAACAGTAACTCAAATAACCACTCGTTACACCCAAGCAGAGATGTATAGTAACTAAGTAGAACTACTTCACTACTGTACTTAAGTACCGAAATGCGGTATCTGTACTTTCCTAGAGTAGAATTTTTTTCTCCTACTTCCACTTTTACTTCACTTTATTTTTTCGATGATTTCAATACTTTTACTCTGATATTTTTTTTTTTGTGCTGCATAGTTACTCGTTACAATTATAAAAATTACCACTGCCAGAACAGTAGATGGCAGGTTTCATGAAGCTCAAAAAAATATGTATAATGTCATGTGTACTTTTGACTTCTTTCTTTAATAACTTTAACAACTTTAACTTTAATAAACATTTGACTTCTTTCTTTAATAACTACATAACACAGTACTTGTACTTTTACTTTCAGTACTTGAGTAGCATTTTTTTTTAAAAAACTACTGGTACTTTTACTTTCAGTACTTGAGTAGCAAATTTTTTTAAAAAACTACTTGCAATACTTAAGTACAAAAAATGTTGAATACTTTAGTACTTCTACTCAAGTCACTTTTTGATCGAGCACTTGTACTTTTACTCAAGTATGGGTTTCGAGTACTTTATAAAACTCTACCAAGGTACGCAGAATACCATCTCTGGAAGCACAACACATCAAACCTTGAAGCAAATGGGCTTCAAGACCACACCAGGTGGCACTCCTGTCCTGTCCTACAACCAAGGTATGCCGAATACCATCTCAGGACACACAACACATCCAATCTTGAAACTACAGCAGCAGAAGACCACACCGGGTGCCACTCCCGTCAGCTAAGAACAGGAAACTGAGGCTACAATTCGCACAGGATCACCAAAATTGGACAATAGAAGATTGGAAAAACATTGCCTGGTCTAATGAGTCTCGATTTCAGAATTTGGTGTAAAAAACATGAAAGCATGGATCCATCCTGCTTTGTATCACCGGTTCAGGCTGGTGGTGTAATGGTGTGGGATATTTTCTTCGCACACTTTGGGCCCCTTAGTACCAATTGAGCATCGTCTACACCATGACCTACCTGAGTATTGTTGCTGACCATGTCCATCCCTCTATGACTACAGTGTACTCATCTTCTGATGGCTCCTCCCAGCAGAATAATGCACCATGTCACAAAGCTCCAATCATCTCACCACTGGTTTCTTGAATAAAGTGGCCGGTGAGTGTATACCGTCAGTACTGTTCTTAGGTGTCGTTGGTTCAGGCCTAAATTACATATTTCAAATCGTTTAGTAGTTTGAGGTTAACTACTGTAAATCTGTCACCTCATTCTCAACACCTTTTATAAATGTACTACAGTTAAACATTTCTCAACAAGTGATTATTCTCTAACTGCTGAGCAATTAAAAGTCTGCTCTGTAGTTGAAAAAGATCTACGGCCAAAGCTTTTTTGGTCATACTTCTCTTGTGGGTCACTGGAGTGTTCCTACTTTTCCTCTCCTGTGATCCAGATTCGGCTTATAGAAGGCTATAGCTGATAGGGCAGTCAGTCCAGGCCCTGGAAGGATCCCTGGCCATATTTTCGGGATCCACCCCGCTTGCCTGGTTGGCAGGTGACTCTAGCTTGGCAGCACATAGCTGAGAGCAGATTCCAGCTGAGCTCACCCTTCTCCCGCCCAGCCCTCCAATTAATGCTGGAGGGGCAGTGTGGTGACTGAAAATGACTGCTCTTCGCTCCCTGCAGACTAAGAGCTGAGCGGTCAGCAGTCATATGATCAATCTGTTCTTAGGCTTGGAGTTGATTTAGGACAGCTGCAGCATCACATCGTTGCTGCAGCATAGAGGTCAGCATGAAGGTTTATTTTTTTTATAAACCCCAAACTTCTCCTTTAAAGTACATTTAAAGCCATCCACTAAAATCTCCTATCAGATTTAACATGTAAAAAAAGATTTCAAACATTAACCTTCTTAGCGGTATTCCTGAGCGTGGCTCGGGGTTACATTTCAGAGCCAAAAGCGGTAACCCCGAGCCACACTCGGGGTACCGCCAGAAGCATCGCTGGATCCTGTAAGAGAGGTTACTTACCTTGTCACCGGGATCCAGCGATGTGTCCCGGCGGTGTCTTGCGGCGGATCTTCCTCCCGATCCTCTGTGTGCCCCGGCTTCCGTCTCCTGCGACGTGACGTTCGCAGGGGGGGTGGAACCGGCGGCAAATTCAAATGTAAAAACACACCAAACACACTGATACCATTCAAAATAAAAAAAAAATCATATTAGTTTGCCCAACCAGTGCCCTTTCCTGCAGTTTTACTGTACTTTTTATGTATATATATATATATATATATACGTAACTCTTGTGAATGAGCAGCCCAAACCAACTGTATACATTTATTATTATTATTATATATATATATATATATATATATATATATAATATATATATATATAATATGTATACATATATATATATATATATATATATAATAAATGTATATATATATATATATATATATATATATATATATATATATATATATATAATGTATACAGTTGGTTTGGGCTGCTCATTCACAAGAATTACATGCAAAATAATGGTACTGCTTTCAGCACCTAAAATCCAAAAGAATCATACCGCCAGGGAGGTTAATATTTTGTAATCTGCAAGTTACACTAAATTAATAGCTTGTACCCCAGGGCTACCAACAGAATGTTATTCTCAACAACTTGGCCCCTAGGTTCCTTACCTTATTAACGCAATTTGCCTCCTTGGGTTCACTCGTTGAGTCTATGGAAGAGGTGGGTATTGTTCAGGTGCCCAAGTCGACTAGGGATCCGCAGGATTGTATCTCCTACAGGCTAATATCCTTATTAAATGTTGATACCAAAATTCTGGCCAAGATTCTACTTTCCTGCCTTCCTAAGGTGTTGGAAGACCTGATTCATGTGGACCAAATGGCCTTTTATGCCTGGCAAGGCACCGACATAAAATTAGATGCCTTTTCCTAAATTTTTGAATGACACATGATAATGTTGACACTAGAGTTTGTGGCCTCCTTAGACACCGAGAAGGCATTTGACTTGTTGGATGGGGGTATTTCTGGAAGGCTCAAAAGATGTGTAGCACTGCCCCCGTAAGGACTGCCAGATTTCACACCTGAGTCAGTTTGAGTTACCAACAGCAATCTCGACATGAACAGTTTTTCACCTTTCCTTCCTGGCTCGCTCCAATAACCAGTCCAGGGGTGTTTGGTTGTTTTGTGTTTTATTATGAATTAGGGATAGGAGAAGGGAATAGTGGGATACTCTGAATTAACTATGCACAATGTTGGAGGACTTCTATCTTCATGTACAGCCAGGCTGTTGATTCACCCTGCCACTAAAGGTGAATTTGAATTAAGTCTCTTTCCTAAGACGACTTGGTGAACTATTGACTTCAGGATACTCTCCTCTGCATCCTCTCTCTCTCTTTACTGCTGACACCCGTCCTCTGACTATCCTACACGTGGGGTGCCCCCCCCCCCCCCCTCAGGTTAGGCCCCTTGGCATGAGTTCCTGTACTCACGATACTGTTTTTCCAGGGTCTCCAGTGTCTCCCCCTCAATCAGCTTTCCTGGACCTCTGGGTTCAGCTCCTCTCATCCATTCCTCCGGCCCTTAGGACGACCTCCTGCGACCACGTGCCACTGCTACAGAGGAGGAGGCAGCCATCCCCTCCCTCCAGGACTCCGCTCTCCAGCCAAAGACCCCGCAGCACATGTGCTCCTGGCTTTTATACAGTATCCCAGAATGCACCGAGGTGACCTGCCACTGCCAATCACCAGGACTGTATCAAAAGCCTATGTATCCATCGCGGCGTGCTGACGTCACCACTACGAGCCTGAGGACGGGCGGAAGAGCCGACCGGCCGGCGGCTCATTCAAACCCACGCTTATCCAATTTCTATGTCTGTAAGTTGCTCTCCTTTATTTTAATCATTAAATTTATGGTTTTACACTATGGAGAGCTTTGTTTTTTCTGCATAACCTTGCCATTGGAGTACTTTGGATTACTTTGGAGAATCTTGCTCTGTCACCCTGGCCACTTTTGGAGGACATCCCCAACAGACCGATATTGGCAATCTATATTCCGTTGTCTGGTAAGAGGCTGTGGTGTTGGTGGTGGTCCCTTTTGAACCTTATTGGGCCTATCTAGGTTGCTCCCTTCTTGACTTCTGGCTAGTTATATCTTCCTTTCGGTAAGCAGATTGGATCTAAGGGTGTTGGTGTCACTTTTCACTCCGATTCATTGCATGTCTGGTAAGCAGTTAGCATCGGTGGTGGCACACACTTTGGGGTGATTCACACTATCATTGTTATCACTGGATGATACAGTATTACGCTATGGAAGTTATTATTCTTTTTTTCATGCACTTGGCATTTGACTACTGAGACATCATACAAATCTGAGGAGTCATTTTGGAGCTGTTCGACCAGAATTGTCATCTTGAGATTTGGGCGTATTATTTACCTTCATTTGGTAAGAAGTTTGTACACCTAGTGGCTTCACCATTTCATCTTGGATTTATACTGACCCCAGATTTTTGGATTTAATTCTATGAACATTTGAACATTGTTATTTGTGGTTTCACACAGCCTAGTGTATGGTTTATCACCATCACTTTTGGTTTCCTTTATTTCACAATTTGATTAATATTTTTCAATAATATTACTAATTTTTTAGCGCAACTTATTTACATATTTATCTTGTTCAGTTGTTTGTCGCACTTTAAGTTGCTGCTTACATTTAGGAGTTTAGCGCTGTTATCCCCCCCCCCCCCCCCTTTTGATATCTATGTATCCATTGGTCAGGTTTCCTCCAACTGTCCAATATGCCTCCCTATTGGACCAGTGTGAAACACTCTCTAGACACAATGAATCGCAATACTGAGCACAATGAGCAGACCTTACTAACCAATCCTGCTCTCTGGTAGGCAAAGAGCAATATAGATTTGCCTGCAGCCCCTCTGGTAAACAGACAGAGCCAAAAACTATACTAACTAGCACCTACCTAGGAGGGTGCTACAAATGCAAATACATTATCACAAAGTAAAGTAGTTCTCAGTGTCAGCCGATTAGGATACAACAACTAAACACGAGATCATAACATACAGTGTCAGAACCGAAAAGAACAGTTAAATATCTTGTAAATCAAGCATGATAGTACCCTGGAATCATTGGCTACTTACATATACATACACAGGGTTATAGCAATATCAATAGCAAATACAGTGTCCTGGAAGAAGTGAAACCTAACAAATTACTCTACACAGTAAGAGTGGAGAGGAGCACCAGACACCCCAAAGTTTGTTGTGTTTCTTGGGGCAACCTCTATGTACAAATATAAGTTTCTCATAAGGCAAAATTTGGCTAATTGTGTCCATTGGCGCACCAAAGGAGGAGTTTGTTGGATTCATCTAAGTGCTAAAATTTACGGGCTAGAAAAAGTGTTTCTCCCAATAAAATTCTGATGTATCTCAGCCAGATCTCCTCATCAAGAATACCTAAGCCCCCATTCACACCTGAATGATGTTCTGCTTGAAGCTTTTAGCTCTAAAATGCTCAGCAAGCCAAATACCATTCATTTCAATATCCCCTGTTCAGATCTGAGCATTTTGTCGCCTGAAGCAAAACGACTGTCGCTCAAAAAAGTTATTTTTGGCAGATTACAAGCGTTTTTGGCCCCAGGGACTTCAATAGAAACGCCTGAAAACCCGTGAGCTTGATACATTTTAATACATTTGGGACCTATTCGGGTATCTGCATTATTTAGACCAAATCCGTTTTGCTTGCTCTAGACCAGGGTTCTCCAAACTTTCTAAACAAAGGGCCAGTTTAGTGTCCTTCTGACTTTAGGGCGGCTGGGACTGTGGTCAGTGGGAGTAAATAATGTCCCATCGTTTGTTTCAATGGGAGGAATAGTGACCCATCATTGGTTTTATTGAGCGTGTTACGAGGGGTTTGTTGCTCGTTTTCTGCTCAAACAGCAGCTCTAATTTCCTCCTCCCTCTAGTGCTTTCTATTGGCTTAACAAAAACGTCTGAAGCTGTAAAATGATTGTAATACGCTTCTAAAACGCTGATAAAAATGCTCAAAAACTCTTAAATGTCTGAAATTTGCTTTGCTCAGGTGAAGGAAGCCTTAAAGACATACCTCCGGGGTCAGAGGCACTGGTATGGACAATATTGTGGATTGAATATCAACAGCTTGTCGCCAATACCTAGTAATCACTGGGCATAACCACATAACATGGGCAAAATTCTCTCTAGGACTGTCAATTAACACAACAATTTAAAGATCTTGGGAGTGAATGCAGAAATATCAATCAATCAAGAAAAGGCCAACATCTCAAAAACAATTATACAGGAACAGGGGGTGCCTCTGGACTGGACTTTAAGGGCCTTCAATAGTTATTATAGAGATAACATAGTAGAACAATAATCAGTATGGACAATCAAATTATATAATTCTATTGTCCATATTGATTATTGTTCTACTATGTTATCTCTATAATAACTATTGAAGGCCCTTAAAGTCCCGTCCAAAGGCACCATTCTATTTTCTATATTGATTATTGTTCTACTATGTTATCTCTATAATAACTATTGAAGGCCCTTAAAATCCCATCCAAAGGCACCATTCTATTGTCCATATTGATTATTGTTCTACTATGTTATCTCTATAATAACTATTGAAGGCCCTTAAAGTACCCCTTACACCGCTTTAAGCCTGGGCCCCTTCGGGCCTGATCACCAACATTCCACAGGGCCCGCCCTCTGCCCATCCCACCAAATCCGCCCACTGGCCATCCCACTGAGTCCTTCGGTGCACCTACTTCTATTTTAACACTCTTACAACTTAATAAATGAAAATGAATCCAATCCCCATATTCTTGGCAAATAGACATACCAATCCAGTAAAGAGACAGCCTCATATATTCGGCAAAGAGACATCCTAATCCAACAAAGAGACGGTCTCATATATTCAGCAAAGAGATATCCCAATCCAGTAAAGACACGGCCTCATATATTCAGCAAAGACACATCCTAATCCAGTAAAGAGACAGCATCATATATTCAACAAAGAGATATCCCAATCCAGTAAAGACACGGCCTCATATATTCAGCAAAGACACATCCTAATCCAGTAAAGAGACAGCATCATATATTCAACAAAGAGATATCCCAATCCAGCAAAGAGACAGCCTCGTATTTTCAGCAAAGAGACAGAAGCAATCCAGCAAAGAGACATCCCTTCAGCTGCATCGGCTTACTCTGCAGCTGCCATGCTTTAGCAATTGCTAGTTACTACAGCAGCAACAACTCGGTCTCGTTGGTTGGAGCCTGGGCAGCCGGGCCCCTCGGAACGCCTGGGCCCATTACATGTGTATGGGCTGTTCCCCCCCTGACGGCTGCCCTGATTATGAGCAGTACAAGTAAAGCAGATTATCCATTTCAGGGTAAAAGAGGGAATGAGGTCTAAAAACCACAGTTTCAGGGATACCTCCTTCCCCAGGAGAGACTTTCACTTGTGAATCCAGAAGGTTTGAATATTAAGTGATACCCTTTATTGGCTAACTCAATTTATTAAAGATGCATTTTTAATAACCCGAGTCAGCCAATAAAATGTATCGCTTTCATGCCAAACCTTCTGCATTTATCAATAGCTGATGTGATATAAGACTCCGCTGCAGTTGTGAAACCACAGCATCTGGCAGTCATAGTGGACAGCTAATATTGTTCCTATCCACAAGAAGGGCAGCAAGGTAGAAGCTGCCTATTAAAGGCCAGTGAATTTAACTTTACTTGTAGTCAAGTTATTGGAATGACTCCTGAAAAGAAGGATCATTGATCACTTAAAAATACACAACTTGCTGGATCCAAAGCAGCATAGCTTTACTGGGGGCAGAGCACGTCAGACTAATCTGATTAGATTTTTTGAAGATATTACCAATGTTTTGGACCAGGGAGGTGCTGTGGATATATAGTAGCATATCTTGATTTCAGCAAGGCAATTGATACAGTTCCACATAATTACCTAATACAAAAATTGTACGAGCCAGGAATTAACCCTTGGGTGGTTCAGTGAATATGCAGTTGGCTAAAGGATAGATACCAGAGCGTGGCTGTAAATGGGGTTCACTCAGAACAGAGAGCAGTCACTAATGGTGTACCACAAGGCACTGTACTGGGTCCTGTTCTATTTAATCTATATGTTAGTTATATAACTAAAAGTTTGTTGGGCAAGATATGTCTTTTTGCTGATGATACAAAGGTATGTAATAGAGGTGATATCCCTGGAGGTATCTGTAACATGGAACATGATTTGGCATTGATGGAAGATTGGTCAAAGCGGTGAAAACTGCAATTCAATGTTTCTAAATGTAAAATAATGCACCTAGAGAACAATAATCCACTAAGAGAGTACAACATTGGGGGTACAGCATTGGCCAGCATTACAGAGGAAAAATATTTGGGGGTACTTATTTCAGACAATTGCAAAAGGAGCAAACAGTGTGACCCGGCAGGGTGAAAAGCAAATAGAATTTTAGGATGCATTACTAGAGGGATCACCAGCAGGAGGAAGAAGGTTCTGATGCCCCTATATAGATCTTTATATCACTGGAGGGATCACCAGCAGGTGGAAGAAGGTTCTGATGCCCCTATATAGATCTTTATATCACTGGAGGGATCACCAGCAAGAGGAAGGAGGTCCTGATTCTTCTATATAGATCTTTGTATCACTAGAGGGATCACCAGCAGGAGGAAGGAGGTCCTGATTCCTCTATATAGATCTTTATATCACTGGAGGGATCACCAGCAGGAGGAAGGAGGTCCTGATTCCTCTATATAGATCTTTATATCACTAGAGGGATCACCAGCAGGACGAATGAGGTCCTGATTCTTCTATATAGATCCTTGTATCACTAGAGGGATCACCAGCAGGAGGAAGGAGGTTCTGATAACTCTATATAGATCTTTATATCACTGGAGGGATCACCAGCAGGAGGAAGGAGGTCCTGATTCCCCTATATAGATCTTTATATCACTAGAGGGATCACCAGCAGGAGGAAGGAGGTCCTGATTCCCCTATATAGATCTTTATATCACTAGAGGGATCACCAGCAGGAGGAAGGAGGTCCTGATTCCTCTATATAGATCTTTATATCACTGGAGGGATCACCAGCAGGAGGGAGGAGGTCCTGATTCCTCTATATAGATCTTTATATCACTAGAGGGAGCACCATCGGAGGAATGAGGTCCTGATACCTCTTTATAGATCTTTATATCACTAGAGGGATCACCAGCAGGAGGAAGGAGGTCCTGATTCTTCTATATAGATCTTTATATCACTGGAGGGATCACCAGCAGGAGGAAGGAGGTCCTGATTCTTCTATATAGATCTTTATATCACTAGAGGGATCACCAGCAGGAAAAAGGAGGTCCTGATTCTTCTATATAGATCTTTATATCACTAGAGGGGTCACCAGCAAGAGGAAGGAGGTTCTGATTCTTCTATTCAGATCTTTATAGCTTAATAATGAGACCTCGTTTAGAATACTGCGTCCAGTTCTGGAGACCTCGCTTACAGAAAGATGTTGATAAAATAGAACGAGTCCAGAGAGGGGTAACAAAAATGGTGAAAGGTATGGGAGATAAAACATATTGAGAGTGACTTCAGGAACTTATTATGTACAGTCTGGAGGAAAGAAGGGAAGGAGGAGACGTGACTGAAACCTTTAAATACATCAAGGGGCAGAGGCGTACCGAGGGTCTCCAGCTCCCTTGGCCAGGAGCTGTATCGACGCCCCCCTTCCCCCCGAAAGAGAGAGAGAGAGGGGGGGTTTACAGAGAGAGAGAGAGGGGGGGTTTGACAGAGAGAGAGAGAGGGGGTGACAGAGAGAGAGAGGGGGGGGTGACAGAGAGAGAGGGGGGGGGTGACAGAGAGAGGGGGGTGACAGAGAGAGAGGGGGGCGACAGTGAGAGAGAGGGGGGGCGACAGCGAGAGAGAGGGGGGCGACAGCGAGAGAGAGGGGGCGACAGCGAGAGAGAGGGGGCGACAGCGAGAGAGAGGGGGGTGACAGAGAGAGAGGGAGTGACAGAGAGAGAGAGGGGGTGACAGAGAGAGAGGTGGTGACAGAGAGGGGGTCAGAGAGAGAGAGGGGGGTAATAGAGAGAGAGAGAGGCGGGGTGACCGTGAGGGAGAGAGAGAGGGGGGGTGACAGAGAGAGAGGGGGGGTGACAGAGAGAGAGGGGGGTGACAAAGAGAGAGAGGGAGTGACAGAGAGACAGGGAGTGACAGAGAGAGAGGGAGTGACAGAGAGAAAGGGGGGTGACAGCGAGAGAGAGGGGGGTGATAGAGAGAGGCAGGGAGACAGTGAGGGAGAGAGAGAGTGAGTGTGACAGAGGGAGAGGGGGTGACAGAGAGAGAGAGGGGGGTGACAGAGAGAGAGAGAGAGGGGGTGACAGAGAGAGAGAGAGTGAGTGTGACAGAGGGAGAGGGGGTGACAGAGAGAGAGGGAGTGACAGAGAGAAAGGGGGGTGACAGCGAGAGGCAGGGAGACAGTGAGGGAGAGAGAGAGTGAGTGTGACAGAGGGAGAGGGGGTGACAGAGATAGAGAGGGGGGTGACAAAGAGAGAGAGAGAGAGAGGGGGTGACAGAGAGAGAGAGAGAGTGAGTGTGACAGAGGGAGAGGGGGTGACAGAGAGAGGGGGGTGACAAAGAGAGAGAGGGTGACAGAGAGAGAGGGGGGGTGACAGAGAGAGGAGAAGGGGGTGACAGAGAGAGAGAAGGGGGGTACCCCAGTTGGCTTTGCCTGGGAATGGAGAGGAGGTTGAAGGAGTCTCACTGTGCTGAGTGGTGATACGGGCTCCAGGACTGGAGCCACACGCTGCCTTGGGGCGCCGGGGGGTGCAGGCTGAGTGGAGGGTGCAAAAATCACTACTAACACTGCCAATTTTTTTGCCCCCCCCCCCCCTCGGCCTGCGCCCTTGGCGATCGCCAATCTGGCCAACCCCTTGGTACGCCCCTGTCAAGGGGGTGAATACGGTTCAGGAGGGCAGTTTTCTCAATATGAAACTAAATCAAGAACACGGGGACATGACCTCAAACTAACTGGAGGAAAGTTCAAAACTAATCTTAGAAAGTATTATTTTACCGAGAGGGTACTGAAAAAACTCTTCTTGCCGTACGCGGAAAATACCAAATCATCTAATTGTCTTGTTTTGTTCATGTAGAAGGTGGTGTACCGTCTTCTCTACGGACATTTTAGGCTTTATTTGCTAACCCAGTTAAAAGATGGGTGGGGTATGTAATTCCTAGCAAGCACAGGTAAATGTAAGAGGGTTAAAGCAAACCTTTCCTTATACAATAGTCACACTATGACATAAAAACAACCGCTTACAGTCCTAATTGTGTTCCATCCTAGGGCACCCCAGGAGGACCTAAACCTAGGCCACTCAATTTGCAATTCAGTCTGCAATAAGGTGTGATGTAAAAGATAAGAGAGGTCACCTCTAAGTCACTCTTGGTATGTGTTTGTGACAGTTTAACTTTTTACCATAGTGACAAATTGACCTTCAATCAGCCATTAAAAAATAATGCAATTCTTGTGTTTGAAAAATAAATCACTAATTAAATATAACTATTGTAAGTAGGTAAATATGTCTTCATATCAGCCTACTGTTCATTTCTGAAATCTACAAATCAGATTGGGAGGGGGAGGGGCAACACTCAGAACCAATTAGGTATCCTGCAGGGCACATGAATGGACTTGGAACGTACTGGCTGAAGGAACCCATTAGTCTGCTGCTGCTCCATTACTGTCCAATCATAGCGTGGGAGCAATGATTGCAGGAGGAACTCATGAGTTTGCTTCTGCTCCCTTGCTGTCCAATCATAGAGTGGGAGCAATGCTGACAGGGGGAACTCATTGGTCTGCTGCTGCTCCTTTACTGTCCAATCAAAGAGTAGAAGCAATGCTGACAGGAGGAACTCATGAGTCTGCTGCTGCTCCTTTACTGTCCAATCATAGAGTGGGAGCAATGCTGACAAGGAGGAACTCATGAGTCTGCTGCTGCTCCTTTACTGTCCAATCATAGAGTGGGAGCAATGCTGACAAGGAGGAACTCATGAGTCTGCTGCTGCTCCTTTACTGTCCAGTCATAGAGTGGAAGCAATGCTAAAAGGGGGAACACATCAGTCTGCTGCTCCTCCTTTACTGTCCAATCATAGAATGGGAGCAATGCTGACAGGAGGAACTCATCCGCCTGCTGCTGCTCCTTTAATATCCAATCATAGGGTGGAAGCAATGCTGGCGGGAGGAACATATCAGTCTGCTGCTGCTCCTTTACTGTCCAATCATAGAGTGGGAAAAATGCCTGCAGGAGTATCTCATGAGTTTGCTGCTGCTCCTTTACTGTCCAATCACAGAGTGAGAGCAATTCTGACAGGAGGAACTCATCAGTTTGCTGCTCCTTTACTGAGTGGGAGCAGTAATGTGACCTAGCTATAGAGGTAAATCAGGTCACTAGTCTGACTGTATTGTCTAGCAAGCTTATGTACATCTCAGGACTGGCTGGACAGAAATAGAAATCCTTTTGACAGGTAAAGCAGCTCCCTTATATGTATTTATCAGCTTTTATACTCGGAGCGACAGACTGAAGATTTACTGTCAGAGGTTAAGAGGATCATGGAGTTATAATGAGTCCAACTGAAATGAAGCCCAAAACTGCAACATGTCGTTATTTAATATTAATATATATATATTTTTTTAATTGCAAATTTCCCTTGGTGTCTGGGACTGATGTGTGGACCTTGTAACAAAGCTGTCACATTCCATTCAGTAAAAATGATGGTTGAGGCTTTTCTTTCACCCCGGAGTATTTTGCCTCATCCGAGGGCCATGTTGACAGAGCAGCATTTATCCCATCACACAGTGACATATCCAGGAAAAGCCTCTCTGGATATTGACACCTGAAAGACATTATCAGCATGTCCCCATCTCCTGCCAGTTTTCCACAAAACAGGAAGCACTGATCATTTACATATCCATTGATTTCCAAGCCAGATAGGGGGGCATTCTCCGATACTCTACATAATAATGCAGGTAATGCTGGTGATACCAGGGACAATCACTGAGGGATTGCTAGAAACCACCAAATAAAAATCATACCCATGTTACAGAAAGCTGCAGAGATGTGTGGGGGGGAATAACTGGGACTGACACTTAGGTTTCCTCCTAAAAGTGTTAATATTGAGAAAATCCACACACCAGCTATAGAGAATTCCTCTAAAACAGGGCCACTCAAATTCCAGGACAAGGTCATGCAGCACCCAGGGCAAAGATGTCAAACTGCACCCCCCCCCCCCCCTCCCATCCCCTAGGGTTAGGTGCAAGCGCCCCCATCCCTGCAATAAACCATTGCGCCCAGGGCAGCCAACCCTTCTGCCCACCCCTTGTCCCAGCCCTGGAACCCGGTACTGAGTTTGTCTCACTCTCTGTCAATTTATGTGTCTCAACCCTCCAACTGCCACTTTTGCTGGACAACTTGGTCTGTTATTCTTCTAGCAGGATCACAAGGAGAAAATAAAGAGGAAAAAAAAAAAGGAAAACTAAGGCAGCCACCACAATCAAGAGATGTTTTTTTGGTTTAATAGCACTTTAAAGCGGAGTTCCGGCCTCGGGGGTCAAATTTAGATAAAAATACCCCCGGGACAGTCAGGGCTAGTACATTCCACAATGGATAGCCTCTGAACTGTCCCGGGTCGCACTTACCTGTAAGAAGAAATACTTACCTTGAAAAGTTCTTGTCCAGCGCTGCAATCTCAGGTGTGGGCAGCTGAAGCCAGGGCGTCCTCTTCTGCGTCCTCTTCCGTGACGTCGGAGTCCCACAATGCGCCGGCACCGGCCCCACTCGTCACTTCCGGTGCAGGCGCAGCATCCCACCGGCCCCACTCGTCACTTCCGGTGCAGGCGCAGCATCCCACCGGCCCCACTCGTCACTTCCGGTGCAGGCGCAGCATCCCACCGGCCCCACTCGTCACTTCCGGTGCAGGCGCAGCATCCCACCGGCCCCACTCGTCACTTCCGGTGCAGGCGCAGCATCACTGCACAGATTCTGGACATGCCCAGAAGCTGTTTAGCAGGGAATGCCGCGCCTGCACCAGAAGTGATGAGCGGGGCCGGTGTAGGCGCATTGACTCCTGGGAGCGATGACGTTCATCTCCCAGAAATCATCGCAAACCAGAAGTGACGGCGCGGGCCGCGGCCGCAGAGGGAGGAAATGGAAGGAAGGTGAGTATATTTTCTTATATATTAAGGTAAGTGACCAAAAAAAAAAAATCGCCATTATCTATTTTGTTTTTCAGGTTGCCCTCAGCAAGCGGATGGTCCAAAATCGATTTTATCGATTTTGAGGCCGGAAATCCGCTTTAATGTTCATTGCAGTGCACACATCAATACATTGGTGTAACCTAAACCTATTGGAAACCATTGTATTCCGCCTGTTACTGCATTGGACTTCACTTGTATTGAGCAGCACAACCCAACATGGTGTGAGTGAGTAGTTACAGCTAACAAAGGTTAAAGGAGAAGTATGACAGTGCAGTGTATTCTTCACTCTTGTCACCCGTTTTCAACTGACAGCAGGCTAAATCTGTTGTTGGCTGACATCACTCAGCCAGTCTATGCACTGGATCAATCCCCACTTTACAGTCTGGATCCACCCAGAAGTCCGGAATGGCAGCCAATCCCGCCCCTTCCCCAGTGCTCCAGTGAGTGATGGGAGGGGCAGAGCAGAGAGCCGGCTCTCTGCTCAGAGTGGAGGGAGAACTGAGCGATCAGCAGGGTTTGATTGCTCAGCTCTCACTGCAGAGCTAACAGAGGACAGATTCTGCACCCACCTACAGGAGGTGATTATCAATGTTTTTTCCCCAACCCCATACTTCTCTCCTAGGGTAAAATTGTATTCCTTTAGGATATCTATATGAAAATCTATCTATCTATCTATCTATCTATCTATCTATCTATCTATCTATCTATCTATTCATAGTCTATCTATCTATCTATCTATCTATCTATCTATCTATCTATCTATCTATCTATTCATAGTCTATCTATCTATCTATCTATCTATCTATCTATCTATCTATCTATCTATCTATCTATCTATTCATAGTTTATCTATCTATCTATCTATCTATCTATCTATCTATCTATCTATCTATCTATCTATCTATCTATCTATCTATAATATATCTATCTATCTATCTATCTATCTATCTATCTATCTATTCATAATCTATCTATCTATCTATCTATCTATCTATCTATCTATCTATCTATCTATCTATCTATCTATCTATCTATCCATAGTCTATCTATCTATCTATCTATCTATCTATCTATCTATCTATCTATCTATCTATTCAAAGTCTATCTATCTACAAACCCGATTCCAAAAAAGTTGGGGCACTGTACAAATTGTGACTAAAAACAGAATGCAATGATGTGGAAGTTTCAAATTTCAATATTTTATTCAGAATACAACATAGATGACATATCAAATGTTTAAACTGAGAAAATGTATCATTTTAAGAGAAAAATAAGTTGATTTTAAATTTCATGGCATCAACACATCTCAAAAAAAGTTGGGACAAGGCCATGTTTACCACTGTTTGGCCTCCCCTTCTTTCTTTTTATAACAGTCTGCAAACATCTGGGGACTGAGGAGAAGTTGCTGAAGTTTAGGAATAGGAATGTTGTCCCATTCTTGTCTAATACAGGCTTCTAGTTGCTCAACTGTCTTAGGTCTTCTTTGTCGCATCTTCCTCTTTATGATGCGCCAAATGTTTTCTATGGGTGAAAGGTCTGGACTGCAGGCTGGCCATTTCAGTACCCGGATCCTTCTTCTACTCAGCCATGATGATGTAATTGATGCAGTATGTGGTCTGACATTGTCATGTTGGAAAATGCAAGGTCTTCCCTGAAGAGATGACGTCTGGATGGGAGAATATGTTGTTCTAGAACTTGGATATACCTTTCATCATTGATGGTGCCTTTCCAGATGTGTAAGCTGCCCATGCCACACGCACTCATGCAACCCCATACCATCAGAGATGCCGGCTTCTGAACTGAGCGCTGAGAACAACTTGGGTTGCCCTTGTCCTCTTTAGTCCTGGTGACATGGCGTCCCAGTTTTCCAAAAAGAACTTCAAATATTGATTCGTCTGACCACAGAACAGTTTTCCACTTTGTCACAGACCATTATAAATGAGTCTTGGCCAAGAGAAAACGCCTGCGCTTCTGGATCATGTTTAGATATGGCTTCTTTATTGGCCTATCGAGTTTTAGCCGGCAACGGCGAATGGCACGGTGGATTGTGTTCACCGACAATGTTTTCTGGAAGTATTCCTGAGCCCATGTTGTGATTTCCATGACAGTAGCATTCCTGTATGTGATGCAGTGCTGTCGAAGGGCCCGAAGATCACCGCCATCCAGTATGGTTTTCCGACCTTGACCCTTACACACAGAGATTGTTCCAGATTCTCTGATCTTTGGATGATATTATGTACTGTGGATGATGATAACTTCAAACTCTTTGCAATTTTTCTCTGAGAAACTCCTTTCTGATATTCCTCCACTATTTTTCACCGCAGCATTGGGGGAATTGGTGATCCTCTGCACATCCTGACTTCTGAGAGACACTGCCACACTGAGAGGCTCTTTTAATACCCAATCATGTTGCCAATTGACCGAATAAATTGCAAATTGGTCCTCCAGCTGTTCCTTATATGTACATTTAACTTTTCCGGCCTCTTATTGCTACCTGTCCCAACTTTTTTGGAATGTGTAGCTCTCATGAAATCCAAAATGAGCCAATATTTGGCATGACATTTCAAAATGTCTCACTTTCAACATTTGATATGTTATCTATATTATATTGTGAATAAAATATAAGATTATGAGATTTGTAAATGAGTCCATTCCTTTTTTACTCACAATTTGTACAGTGTCCCAACTTTGTTGGAATTGGGTTTGTATCTATCTATCTATCTATCTATCTATCTATCTATCTATCTATCTATCTATCTATCTATCTATCTATCTATCTATCTATTCCATATATATCTATCCCATATCTATCTATCTATCTATCTATCTATCTATCTATCTATCTATCTATCTATCTATCTATCTATCTATCTATCGATCTATCTATCTATCTATCTATCTATCTATCTATCTATCTATCTATCTATCTATCTATTCCATTTATAACACTGTGAATATTATAAATTTGTATGAAAACTCTTCTACCAATAATCACAAATGCGCGCTCTGCTTGTAGATAGGTTGACTTTAAATAAACTTTTGCAGAAGTTTAGAAAGATGATATAAGTGAATGAGGACGTCCGATTCCTTCTAGAAGGCAGCATTGATTATGGGATGGGAGACGTGTTTACAGAAAGGTTGAAGTCAGAGTATACATGGGGGGTAAGTGCAGAGAACAGTCCTAATGACTTCTATAGGAGGCGGCCTGTGCTGGCCACATAATTGTTAGCAGGCCATAAAACATTTGAGGATGGCAGAAATGATCAAATCTGACCTCTGCGGGTCAAACTAAAACTAAATATTTTTGTCACAGTTCCCTCCCTAATTTAAGTCAACAACAAAACCAGAGGCATCGGATGAACTTCCAGAATACACGCTCTGTTTCTTTCCAACAGACAATACCGAACAGCTAACATTCCATGTCAGCTAATAAATACTTTCATCTGTTCCAGGAATTCCACTCCAAGCCAAATAAATACGATGTGTCCACCGCCGACCAACCTAAACACCCTTCATTCACACACAGGTTACATTCACTAACACCCTTCATTCACACACAGGTTACCTTCCCTACAATTCTATACCTTTCCTTCACTTTTCTCTAACTTTATCTCAAATTTATTACTATTTGCCCAATAGGTTCATTTTTATATTTTGCCATTTTTAAACATTTTTATTCAATTTATATTACATAGGTTAAAAAAAAGACACAAATCCATCAAATTCAACCAATAACCCAAAAAAAAAAAAAAAATGTAATTTAGTGAGTTTTACTATGTTTGTAATGAACTGAATGTTGTCTAATCTATCTATCTATCTATCTATCTATCTATCTATCTATCTATCTATCTATCTATCTATCTATCTATCTATCTATCTATCTATCTATCTATCTATCTATCTATCTATCTATCATCTATCTATCTATCTATCTATCTATCTATCTATCTATCTATCATCTATCTATCTATCTATCTATCTATCTATCTATCTATCTATCTATCTATCTATCTATTCCATATCTATCTATCTATCTATCTATCTATCTATCTATCTATCTATCTATCTATCTATCTATCATCTATCTATCTATCTATCTATCTATCTATCTATCTATCATCTATCTATCTATCTATCTATCTATCTATCTATCTATCTATCTATTCCATATCTATCTATCTATCTATCTATCTATCTATCTATCTATCTAATATCTATCTATCTATCTATCTATCTATCTATCTATCTATCTATCTATCTATCTATCTATCTATCTATCTATCTATCTATCCCATATCTATCTATCTATCTATCTATCTATCTATCTACCCCATATCTATCTATCTGTCTGTCTATCTATCTATCTATCTATCTATCTATCTATCTATCTACCCCATATCTATCTATCTATCTATCTATCTATCTATCTATCTATCTATCTATCTCATATCTATCTATCTATCTCATATCTATCTATCTATCTATCTATCTATCTATCTATCTATCTATCTATCTATCTATCTATCCCATATCTATCTATCTATCTATCTTATCTATCTATCCATCCCATATCTATCTATCTATATATCTATCTATCTATCTCATATCTATCTATCTATCTATCTATCTATCTATCTATCTATCTATCTATCTATCTATCTATTTATCTATCTATCTATCTATCTATCTATCTATCTATCTATCTATCTATCTATCTATCTATCTATCTATCCCATATCTATCTATCTATCTATCTATCTATCTATCTATCTATCTATCTATCTATCTATCTATCTATCCCATATATATCTATCTATCTATCTATCTATCTATCTATCTATCTATCTATCTATCTATCTATCTATCTATCTATCCCATATTTATCTATCTATCTATCTATCTATCTATCTATCTATCTATCTATCTATCTATCTATCTATCTATCCCATATATATCTATCTATCTATCTATCTATCTATCTATCTATCTATCTATCTATCTATCTATCCCATATTTATCTATCTATCTATCTATCTATCTATCTATCTATCTATCTATCTATCTATCTATCTATCTATCTATCTATCTATCTCATATCTATCTATCGAAATTTATTACTTTTTGCCCAATAGGTTAATTTTTATATTTTGCCATTTTTAAACATTTTTAATCAACTTATATTAGTCCATCTAGTTCAACCAATAAAGAAAAACTTTTTTAATTTAGTAAGTTTAATTTGCATTTTTTTATGAAGTGAATGTTGTCTAAGCGAGTGTTCGGCCTCAGAATGTGAGCGCTCTCTTCCTCGGTAGCGTTGATGGTTTTCGGGAAATCTATAGAGAAAGGCCCCGGTGGGATTTCATTTTGACATTGTATTTTTTTTCTTTAAACGCGTTTCTTTTGGGTGAAAATAAAACCACTTAAATGCACAGGGGGAAATGTGCCTCAGTGACAAAACAAATTTGCCACAAATCATTTTACAAAAGAACAGCAGGACTCAGCAGAGGGCGGACGCTATGTTGCCATTCATCATTCATTTGTTTGGAATTCTCCACCCTTCCCCTGCCATGTTTAATATCTAATTGGCATTCTGACACTGCGGAACAGTCCACATCTGCTGGACGCGGGGGCCTTTTCAATGCTCCGTCCCCCTGGCCTGTGTGTATATCTGAGATGAAATGTAGTAAAGGCTTTACAGCCGTTCAGCTCACCTTCTGTATCCATCCTGACAGCTGCTGAGTACAGAGGAGAAAAACGTGGGAGGGCTGGATGGGGAGTTCATTCATACTTCTGCGTCCGCTCATTGTTCTTCATTGATAAATAACTTTAAAAGCAGATGTGACCAACCTGTGCCTTACCAGCTGCTGGGGGACTACACAAGTCCCAGTCCCAGGCTCCAGTCCCAGTCCCAGGCTCAAGTCTCAGTCCCAGGCTCAAGTCCCAGTCCCAGGTCCCAGGCTCAAGTTCCAGTCCCAGGCCCAAGTTCCAGTTCCAGGCTCAAGTCCCAGTCCCATGTCCCAGTCCCAGGGCCCAAGTCCCAGTCCCAGGCTCAAGTCCCAGTCCCATGTTCCAGTCCCAGGGCCCAAGTCCCAGTCCCAGGCTCAAGTCCCAGTCCCACGTCCCAGTCCCAGGTTCAAGTTCCAGGATGCCAGTACCTTGTAGCTGGCCAGCAACTGAAGCAACACAGGCTGTCCACAGCACTATTATATTAGTCATTTTTTTCATTTCTGCATCCCCCCCTCCAAGTAAAGTGTTCTCATTATAATTTATGAGGGACACAGGAAATTTAGAAAGTCCTAAACAGTCAGGTTATACTGCCACCTCCAGGACACGGGGTGGGCAGGAGGGACGACTGTCCTGGGCACTGTGGTAACCGTATCATATGAGATCTGGTGGGGGGTTTGTGTTGGGTGGGAAAATTTGGGGGGCAGCAGGAGGTAAGAATTGTTCGAAGAGGAGAAATTTGGGTATGTGTGTGTGCTAGGAAAGGTGATTTGGGGGGACTGCCCAGTCCCAGGTCCAAGTCCCAGGACGCCAGGACCTTGTAAGCTGGCCAGCAACTGGAGCTCCACGGGCTGTCCACAGCACCATTACAATATTCATTTTTTTTTCATTTCTTCATCCCCCCCCCCTCAAAAAAAAGTGTTCCCATTATAATTTATTGAGGGACACAGGAAATGTAGAAAGTCCTAAACAGTCAGGTTATACTGCCACCTTCAGGACACGGCTGGGACAAGGGGTGGTCAGGAGGGTGGCTGCCCTGGGCTCTGTGGTATCATGTGAAATGGGGGTTGGGGGTGTGCTACAAGGAGATTGGGGGGGAGAGGATTTGTGTTGGGTGGGGGAATTTGGGGGGCAGCAAGGGGTAAGAATTGTTCTAGGATTGTGTGTGCTAGGAAAGATGATTTGGGGGGATTTGTGTTGCGGGGGAAGAGGATTCGTGATAGGAGGGGGGATTTGGGGAGCTTGTGGTAGAAGAGGTGATATGGTAGAGGGGTAAAGCGCCATATATAAAGCGTTCGCTCATTGTTCTTCATTGATAAATAACTTTAAAAGCAGATGTGACCAACCTGTGCCTCACCAGCTGCTGGGGGACTACCCAGTCCCAGGTCCCAGGCCCAAGTTCCAGGATGCCAGTACCTTGTAGCTGGCCAGCAACTGGAGCTCCACAGGCTGTCCACAGCACCATTACAATAGTCATTTTTTTTATTTACTTCTGCATCCCCCCCAAAAAATAAATACCCCTCTACCATATTACCTCTCCTACCACAAGCACCCTAAATCCCCCCTCCTATCACAAATCCCTTTGGTTGCCTTTATTTGGCCCTTGGGATACTATTCTTCCCACTGACAGCAATGATGGAGCACTATTCCTTCCACTGACAACAATGATGGGTCACTATCCCTCCCACTGACAACAATGATGGGGCACTATTCCTCCCACTGACACCAATGATGGGGCAATATACCTCTCACTGACACCAGTGATGGGGCACTATCCCTCCCACTGATACCAATGATGGGGCACTATTCCTCCCACTGATACCAATGATGGGGCACCATTCCTCTCACTGATACCAATGATGGGGCACTATTCCTCCCACTGACACCAATGATGGGGAAATATTCCTCTCACTGACACCAATGATGGGGCACTATTCCTCCCACTGATACCAATGATGGGGTACCATTCCTCTCACTGATACCAATGATGGGGCACTATTCCTCCCACTGACACCAGTGATGGGGAACTATTCCTCCCATTGACACCAATGATGGGGAACTATTCCTTCCACTGACACCAATGATGGGGCACTATTCCTTCCACTGATACCAATGATGGGGCACCATTCCTCCCACAGACACCAATGATGGGGCAATATTCCTCTCACTGACACCAGTGATGGGGCACTATTCCTCCCACTGATACCAATGATGGGGTACCATTCCTCTCACTGATACCAATGATGGGGCACTATTCCTCCCACTGACACCAGTGATGGGGAACTATTCCTCCCATTGACACCAATGATGGGGAACTATTCCTTCCACTGACACCAATGATGGGGCACTATTCCTTCCACTGATACCAATGATGGGGCACCATTCCTCCCACAGACACCAATGATGGGGCAATATTCCTCTCACTGACACCAGTGATGGGGCACTATTCCTCCCACTGATACCAATGATGGGGTACCATTTCTCTCACTGATACCAATGATGGGGCACTATTGATCTTTTATTGAAAAGAATCAAGCAACATATTTTATACAAAAGTAAAAAACAGAACTATAGTACAATATTCCAACAGAAAAAAACAAAGGAATACACATCCATGTGCAGAATATATACAATATATACATAATCCACTTCCAACATTCTTAGAAAACTATTTACATAAAGCAGCAGAGAGGGCCTAAGAGGCACAACCCATCACCTATGTATGCAGCCATTTATCAAAAACTGAGCATTAAGAAAAAATCTAGGGTGATAAGAGACAGAAAGCCACACCCGGGAAAGAGACTCCTGGCAGTCAGGGAGGCTTGAAACCCCTCCACGCCTTCAGCCAAGCCCTCTGACCCCACTTGTCTCTCTCAAGCGCCCGAATCTTCCCCACCTCATGCAGAATGTCACACACCACCACCTGAACAGGAAGGATTTTACGCCGAAGGGTGACCTGACACCGTGCGTTCCATGTGTAATAACGGACTACTAAACTAACTAAAAAAAGTGTATCCAAACAAAAGCCCCCACCAGTATTGAATGCTCCGTACACCCACTCAGCATAACCCAGCCTGGAGAGGAAAGGAACACCGAGGGCCCGCCCAACCTGTTTGTATACCTCTATGTTAAAAGGGCAACGAAGCAGAAAATGGTCCATAGTCTCCTCCTCACCTGCACATTCCTCCCGAGGACAACCACGATCCATCCCACTGCGGAATTTCAAATTGCCCCGAACATAGAGCCTCCCGTGGAAGCACAACCAGGCCAGATCCCTGAATTTAAGGGGGACTCTAGCCAAATGAATCAATCTTAACCCTTCCCTCAAAATTGGGCCTGGGCAATCCCTTAAGGCCAGTGGGTCATGAAAGACTTCACTCAAGACTCGGCTCATAAGGACTTTCCTCGGAGCGGATCTGAGATCTTCAGCCGACAGTCGCCACTGCCGCAGCAACTTCAGACACGGAGCGACATAGGCTGGGAGCTGACCACGATGACCCCTGAGATTCTTCACTTGGCCACCTTCTTCCCAAAGTCGCAGAAAAGGCCTAAACCAAGATCTAAACATGCCTGCCCATCCAGGAGGTTCCACTGCAAGCATACTACCAATGTTAAACTTGAGAAATAGCAGTGAAAAGAAAAGAACGGGGTTGACCATACCTAAGCCACCCTCCCTCCTGGATAGATAGGTGACATTCCTCTTGATGGGGTTCAGTCTGTTCCCCCACAGCATCTGGAAGAACACACTATAGATCCTAGCATAGAGAGACACTGGCAAGATGCAGACAGGGCTGACATACAAGAAGATCGGTATCAGGTAAGTCTTAATCAGATCAACCCTTTCCCTCAGAGATAACTTCCATCTCTTCCAGCTGACCACCTTAGTATTGGCAACTTCCAGCCTGCCTTCCCAGTTTTTGAGGCCATAATCGCCAGGTCCAAATTCAATGCCTAATATCTTAATTTTTTCCTGGGGCACTGGAAAAGTGTCCGGGAGATCAAACCCCTCACCTTCCTTTCCCATCCAAAAAACTTCACTCTTTTCCTGATTGATCTTGGAGCCTGATGCTTCAGAGTACCGTGATGTCAGAGAGACCACCTCCTCCGCTTCATCTGTCCCAGTGACAATCACTGACACATCATCCGCATAGGCAACAACCCTCAAAGGCGGCTCACCCGGGATTCCCACTGGTACCCCACACAACATGCTGCTCTCTAGCCTCCTGATGAAGGGGTCGATTGCAAACACATAGAGCAGGGGACTCAGCGGACAACCCTGGCGCACCCCAGAACCAACCTCAAAGGACTGTCCAACCCAACCATTAACAAGAGGGAAGCTTTCTGCCCCCTTATACAAAACTTTTAACCAATCGACAAAACCACCCGGCAGACCGTACTTACTAAAGAGCAACCACAGGTACTCATGGTTGACACGATCGAAAGCCTTTGCCTGATCCAATGCCAGTAGATACTTTCCCCAGCCTGCAGCCCTGCACTGCTCCAAGGCCTCCCGGACAGCTAAAACCGCTGTGAAGGTGCTCCTACCCTGGATCGAACAGTGCTGATGGCGAGAAAGCAAAGACTCTGCTACTGCCGATAGGCGCCAGAAAAGTATCTTCGCCAGCACCTTTCTATCGACATTGAGAAGGCTGATGGGGCGCCAATTCTCAATCATCGAAGGATCTTTACCTTTTGAAAGAAGAATCACAGCTGAGTGTCTCATGGAAGGGGGAAGCACCCCCTCAGCAAGACAACTGTTAAAAATCTCTACCAAATGTGGGGCCAGAATAGACTTAAAGGCTTTGTAAAACTCAGCCGTCAGACCATCCGGTCCAGGTGACTTCTTGATGGCAAGCTGTTCAATTGCCCTCGTCACCTCTTCAACTGTGATCTCTTCTGTCAAATTCATCAAAGGGACATCTCCACCATTTAGACCTGGAATAGAGTCCAAAAAGCTTTCCATCTTGTCTCGGTCAAGCTCCTTCCTCCCAAGAAGTTCAGCATAAAAAGACCTCACGACCTCCAGGATCCCTGACCTGGACTTTGTCAAGGAACCTGTACTATCCTTAAGGCCAACGACCATCTTAACAGCTACACCCTGTTTGCAGTTCTGGTAAGGGTCAGGCGAGTGGTATTTCCCATAGTCCCGCTCCAGAACCAAAGAGGTATGCCGGTCATATTGACACTTCCTGAGGAGGATTTTCACTTCAGAGATTGCCCCAGGATCTCCTCCTCTCGAGACAAGAATATCCAGCTTCCTCCGCAAACGTTGGTAGGTCATGTATCTATTAAACTGTTTTTTATTGGCTAGGCCCCTGAAGAATCCAGCAATCCTCTTTTTGGTCAGCTCCCACCACTCAGCCTTGCTGCTACAAAAGTCCAGGATGGTCACCTGTGCCTGAAAGAATTCCTCAAAGGATTGTCTAACATGTTCTTCCTCAAGGAGAGTCGAATTTAATCTCCAGATGCCTTTGCCCCTCTGAGGGAAATCTGAAGCATTCAAGACCACAGATAGCATACAGTGATCAGAGAACTCCACCGCCTGCACCACTGGGGGTGAGAAAGCAGAGGCCTCCTTCAAAAAAAACCTATCTATCCTACTCTGACTATTACCTCGATGAAAGGTGAACCCTGTGTCATCCGGGAGGTGCTTAATGTGCACATCCACAAGACCAGCATCCCTAACCATACTATTTAAAAAAACGCTATCATATCCCAGCCGGTCATTGAAGTCCTTCCTGTCCTTGGGCCTAGTCACAGTATTAAAGTCACCTCCAAAAACCACTTGCCGGGATGTAAAAAGAAATGGCTTGATCCTTGTAAAAAGGCATTTCCTGTCCCACTTTGTGTGCGGCCCATAAATATTAATTAGGCGCAGGTCCTGCCCTCCCACAAGAACGTCTAAGACCATACATCTCCCAATCTCCACCTCAATAACCCGCCGGACAGTTACCATGCCGGTTTTAAACAACACCGCCACCCCGCCGTAAGGCTCGGCCGCAAGAGACCAGTAAGATGGACCATACCTCCACTCTCTCTTGGCCATATGAATATCTGCCAAGGAGGTGAGCCTAGTCTCCTGCAAAAATAAAATTTCAGCATCTAATTGGCTGAACAAAAATAAGGCCATAGAACGAGCTCTTACCGACTTAATGCTGGCGACATTTATTGTCACCACTTTTAACGGAGGGGGAACCGCCATTTGGGTTATTGGGTGGATTGCTTCTTAGCTCCCCTCTGCTGCTCATCACCAGAAGCCTCTCTCTTTCTTGAAGCCTCCTCCAACTCCATTTCAATTTCTGAATTCTGCTCAGAAGAATCCCCAGATGAGGAGATATCCCAAGCAGAAGCCCTAGAACGGTTGGGGACAGTCACTGAGGCATCCTGTCTCTGTTCCGTCCTCACCGTCTGTCTCTTCCGCCTCACAACCTTCCTTCTCTCCTCCAGGTACTGAAGGTCAGATTCAGAGATGCTTTCATCTCTTGTTTTCTTCTTCTTCTTTGAAGTCTTCACAGAAGACTTCTTTACAGAGGAAGCCGCAGCAGCACCCTTTTTGGTACCCTCTACCACTCCTGGTGGGTGGGGGGCTTCTTTAAGGTCACACTTAGGAAGGGAAGACTGATCGGGAATAACTGACTCAGGGGGCACAGACTTGGCAGATTCTGACACAAGAGGAGCCGGTACAGTAGGCTGGGGGGACACAGGGACAGACACAGAAGGAAAACTTACAGATACAGGAGGGGTGGGCACAGGGACTAGGGAGGGATCCTGCACAAGACCAGGGGAGTCAGTCACCGCAGAGGAGGGTGGTACAACAGGGGCCTCATCCTCCATCCTGTCCAGCCTTAACAGATCATCTATCACCTCTCTATCCATATTATGCCAGGCTTCAGGACATCGGCTGTAGGGGTGGCCAAGGCGCAGGCACAGGTTGCACCTTATCGCCTGGGTGCAGTCCCTGGCCACATGACCCTGTCCCCGACACACTGAACAGATCAGTGCTGAACAAGAGGAGCTAAAATGCCCCTTTTCTCCACAGCGGTGACACAGTTTTGGCTGACCGGGATAAAAAATAGTCATCCTATCCCTCCCTATAAAAGCAGAGGAGGGCAGGTGACGGACAACATTCCCATCCCTAGCCAACCTGACCGTTACCGACCAACCCCCGGTCCAGATGCCACGCTCATCATGAATTTTATCCGGCCTGGTCAAAACATCCCCATAATTTCTCAACCAGACCTCTAAGTCCCGAGCAGGAACACTCTCATTTGTAAGGACAATAGTAATTTTCTTCACTGTTGACCTTTGGGAAACTGCCACTGGCACCAGACCTTCCCATTCGGGTCTTGACCTGCACCGAGCCATATATCGTTCCCAGAACAAGTCAAGACCCTCTGGTCTGGTGAAACTAACTGTGTATTCCCGGCTTCCAGCCACATGTATCAGGGCATATAGGTCATTAGCCCCAAAACCCATATCTAAGATCAGGTCCACCACCATACGCCTTGCTAGAGGGACTGCACCACCTTCCCATTTAAGGAGGACTACGTTCCGCCTTGGACCCCCAGCAGAAGCCATAGATCCAATACCAGATCCAATGGTGCTCATAGTGGCAGCCCGCGAGGGAAAACCCTGATTAGAAGCAGAGCTCCTCCTTGATTGTAACCCTGGCTTGGTGATATTGCCAGGAGCACAGCTTACCACCTGTGCAAATGTAGGCTTATTAGGGCCAAGACCCCACACTGATGTCACATTATCAGGTACACTACTATTATTATTTTTACCAGCTTGGCCTAAACAAGCAGCATTATCAGTTCCACATATAATGGTGGGATCCACCATGCCTGCAATGTTATTAGGGATAACTGTTTCTGATGCAGTACCAGATGTTTCCTGCTGCTGCGCTGTAGAGTCCTGTTCAACAGTGACTGAAATAGTTTTAAGCTCAGCAGAAGGGGGGTTAATCGGCTCTTCTGGGTTTTGTGGTTCTTCAGCAGAAATGTCATTTTTTAAACACAACTTTTCCTGTTTAGAGACATCAGCAGCAGGCACAACATTGCTGAGCATAGGGGAATCACCCTGAGTGTCATTAGGAAACCCATCATTAGGCAAGGTGCTAAAAGGCACAAAAACTGTTTTATCTGTAAGCTGGGGCTTTATATACTTTACTTTATCAGGCACACTCTCAGGTAAGTCCTCCACATCACCAAACACCAGCTGATCTTCCTGCATTGGAGACTCCATTACCTGTATAACTTTCAACATGCCTCCTGAGCCCTGAGATGGCAATGGGCTGCTTACCTCACCTTGAGGGGGAAGGGGGTCAGAACATGGGGTCTCCTCCTCCACCTCCATCTTTGCAAACCTCCGTTCATTGCAAAACTTCTCCCTGAAGGGACCATCCCTGCCTTCCATCATGGCCACGATAGTTTCTTGATGATCCACACGGACTTTCGCTAATTGGACCTCTGAATCCATTGATCCACGGTTCTTGCTGAACAAGCCTTCACGCTGCTTTCTCAGGCGCTTTAAATCCGCTCTAAGCTTGTAGAGCTTGTCTCTTTCCTTATTGAGGACTTTGATCCCGGCCACCACTCGCTCCCGAATGGATCCAGCATCTTCATCCTCACCAGGTGCAGAGAGATCACCAACCACGGGCTGCACAGGAGCAGGGGTGCCATCCATCCGCCCAGGGGATGTCTGAGAGCCTCCAGCAGGAGAGGCCCTGCTGGCCTCCATGGCTTCCCCAGAAGGGGGCCAGGAGAGCTGGGAGGGATTTCACCTCACTCCCCTCTTACACAGATCACCTGCAGCAGCAACAGACACACAGCCAGAGAACCTTCCAGCAGCCACACCCGAAGCTGAATGATGGGAAACTACTCCTCCCACTGACACCAATGATGGGGCACTATTCCTTCCACTGACACCAATGATGGGGCACTATTCCTTCCACTGACACCAATGATGGGGCATTATTCCTCCCACTGACACCAGTGATGGGGCACTATTCCTCCCACTGACACCAATGATGGGGCACTATTCCCCCCACTGACACCAATGATGGGGCACTATTCCTCCCACTGACACCAGTGATGGGACACTATCTTCACAAAAGAATCGGGGGGCTACACTAACCCAGCTTTTAAGGCCAAACTAAAGAGCACACCTCAGGAAATACCGCCATGGCTAACAGAAGATAGATTTAGAACTAAACTAGAGAAACTTAACATAAATCACCGGGACCGGATGGCTTGCACCCGAGGGTTCTTAAAGAGCTCAGCCAGGTGATTGCCAGACCATTATTCTTGATCTTTAAGGATAGTTTACAGACGGCTATGGTGCCAGCTGATAGGAAAAAAGCCAAGGTGGTACCGATATTTAAAAAGGGGCCGAGATATATCCCGGGTAACTAAAGGCCGGTCAGCCTAACATCAGTAGTCTGCAAGATTTTGGAGGGGATGTTAAGGGACCACATACAAGACTTTAGTAATAAAAACTGTATTATTAGTAGTAATCAGCATGGATTCATGAAAAATCGTTCTTGCCAAACCAATCTATTAACCTTCTATGATGAAGTGAGCTGCCACCTAGATAAAGGTAAGCCTGTGGATGTGGTGTATCTGAACTTCGCAAAGGCCTTTGACACCGTTCCCCACAAACGCTTACTGTTCAAACTAAGGAAGGTAGGTATGGACCATAAGGTGAGTACCTGGATAGAGAACTGGCTCCAGGGGAGAGTACAGAGGGTGGTGATTAATGGGGAGTACTCGGATTGGGCGGGTGTGGAAAGTGGGGTCCCCCAGGGTTCTGTCCTGGGACCAATCCTGTTTAATTTATTCATAAATGATCTAGAGGAGGGGACATCTAGTACAATCTCAGTATTTGCGGATGATACTAAATTAGGCATGCCAATATCTTCTATGCAGGATGTGGAAACCTTACAAGCGGACCTGAACAAAATAACGGGGTGGGCAACTACATGGCAGATGAGGTTTAATGTTGAAAAATGTAAAGTAATGCACTTGGGGGCCAGAAACCAGAAAGCAAGCTACTCACTAGGGGGGGGGGGGAACCTCTGGGTGAGCCTAGGATGGAAAAGGACCTGGGGGTACTGGTAGACAACAGGCTTGGCAGTGGCATGCAATGCCAAGCCGCTGCAAGCAAAGCCAACAGAATACTGGAATGCATAAAAAAGGAGATTCACTCCAGAAATAAAGAGATTATTCTCCCTCTCTACAAGACTCTGGTCCGGCCACATCTGGAGTATGCTGTCCAGTTCTGGGCACCGGTCCTCAGGAAGGATGTGCTGGAACTGGAGAAAGTCCAGGGAAGGGCAACAAAAATAATTAGGGGAATGGAGGACATCAGCTATGAGGAAAGACTACAAGCACTGAACCTTTTCTCTCTGGAGAAGAGACGATTGAGGGGGGATATGATATCAATGTACAAATACTGTACTGGTGACCCGAGCATAAGGAACAAACTATTCAGTGTAAGGGAATACAATAAGACACGTGGCCACTCACTAAAACTAGAGGAAAGGCGGTTTAACCTTAAAATATGCAGGGGGTTCTTCACTGTAAGAGCAGTAAGGATGTGGAATTCTCTTCCACAAACAGTCGTATCAGCAGGGAGCATCGAGAGTTTCAAAAAACTATTAGATCGGCACCTTAAAGACCACAACATACAGGGGTATACAATGTACAACATACAGGGGTATACAATGTACAACATACAGGGGTATACAATGTACAACATACAGGGGTATACAATGTACATCATACAGGGGTATACAATGTACAACATACAGGGGTATACAATGTACAACATACAGAGGTATACAATGTACAACATACAGGGGTATACAATGTACAACATACAGGGGTATACAATGTACAACATACAGGGGTATACAATGTACAACATACAGAGGTATACAATGTACAACATACAGGGGTATACAATGTACAACATACAGGGTATACAATGTACAACATACAGAGGTATACAATGTACAACATACAGGGGTATACAATGTACAACATACAGGGGTATACAATGTACAACATACAGGGGTATACAATGTACAACATACAGGGGTATACAATGTACAACATACAGGGGTATACAATGTACAACATACAGGGGTATACAATGTACAACATACAGAGGTATACAATGTACAACATACAGGGGTATACAATGTACAACATACAGAGGTATACAATGTACAACATACAGGGGTATACAATGTACAACATACAGGGGTATACAATGTACAACATACAGGGGTATACAATGTACAACATACAGAGGTATACAATGTACAACATACAGGGGTATACAATGTACAACATACAGGGGTATACAATGTACAACATACAGAGGTATACAATGTACAACATACAGGGGTATACAATGTACAACATACAGAGGTATACAATGTACAACATACAGAGGTATACAATGTACAACATACAGAGGTATACAATGTACAACATACAGGGGTATACAATGTACAACATACAGGGGTATACAATGTACAACATACAGGGGTATACAATGTACGGTTAACAGCAAACACACACACACACACATCATAGGTTGAACTGGATGGACTGATGTCTTTTTTCAACCTCACAAACTATGTAACTATGTAACAGATAAAGGCTAGCAGAGGGCCACAGTTTGGAGACCACTGCTTTAAGCTGATGAGCTAGAAAAGCATTTACATTTTGGGTAATTTGTCACCATTTGAGGCTTGACACATTTGGTATCTACTTAAAAAGGGCATTTTACTGTGTATGCGCGCGCATTCGCTTTTATTAAAGTCTTTTTTTTTTATTTTTACAGAAAATATAGATGAAACAAATCCTCCTACAACGGTTGTATCTGTTTATCTGCACTCTTCTCTTCTATACATCCATTCAAAGTCCAGAATTTATAAAGCTTGTCCGAGAGTTCAGAAAAAAGGGGGCAGAGAGCCGAAGTTATACTCTGCAGAGCTCAGTGAGGAGGACACACCCCCTTCACTCAGCTCACAGTAACAGAGCTGAGGCTGTCAATCAGCCGAAGATCCCTTCTCTGTCACCATTTTTCTCTTGGTGTCAGGAAAACTTGTCAGAAGTGACTCATGCAGATAGCAGAGGAAGGAGGCAGCAGACAGAAATGGCACTTAGTTCTCTGGACTGAGACAAGTACACACTAAAGAGGGATGTGCTTTGTTAATATTTCATGTCTGAGGTTCACAACCACTTTAGTAAACAGTTTCACAACTATCATGCAACATAAAAAATGCAATTACTACATTTTTAATTCTACAGGACCTCTGCCTTCAGAAAACATAAAATGTTTTGGGGTTTTCAGTAATTTGCTGGCCAAAAATGCAGATATTAAAGGCAAGTTTTCCGATTTGCGTCCTTTCAGTTCTGTTCTGTTTTTTGGAACGGAACAGAACCCTATTTTTCTTCCATTTAAAAAACGGAAAGGACGCAAAATCGGATGTCAGCGGTGTTATCCGCTGACATCCGCAATCCCATAGACATACATTATGTCCGTATATCATCCGCAAACGGATGGGATGATATGCGGACATACGGACCGGATGACACAAGTGTCATCCGTGTCCGTAAAAAATAAAAAAAAAGTGCCGGAGCGGATCGAAATACGGTCCGCTCCGTGTGAAAGAGGCCTAAGGGTCCTTTCCAGGACTTTTTTTTTCTCAGAGAATAGGAGCTCCCCCTTTCGGACTATCCCCTTGTCTCCGCCCCCTTTCCACAAGTGTGCACAATTTTAAACCGTGACATGTAAGGTATCTATTTCCTCGACGTGTCATCATCTTTCACATTTCACAAAACAATTGGGCTAACTTTACTGTTTAGTTTTTTTCTTAATTCATTGAAATTTATTTTTTCCAAAAAAAATATATATAAATAAATATAATATTTATATTTTTATATGTATATATATATATATATATATCTATGTCTATATATCTACGTCTATATATCTATGTCTATATATATATATATATATATATATAAAATACAATATATTATATGTATATATATATATATATATATATATATATATATATATATGTATTTTTAGCATAGACCCTAGCAAATAAAACGGTGGTCGTTGCAATATTTTATGTCACACTGTGTTTGTGCAGCGGTCTTTCAAACACAATTATTTTTTTAAATATTATATATAAATTATATAATTTTTTAAATTATATACATTAAATATTATAATATATATAAATATAACATATAATCAGGGCTTTTTTTCAGCGGGGATGCGGGGGAACGCGGGGGGAACGCAGTTCCGGCACCTCCAGAACTGAATGCATGTAATGGCAAGGGATGCTCGGGTGTGCTGGTGGGTCTGTTGATGCTGGCTAATAGGCAACCTATTGTTGCTGGAGGGGATCTATTTTTGCGGAGGGTGGGGGTCTATAGTTGCTGAGGAGGTCTTCTGTTTCTCATGGGGGATGTATTGTTACTGAGGTGGGTCTTATGTTGCTGGTGGGTCAGTTGTTGCTGGGAGGGATTTATTGTTTAGGGAGAGGTCTTTGCTGCTTGCTGCTGGAGGGTCTATTGATGCTGGCTACTGGGTAATCTAGTATTTCTGGAGGGGATCTATTTGCGCAGAGGATCTATTGTTGCTGGGGAAGTCTGTTGGTGGGGTAGGGTATCTATTGTTGCTGGGGTGGGTCTTATGTTGCAGGGCATCAATCATTGCTGGGAGGGATCTACTGTTGAGGGAGGGGTCTAATGTTGCTGGCTGCTGGAGGGTCTATTGATGCTGGCTGTTGAAAGTCCATTGTTGCAGGGGTGGCTCTATTGTCGCTGGGGTGTCCGTTGTTTCTAGATCTATAATATTGCCTTTCTTGTTATTGTTAATTCTCTAAAAGGGGCGGTACTGGGAGGTGGGTTGGAGGTGAAACCAAGGAACGGTGCTCGGAGGTGGGTAGGGGACGGAGTCAAGGGGTGACTCAGAAGGGAGGAGTTCCTGCACCTATTCTCTGAGAAAAAAAGCCCTGCATATAATAATATGAATATATATAATATAAATAAATATAATATATAATAATATTAATATATATAATGTTCAGGGATTCTAAGTAATTTTCTGACAAAAAATACTGATTTTAAATGATAAAAAACAAATGTCAGAAATAAGCCTGGTCTTGAAGTGGTTAAAGTGCGTGTGTATGATTAAGGCCCCTTTCACACTTGTGTGACCTAAAAGTCGCACGATTTTGCTGCGATTTTGACTGGACTTGTAGCAATGCATCCTGAGGTCTATGGACCCAAAACGCATTAAAGTCAAAGTAGCGCAGGGACTACTTTGAAATCGTTGCGACTTGAAGTCACACACATATGAATGGCACTCATTGGAAATCATGGAGTATGACTTGTCATGCGACTTTGCAGTACCAAGTTGCAGGAGAAGTCGCACAAGTGTGAAAGGGGCCTAAAAGTTTCTCCGGTAGCAGGCTGGGTAAAATAGAAGCCTTGAGTGCTCTCTTGTTTCCTCGGCCCGCTTGTCTGGAGTCACAGATTCTCTGGAATCCAACAACATTTTACAGAGAAGTCCTATCTTCAAAAATATACCGTCATATACCATAGAGAGAGCCATTGGGTGGCTTTGTATTGTAGCCGCAGTCCTCTGTGTCCGTTGGTGGACATGTGGAGTCCCCCATTGTATGGGGATGGCCTCAACTATTCATCTATTGGGTATAATTTGATTTCCTCAAAGAAAATGCGACACATACCAAATCAATTATTTGTCTAATGTGCTACCCAAGCCCATTAGACATTTGTAATCTTATTTTATTGTTTCAGGGACTTTGTATAAAAGGTTGTAACGTCTAATGTGCCGGGTGTAGAAATAGCTTACAGATAGACAGCACTCAACAGTGGACAAATTCTCATGCAAAATACAAACGTTATACCTAACTCAAAAGCTTGCATATGTATTTTCTGCTCTTTATTTTCTTTCTATACATTGTTTTTTTTTTACATTATGTTTGTTTGCATGAATGGACACATAACTCTAACGGTCCTTTCCAGGGCTTTTTTTATCAGAGAATAGGTGCTCCGCCTTTCCGACTATCCCCTTGTCTCTGCCCCTACCCTCCTCTGAGCAGCATTCCTTGGTTCCACCCCTACCCACCTCCGAGCACCGTTCCTTGGTTCCACCCCCTACCCACCTGCGAGCACCGTTCCTTGGTTCCACCCCCTACCCACCTCGGAGCACCGTTCCTTGGTTCCACCCCCCTACCCACCTCAGAGTATCGCTCCTTGGTTCCACCCCCTACCCACCTCCGAGCACTATTCCTTGGTTCCACCTCTACCCACCTCCGAGCACGGGTCCTTGGCTCCACCCCCTACCAAACTCCGAGCACCGTTCCTTGGCTCCACCCCCTACCCACCTCTGAGCACGGTTCCTTGGTTCCACCCCCTACTCACCTCTGAGCACCATTCCTTGGTTCCATCCCCTACCCACCTCCGAGCACCGTTCCTTGGTTCCACCCCCTACCCATCTCCAAGCACCGTTCTTTGGTTTCACACCCTACCCACATCTGAGCACCATTCCTTGGTTCCACCCCCTACCCACCTCCGAGCACCATTCCTTGGTTCCACCCCCTACCCACCTCTGAGCACCATTCCTTGGTTCCAACCCATACCCACCTCCAAGCACCGTTCCTTGGTTCCACCCCCTACCCACCTGCGAGCACCGTTCCTTGGTTCCACCCCCTACCCACCTCGGAGCACCGTTACAAATACAAACGTTATACCTAACTCAAAAGCTTGCATATGTATTTTCTGCTCTTTATTTTCTTTCTATACATTGTTTTTTTTTTACATTATGTTTGTTTGCATGAATGGACACATAACTCTAACGGTCCTTTCCAGGGCTTTTTTTATCAGAGAATAGGTGCTCCGCCTTTCCGACTATCCCCTTGTCTCTGCCCCTACCCACCTCTGAGCAGCATTCCTTGGTTCCACCCCTACCCACCTCCGAGCACCGTTCCTTGGTTCCACCCCCTACCCACCTGCGAGCACCGTTCCTTGGTTCCACCCCCTACCCACCTGCGAGCACCGTTCCTTGGTTCCACCCCCTACCCACCTCGGAGCACCGTTCCTTGGTTCCACCCCCCTACCCACCTCAGAGTATCGCTCCTTGGTTCCACCCCCTACCCACCTCCGAGCACTATTCCTTGGTTCCACCTCTACCCAACTCCGAGCACGGGTCCTTGGCTCCACCCCCTACCAAACTCCGAGCACCGTTCCTTGGTTCCACCCCCTACCCACCTCTGAGCACGGTTCCTTGGTTCCACCCCCTACTCACCTCTGAGCACCATTCCTTGGTTCCATCCCCTACCCACCTCCGAGCACCGTTCCTTGGTTCCACCCCCTACCCACCTCCAAGCACCGTTCTTTGGTTTCACACCCTACCCACGTCTGAGCACCATTCCTTGGTTCTACCCCCTACCCACCTCCGAGCACCATTCCTTGGTTCCACCCCCTACCCACCTCTGAGCACCATTCCTTGGTTCCAACCCATACCCACCTCCAAGCACCGTTCCTTGGTTCCACCCCCTACCCACCTGCGAGCACCGTTCCTTGGTTCCACCCCCTACCCACCTCGGAGCACCGTTACAAATACAAACGTTATACCTAACTCAAAAGCTTGCATATGTATTTTCTGCTCTTTATTTTCTTTCTATACATTGTTTTTTTTTTACATTATGTTTGTTTGCATGAATGGACACATAACTCTAACGGTCCTTTCCAGGGCTTTTTTTATCAGAGAATAGGTGCTCCGCCTTTCCGACTATCCCCTTGTCTCTGCCCCTACCCACCTCTGAGCAGCATTCCTTGGTTCCACCCCTACCCACCTCCGAGCACCGTTCCTTGGTTCCACCCCCTACCCACCTGCGAGCACCGTTCCTTGGTTCCACCCCCTACCCACCTGCGAGCACCGTTCCTTGGTTCCACCCCCTACCCACCTCGGAGCACCGTTCCTTGGTTCCACCCCCCCTACCCACCTCAGAGTATCGCTCCTTGGTTCCACCCCCTACCCACCTCCGAGCACTATTCCTTGGTTCCACCTCTACCCACCTCCGAGCACGGGTCCTTGGCTCCACCCCCTACCAACCTCCGAGCACCGTTCCTTGGTTCCACCCCCTACCCACCTCTGAGCACGGTTCCTTGGTTCCACCCCCTACTCACCTCTGAGCACCATTCCCTGGTTCCACCCCCTACCCACCTCCGAGCACCATTCCTTGGTTCCACCCCCTACCCACCTCCAAGCACCGTTCCTTGGTTTCACACCCTACCCACGTCTGAGCACCATTCCTTGGTTCCACCCCCTACCCACGTCCGAGCACCATTCCTTGGTTCCACCCCCTACCCACCTCCGAGCACCATTCCTTGGTTCCACCCCCTACCCACCTCCGAGCACCATTCATTGGTTCCAACCCACACCCACCTCCAAGCACCGTTCCTTGGTTCCACCCCCTACCCACCTCCTAGCACCATTCCTTGGTTCCACTCCCTACCCACCTCCGAGCACCATTCCTTTGATTTCACCCCTTCCCACCTCCGAGCACTGGTCCTTGGCTCCACCCCCTACCAACCTCCGAGCACCATTCCTTTGTTCAACCCCATACCCACCTCCACCTACCAACCTCCAAGCACCGTTCCTTGGTTCCACCCCCTGCCAACCTCCAAGCACCGTTCCTTGGTTCCACCCCCTACCAACCTCCGAGCACCATTCCTTGGTTCCACCCCCTACCAACCTCCGAGCACTGGTCCTTGGTTCCACCCCGTACCCACCTCCAAGCACCATTTACATGAAAGAAAACGCATACGTAAGTCGCGTCCGGCAAACGAAAACGATGTGAGGTATAGCCATGATCGCCAGAGCAATAATTCTAGAAAAAGACTTCCTCTGTAACTCTAAATTGGTAACCACTAATATTTTTTAAAAGCATCACCTATGGAGATTTTTAAGTAACGTCGTTTTTCGCCATTCCACGAGTGTGCGCAATTTTAAGCCGTAACATGTTAGGTATCTATTTACTCGGCGTGACATCATCTTTTACAATATCCCAAAAAATTGGGCTAATTTTACTGTTTCGTTTTTTTTTAACAGCAGTGAAATTTATTTTTTCCAAATAATTGCATTTGAAAGACTGCTTTGCAAATACCACGTGACAAAAAAATATTGCAACGACCGCCATTTTATTCTCAAGAGTCTTTGCTAAAAAAATATTATTATATATATAAAATGCTTGGGGGTTCGAAGTCATTTTCTAGCAAAAAATACTGATTTTAACTTGTAAACAGCAAGTGTCAGAAATAAGCTTAGTCATCAAGGGGTTACCTTTACATTGACACCCCCAGCGATTCGCAGATTTTAGTGTGAACCACTGTGCGATTCTGCTGCGATGCAGGAACCGGCACTGATTTGCAGGGTTTCCTGCATGGCACTAGTGTGAACCGGGACTAAGAGTTCAATCTTGTGCACGCCTGACTTGTTGATTTACTGCTTCGTAGTAAGTTTAGTAAACTCTTTTGGAAAACACTTGTCCCGACCTCCAGCCTTGTTCTTCCTGCGCAGCTCACCAGTCCCCCTGCAGTCCGCTTCCTTAACAACACCACCTAAGCATGCCATGACAATGAATTCATCTTCAACTATAAGGCTCCATTCACACTTGTGCGACTTGTCATACAACTTTGGACATCAGAGTTGCATGACAAGTCGTTCCCCCATGTTTTCCAATGATACCCATTCATATATGTGCAACTTAAAGTGTTACTAAACCCAATAGCCTGCAGTCACTATATCTAGTCTCCCCAGGAGCCTGCATTCACTATATCTGATCTCCCCAGGAGCCTGCATTCACTATATCTGGTCTCCCCAGGAGCCTGCATTCATTATATCTGATCTCCCTAGGAGATTGCAGTCACTATATCTGGTCTCCCCAGGAGCCTGCATTCATTATATCTGGTCTCCCTAGGAGATTGCAGTCACTATATCTGGTCTCCCCAGGACTGTGCATTCACTATATCTGGTCTCCTCAAGAGCCTTCATTCACTATATCTGGTCTCCCCAGGAGGCTGAATTCACTATATATATGGTCTCCCCAAGAGCCAGCATTCACTATATCTGGTCCCCCCAGGCACCTGCATTCACTATATCTGGTCTCCCCAGGAGCCTGCAGCCACTATATCTGGTCTCCCCAGGAGCCTGCAGCCACTATATCTGGTCTCCCCAGGACTCTCCATTCACTATAACTGGTCTCCTCAAGAGCCTGCAGTCACTATATCTGGTCTCCCCAGGAGCCTGCATTCACTATATCTGGTCTCCCCAGGAGCCTGCATTCACTATATCTGGTCTCCCCAAGAGCCAGCATTCACAATATATGGTCTCCCCGAGCACCTGCAGTCACTATATCTGGTCTCCTCAGGAGCCTGCATTCACTATATCTGGTCTCCCCAGGAGAGTGAATTCACTATATATATGGTCTCCCCAAGAGCCAGCATTCACTATATCTGGTCTCCCCAGGCGCCTGCAGTCACTATATCTGGTCTCCCCAGGAGCCTGCAGTCACTATATCTGCTCTCCCCAGGAGCCTGCAGTCACTATATCTGGTCTCCCCAGGAGCCTGCATTCACTATATCTGATCTCCCACAGTACACAGAACATGGAAATGCAATTATTTTAGTAAATATCAACTGATAAATACATTTTTGTTATCAGCAGTATATAGCAGTCTTGTGACTTCTATCAGTTCCTAGTAAAGCTTGTAGGAGGAGTTTTCATTCTCCCCTGACCCTCTGTCTGGAAATGTGTGGACAGTGCTGATTGGCCCTGTGCTGATCACATGCACTTTCCCAGGAAAAAAAAAAATCTCTAGCAATACACACCAAACTGAGCATGTGCAGCTTGTTCCCTGGCTCTGTAAATTGCAGGTTTCTTTTTGGAGAAAGTGAAAGAAGGGGAGGATCACAGAAGACAGGATCAAACAGCATTTTTACAATATGCAGACGATTAACCCCTTAGGTTCCACAGTGAGTATAACAAGCATGCTTTACTGCATATACACACTGATTTTACTGTTGTGGGTTTAGGTCCCTCAGTCATCTATGGTCATCTCAGAAGCCACGCCCCCCACAGTTAGAATCACTCCCCTAGGCTCACATTTAACCCCTTGATCACCCCTAGGTTAACCCCTTCCCTGCCAGTGTCATTATTACAGTAACAGTGCATATTTTTAGCACTGATTACTGTAGTAATGTCACTGGTACCCCCAGAAGTGTAAAAAATGTCAGTTAGGGGTCCAATCTGTCTGCCGCAATGTCGCAGTCCCCCAAAAAATCGCAGATCGCTGCCATTACTAGTAAAAAAACAAAAAAACAAAACAAAAACATTACATAAATCTTTCCCGTAGTTAGTAAACGCGATAACTTTTGTGCAAACCAGGACTCTGCATTCACTATATCTGGTCTCACCAGGAGCCTGCATTCACTATATCTGGCCTCCCCAGGACTGTGCATTCACTATATCTGGTCTCCTCAAGAGCCTTCATTCACTATATCTGGTCTCCCCAGGAGGCTGAATTCACTATATATATGGTCTCCCCAAGAGCCAGCATTCACTATATCTGGTCTCCCCAGGCACCTGCATTCACTATATCTTTCCCGTAGTTAGTAAACGCGATAACTTTTGTGCAAACCAGGACTCTGCATTCACTATATCTGGTCTCCCCAGGAGCCTGCAGCCACTATATCTGGTCTCCCCAGGAGCCTGCATTCACTATATCTGGTCTCGCCAGGACTCTCCATTCACTATAACTGGTCTCCTCAAGAGCCTGCAGTCACTATATCTGGTCTCCCCAGGAGCCTGCAGTCACTATATCCGGTCTCCCCAGGAGCCTGCATTCACTATATCTGGTCTCCCCAGGAGCCTGCATTCACTATATCTGGTCTCCCCAGGAGCCTGCATTCACTATATCTGGTCTCTCTAGGAGCCTGCATTCACTATATCTGGTCTCCTCAAGAGCCTGCATTCACTATCTGGTCTCCCCAGGAGGCTGAATTCACTATATATATGGTCTCCCCAAGAGCCAGCATTCACTATATCTGGTCTCCCCTGGCACCTGCATTCACTATATCTGGTCTCCCCAGGAGCCTGCAGTCATTATATCTGGTCTCCACAGGAGCCTGCATTCACTATATCTGGTCTCCCCAGGACTCTGCATTCACTATATCTGGTCTCCTCAAGAGCCTGCAGTCACTATATCTGGTCTCCCCAGGAGCCTTCATTCACTATATCTGGTCTCCCTAAGAGCCTGCATTCACTATATCTGGTCTCCCCAGGCACCTAAATTCACTATATCTGGTCTCCCCAGGAGCCTGCAGTCACTATATCTGGTCTCCCGAGGAGCCTGCATTCACTATATGTGCTCTCCCCAGGAGCCTGCATTCACTATATCTGTTCTCCCCAGGAGCCAGCATTCACTTTATCTGCTCTCCCCAGGAGCCTGCATTCACTATATCTGTTCTCCCCAGGAGCCTGCATTCACTATATCTGCTCTCCCCAGGAGCCTGCATTCACTATATCTGTTCTCCCCAGGAGCCAGCATTCACTATATCTGCTCTCCCCAGGAGCCTGCATTCACTATATCTGTTCTCCCCAGGAGCCTGCATTCACTATATCTGCTCTCCCCAGGAGCCAGCATTCACTATATCTGCTCTCCCCAGGAGCCTGCATTCACTATATCTGTTCTCCCCAGGAGCCTGCATTCACTATATCTGGTCTCCCCAGGAGCCTGCAGTCACTATATCTGGTCTCCCCAGGAGCCTGCAGTCATCCACCTGCTATGGTCAGAGACACGTCATTGCTGGTTAGCTCTATGCTGCAGAGCTCTATCCACCTGCTATGGTCAGAGACACTTTATTGCTGGTTAGCTCTATGCTGCAGAGCTCTATCCACCTGCTATGGTCAGAGACACTTCATTGCTGGCTAGCTCTATGCTGCAGAGCTCTATCCAGCTGCTATGGTCAGAGACACTTCATTGCTGGTTAGCTCTATGCTGCAGAGCTCTATCCACCTGCTATGGTCAGAGACACTTATTGAAAATCTGAAGTTAAATTTATAACGTGGAAAAAGCAGTAAGAGGAGTGAGATTATGGGAGACAGATTCAGTTGAAGTATAACAAACAAATGCAGCCAACCACAACATTTACACAGCCCCAGTGGATTGCCCCAAATGTCCCCTTACCCCCCTTGGCCAGACTTTCCTATTTATCATCGTCAGTCATGTTAGGTACCAGTAGTGCCGGGACAAGGTCATCCAGTGCCCAGGGCAAAGATGCCAAACTGCGCCCCCTCCTTCCCTTACAGTTAGGGTCAGAGCGCCCCCATCCCTGCAATAAACCATTGCGCCCAGGGCAGCCGCTCCTCCTGCCCTCCTGTCCCGGCCCTGGGTACCAGTATGATGTCAGTGCCTTGTTTCTACTTTACATATGGCCATGGATATAACAGCTTCAGTCATTTTTTCATCTTTCCATCTATTAAGTCCTCTGCTCTTGTTGTTTTAACTTTGGATAGTAAAACCTTTTTTTTTCTGCCAGTAAATACCTTATACAGCCCACTTCCTCTTTCTTGTCTGATAATTAGCCTAGGGCTAGCTAATGACATCATGCACAGCTCTCTCTCTCTCTAACTCTCATTAGGGCAGAGAGGTGAGTCATAGGAGGGCTAATGAGAGATGCAGAGCTGGAGGGAGCTGGATGAGGGCAGAGATAACAGGAGACTGCAGAGATTCATGAGTATTCAAGAGAGGAGAAATGTGCAGGCAAGCAGTGGTGTGAGTGTGTGTCTGTATATGTGTGTGTGTGTCTGTGTATTTATACAATATCCAATGGCTGCCACCGCACACAAATCAGGGATAAAAAATGGGCCCGGGGGCACAGCAGAGACTGCAGTGCATATAAAACCATCATTGTGCGTTCACCTTTCAAGACCCGTGAGTGCCACTCTCTCTTTTTGTTTATATATTTATAGTCCATATAAAAAGATTCTAGCAATGTGATAGGTTGTGTAACCATAAAATGTCCATCCACAAATGGCGCCTCCACAAGGGGATTAGAAGCAAAATTGAGCAGAAGTATAAGAGTATAAAAGAGAAGAGAGGCGCCTCTAAGTGTAGCAATATGGTTACATTTAAGGAAGGTTCAACATTTAGAAACTCACATGGTTGATGATTAAAAGGACACATCTAAGTATGCAGGCATCCGGGGTAAAGCTGTCCACATAGGCCGTCCTCCTCACCACCATCGACATCATCCCTTCTACACTGCGCTCTGTGTGTGTGTGTATGTGTGTATGTATGTGTGTGTGTGTGTGTGTGTGTGTGTTTTTGTGTGCATGTGTGTGTGTGTATATGTGTGTGTGTGTGTGTGTGTGTGTATGTATGTATATGTGTGTGTATGTATGTGTGTGTGTGTGTGTGTGTGTGTGTGTGTATGTATGCATGTGTGTGTATGTATGTATATGTGTGTGTTTGTGTGTCTGTTTTTTTTTTTTTCAAACTTTTTTTTACATAAGTTTGCAACAAAGCATGTACATATTATTTATATCATTTATATAATTCTTCCTACATACACCATATGAAATAGTTCTCTATTAAATGCCACATCCAATTAGTTATATACAAAAAAGTTAGCAGAACCCCAGTTCTGCCTCTCCAGGCAGACTTTACTGGCAATGTTTAGAGACCAGAATAGTAAAAAATTATAATTTTTATTTTTCAAGTTAAAAAACAGAGCACATGTGTCATCATAGAAATATACAAAAGAATATATATATCCAAAACAGACATATAACCAAAACAAACACAATATAAAAACAGTAGAGCTGGACATGGAAAAAACTGGAACGAAGGACACTTTCTCCTGGTGGGGAGATAAGGGTGATCCTATGTCCCCCCGCCAAAATACCATAAGGTGACCCTGTTCAGGCAGCAGAAAAGTGATACAGCCAAAGGGTCGACGCGTTTCGCAGACCTTAGCTTTATCAAGACCAGGCTGGAAATCAGTCTTTGTTTAAATTTGTCATTTGAGACCTTGTATGGGGCTATATTCACAGGTCCATCAGGGGAATGACGCTATTCAGGTAAATATCAGCTATCTAGTTCCCTAATTCAGTGGTGTATTTTGGTTTTGTGCTGCCCTAGGCAAGACTAAAATTGGACGCCACCCCTCCTATGTAAATTTGCCCCACTCCTTCCTTTTTTAACGGATGTGACTCCCTCCAAAATGTAAGGACTACAAGTCCCAGCATGAACCCCTGAGATCTCACGGGGGGGGGGGGGGTGGGAGAGAGAGGGGGGTGGATGAGGGAGGGGGGGTGAGAGAGAGAGAGGGGGGATGAGAGAGAGAGGGGGGGTGAGAGAGAGAGGGGGGTGAGAGAGAGAGGGGTGAGAGAGAAAGAGAGAGAGGGAGAGAGAAAGGGGGGTGAGAGAGAGATAGAGGGGAGATGGGAAAGAGAGAGGGGGGATGAGAGAGCGAGGGGGTGAGAGAGAGGGGGATGAGAGAGAGAGGGGGGTGAGAGAGAGGTGGGTGAGAGAGAGAGGGGGGTGAGAGAGAGGGAGAGAGAGAGGGGGGTGAGAGAGAGAGAGGAGATGGGAAAGAGAGAGGGGGGATGAGAGAGAGAGAGAGGGGGGATGAGAGAGAGAGGGGGGGATGAGAGAGAAAGGGGGGATGAGAGAGCGAGGGGGGATGAGAGAGAGAGGGGGGATGAGAGAGCGAGGGGGGGATGAGAGAGAGAGGGGGGGATGAGAGAGCGAGGGGGGGTGAGAGCGAGAGAGAGAGGGGGATGGGAGAGAGAGAGAGGGGGGATGAGAGAGCGAGGGGGGTGAGAGAGAGGGGGATGAGAGAGAGAGGGGGGTGAGAGAGAGGTGGGTGAGAGAGAGAGGGGGGTGAGAGAGAGAGAAAGAGAGAGAGAGAGGGAGAGAGAGAGGGGGGTGAGAGAGAGAGAGAGAGGAGATGGGAAAGAGAGAGGGGGGATGAGAGAGAGAGAGAGGGGGGATGAGAGAGAGAGGGGGGGATGAGAGAGCGAGGGGGGATGAGAGAGAGAGGGGGGATGAGAGAGCGAGGGGGGGATGAGAGAGAGAGGGGGGGATGAGAGAGCGAGGGGGGTGAGAGCGAGAGAGAGAGAGGGGGGATGGGAGAGAGAGAGAGGGGGGATGAGAGAGAGAGAGAAGGGGGGGTGAGAGAGAGAGAGGAGATAGGAAAGAGAGAGGGGGGATGAGAGAGAGATGGGGGATGAGAGAGCGAGGGGGGATGAGAGCGAGAGAGAGAGGGGGGGGATGGGAGAGAGAAAGGGGGGATGAGAGAGAGAGAGAGAGAAGGGGGTGAGAGAGAAGGGGGGTGAGAGAGAGAGGGGGGGTGAGAGAGAGAGGGGGATGGGAGAGAGAGGGGGGATAAGAGAGAGAGGGAAGAGGGGGGTGAGAAAGAGAGGAGGGGGGTGTGAGAGGCAGCTCTAGCAACCACTGGCCAAAAAGATTCTCAGGTGGAGTAGGGGGGGGGGACTTTTTGCTGCCCCCCTGCAAAGTGCTGCCCTAGGCCTGGGCCTTGTTGGCCTAGGCCAAAATACAGCACTGCCCTAATTGACATATATATCACAGCAACAGCCCTGATCTTTATGTTCAAAGGGGGGCTGGTATATAGGGGGATCAACAGACTGCAACCCAGTGACCACCTGTATTTGGATCAAACTGTCTCAAGCGCTCATATATGAGCATCAAGTCCAAAGGAATAAAAGGATAAATATGCAGCCATAAGGTAAATGTCCTGCACGGCAGTTGCCTTGCAAATGCAAATGTTTCCTAAAACGACCATTTTCGGCCGAAATTCTGTGCGTGTATGGCCAGCATTAGACCAAGAATCTTTACATTCTACAGCAACCCCTTGATTGGCTCCTTCAAACTGCGATTGGCTGATTTAGTTTAGTGCCAAATGTGTCATTTTTTCTCCCCCGCACGCAGTATATGGGTTGTTATTGGATAAACAGTGGGAGGAATGAGGGAATACAGACATATGTAGCATTGTCCAGCTCTGAAATTCCTCACCAATACACTAAATTCCTGCTTTTGTTATCTTACCAACACGTTTAATGAATGGCGCGCAGGCCCTTTGTTTGTGGAGCGGCTGCAACATTTGTTAACGCTGCTCCTTTTTCCCTTCTTTTCAAGACTGGTTAAAAAATGAAACGTTTGGAAAACATAAAGTGGGATCATTTATCAAGGTTTCACCGAGAGAGAAATGAGGAGAAAAACTCTCTTCTATGGGATGGAGAGAGACGTGGTGACAGGAGGGGATCATTCAGAGATCAATGCTTTATCTTAGAAGATATATGGATCTGATCAGCATCTCAAAGACACAAATTATTTACAATATTTATTATAAGGACAATACATTGCACTTATATGTCATTATCAATATAGAAACAATATATTGCACGTATGTCATTATCCATATAAGAACAATATATTGCACGTATGTCATTATCCATATAGGAACAATATATTGCACATATGTCATTATCCATATAGGAACAATATATTGCACATATGTCATTATCAATATAAGAACAATATATTGCATGTATGTCATTATCCATATAAGAACAATATATTGCACATATGTCATTATCCATATAGGAACAATATATTGCACATACGTCATTATCCATATAAGAACAATATATTGCACATACGTCATTATCCATATAGGAACAATATATTGCACATATGTCATTATCCATATAAGAACAATATATTGCATGTATGTCATTATCCATATAGGAACAATATATTGCACATATGTCATTATCCATATAAGAACAATATATTGCACATATGTCATTATCCATATAGGAACAATATATTGCACATATGTCATTATCAATATAAGAACAATATATTGCATGTATGTCATTATCCATATAAGAACAATATATTGCATGTATGTCATTATCAATATAGGAACAATATATTGCACATATGTCATTATCCATATAGGAACAATATATTGCATGTATGTCATCATCCATATAGAAACAATACATTGTACGTATGTCATTATCCATATAAGAACAATATATTGCATGTATGTCATCATCCATATAGAAACAATACATTGTACGTATGTCATTATCCATATAGGAACAATATATTGCATGTATGTCATTATCCATATAGAAACAATATATTGCACATATGTCATTATCCATAGAAGAACAATATATTGCACAGATGTCATTATCCATATAGAAACAATATATTGTACAGATGTCATTATCCATATAAGGACAATACATTGCTCTTACTGTATATGTCAATATCCATATAAAAACAATATATTGCACATTCCCCAGACGTTTGCAGACTGTTATAAAAAGAAGAGGGGAGGCCACACAATGGTAAACATGGCCTTGTCCAAACTTTTTTGAGATGTGTTGATGCCATGAAATTTAGAGCCGGTTCACACTGGGGCGACTTGTCAGGCGGCCTGGTCGCCTGACAAGTCGCCGCGGGTTGCCTGCCATAGATTAGCACAGGACTCGTTCTAATAGGAGCGACACAAGTCGCTCCGACTTAGAAAAAGGGTCCTAAGCTACTTTGGGGCGACCTGAGCGACCTGCATTGACTTCAATGATATGAAGTCCGTGCATGCCGCTCCGAGGTCGCGGTGCAAGCTGCGCACCGCGACTTCACAGGTTGCCCCCGGCAAGTCGGGTCGCGCCTATGTGAACCGGCTCTTAAAATTAACTTATTTTTCCCTTAAAATGATACATTTTCTCAGTTTAACCACCAGAGGATTTTGCTGTTTTACGTCTGGGCCACTTTTTGCGATTCGGCACTGTGCGAATTTATTTGACAATTGCGCGGTCGTGCGACGCCGTACCCAAACGAAATGTATGTCCTTTTTTCCCATAAACACAGCTTTCTTTTGGTGGTATTTGATCACCTGTGCGATTTTTACTTTTTGCGCTATAAACAAAAAAAGAGCGTTTATTTTGAAAAAAATAACAATATTTTTAACATTTTTTTTATGAAATCCCCCCCCCCCCCCAAAAAATGTAAAAATCTAAATTTTTTTAAATTTTTGGCCAATTTGTTTTCTGCTACCTATGTTTTGGTGAAAAAAATCACAATAAGCGTATTTTGATTGGTTTGCGCAAAAGTTATTGCGTTTACTAACTAAGGGAAAGATTTCTGTCATTTTTGGTGTTTTTTTTTTAACGCGTAATGTCGGCGATCTGCGATTTTTTTTGCGGGACTGCAACATTACGGCGGACAGATCGAACCCTTGACTGATTTAATTGGAGAGGGAGGGGTTAATGTATGCCTGGTGCTTACTGACGTGTGTGGGGGGAGGTGACTGAGTGACACAGGGACAGATCACATGTTCAGCTATGCTGAACCCTGCAATCTGTCACTGCCTGTCACTTAGGAGATCCGCCCGCTCTGTTTACACAAGCAGGCGGATCTCCAGACTCGATTCCCCGATGATCGGGGAAGAGCGGCTCCTCCCCTGGCCCGACTCCCGCTTTGACTGAAAACAGCGGGAGCATGCCTCCGGTGGCGCGTGAGCGCCGCCTACAAGGAATCGAGCCACTTTGCCGCAGTGCAGTCAATGTGACCAGTCGGCAAGTGGTTAAACATTTGATATGTTATCTATGTTGTATTCTGAATAAAATATTGAAATTTGAAACTTCCACATCTTTGCATTCTGTTTTTATTCACAATTTGAACAGCATCCCAACTTTTTTGGAATCGGGTTTGTATATTGCACATATGCCATTATCCATATAGGAACAATATTTCTCTATCGTCCATTGACAGACGCAGCTCTCATACTTCTTAGTCATTGAGAGCTGCGTCTGTCAATGGACTCAAGAGAAAAGGATTTTACGGTAAGTTCTTACAAAAATCCCGTTAATGCACATATGTCATTATCCATCTAAGAACAATATATTGCACGTATGTCATAATCCATATAAGAACGGTATACACTCACCGGCCACTTTATTAGGTACACCTTGCTAGTACCGGGTTGGACCCCCTTTCGCCTTCATTCTTGGTGGCATAGATACAACAAGGTGTTGGAAACGTTCCTCCAAGATTTTGCTCCATAGTGACATGATAACATCATGTAGTTGCTGCAGATTTGTCGGCTGCACATCCATGATGCGAATATCCCGTTATAGGTGCTCTATTGGATGAGATGTGGTGAGTGTGGAGGCCATTGGAGTACAGTGACCGGATCTGGTGAGTGTGGAGGCCATTGGAGTACAGTGACCGGATCTGGTGAGTGTGGAGGCCATTGGAGAACAGTAACCGGATCTGGTGAGTGTGGAGGCCATTGGAGAACAGTAACCGGATCTGGTGAGTGTGGAGGCCATTGGAGTACAGTGACCTCATTGTCATGGTGAAGAAACCAGTGGTGAGATGATTGGAGCTTTGTGACATGGTGCATTATCCTGCTGGAAGGAGCCATCAGAAGATGGGGACACTGTAGTCATAAAGGGATGGACATGGTCAGCAACCAATACTCAGGTAGGCCATGGGGTTTAAACCATGCTCAATGGGTACTAAGGGGACCAAAGTGTCCAAGAAAATATCCCCCCCCCCACCATTACACCACCACTAGTCTGAACCATTGATACAAGGCAGGATGGTTCCATGCTTTCATGTTTTTTACCCCAAATTCTGACCCTACCATGTGAATGTCGCAGCTGAAATCGAGACTTGAGACCAGGCAGCCTTTTTCCAGTCTTCTATTGTCCAATTTTGGTGATCCTGTGTGAATTGTAGCCTCAGTTTCCTGTTCTTAGCTGACAGGAGTGGCACCCGCTGTGGTCTTCTTCTGCTGTAGCCCATCTGCTTCAAGGTTCAATGTGTTGTGCATTCAGAGATGGTATTCTGCATAACTTGGGTGTAACGAGTGGGTATTTTAGTTACTGTTGCCTTTCTATCATCTGGAAGCAGTCTGCCCATTCTCCTCTGACCTCTGACATCAACAAGGCATTTTCCTCCACACAACTGTCGCTCACTGAATATTTTCTCTTTTTCCCACCATTCTCTGTAATCCCGAGGGATGGTTGTGTGTGAAAATCCCAGAAATACTCAGACCAGCCCGACTGTCACCAACAACCATGCCACATTCAAAGTCACCTAAATCCCCTTACTTCCCCATTCTGATGCTCAGGTTGAACTCCAGCAAGTCGTCTTCACCACATCAAGATGCCTAAATGCATTGAGTTGCTGCAATGTGATTGGCTGATTTGTGTTACCAAGCAGTTACCAGGCTGTACCTAATAAAGTGGCCGGTGAGTGTATTGCACCTATGTCACCATTCATATACCTGAAATTGCATTTGAGTTTTACAGGTTAGCTCCACCCAACATTTGGTATTTCTATTACAGGTGGATTCTGATTGGGTGAACCACGGCTTGGCGTGTATCTCTATCAGTAAGAAATGATTGCAGTAGTTTTGGTTTGTACCCCCCTCCCCCATGGCCATTTTCCAGTTATGGGTTTATTCCGAATGAGAAGAGATCCATTGTAAGTGGATGACATCAAAGAAGAGATCTGCTTTGTTTTGTTTGAAATTTGTTTGAAATTCTTTTTTCAGAGTTTGTTTCACATTTTCGTTATTTTCCAATAAATTAGAATTTCGGAAGATGGCTTTATTCTTTGATTTCTATTCTATTCTATTATTTTCTATTCTTATTATCATCTTATTGTTTACCTTACTGTATTTATTGCATTATGTTTTTATTTCGAATTTGAGTCCTAATTTTTTCAAATAAATTTTTGAATATTATGAATTCATTATTTAGTTAACACCTTTAAGACCGCCCCGCCGCAGGCTGCCTCTCCTGCACGAACTAACGTAGCCCTACATTGGTCGCGTGTGTGGTGCTGATGGGTAAGCGCGGGCCACTGGCGGCGAGCTCCCGCCCCCACTAGGCAGCAGGGCTGCCAATGCACAGGGTCGGCGGCTGCAATTGCCCCCTGGGCACCCGTGATCGCTCCCCGCTGAGAGAGAAGGATGGTCAGCTGTTGTAAACACATCTGACCGTTCCTCTCTCTCTGGAATGATCACAGATTGCCTGTGATCCTCCCATTTAGGATCACAGGTCTCTATGATCATTTCACAAGTCCCTCCCCCATACAGTTAGAAAACACTCCCCTAGGCTCACACTTGACCCTTTGATCGCCCCTGGGTTACCCCTTCCCTGCCAGTGTCATTTTTACAGTAACAGTGCATATATATATATATATATATAGCACTGATTACTGCAGTAATGTCACTGGTACCCCCAAAAGTGTAAAAAATGTCAGTCAAGGGTCCGATCTGTCCGCCGCAATGTCACAGTCCCGCAAAAAAAATCGCAGATCGCTGCCATTATGCGTTAAAAAAAAAAAAACACCAAAAAAGGCAGAGATATTTCCCTTAGTTAGTAAACGCGATAACTTTTGCGCAAACCAATCAAAATACGCTTATTGTGATTTTTTTTTTACCAAACATAGGTAGCATAAAACAAATTGGCAAAAAATTAAAAAAAAATTTGATTTTTACATTTTTTTGGGGGGGAATTTCATATAAAAAAATGTGAAATATATTGTTATTTTTTCAAAATAAACGCTCTTTTTTTGTTTATAGCCCAAAAAGTAAAAATCGCACAGGTGATCAAATACCACCAAAAGAAAGCTCTGTTTGTGGGAAAAAAAGGACGCCAAATTCGTTTAGATACAGCGTCGCACGTTAAATTCGCACAGTGCCGAATCGTAAAAAGTGGCCCAGATGTAAGACAGCAAAATCCTCCAGTGGTAAAGTGGTTAAAGCGGAGTTCCGGGCACAAAAACGATTTTTTTTTTTTGTGCCCCTCCGCTAGGTAGACCTGACCTGAAAAGGAATTGGATAGTTATTTTTATTCTTTTTGTTTACTCACCTTTTTATTGAAGATCGTAAATACTCACCTCTGACTGCTTCCTCCCTCGGAGCCGAGGCTCACCCCGTCACTTCCTGCGCTGCGATGATTCCGGGGAGCTGAACGTCATCGCTCCCAGGAATCAATGCGCCGCACTGGCCCCGCTCGTCACTTCCGGGCGACGCCGCATTCCCCTGCTAAACAGCTTCTGGGCATGACCAGAAGCTGTTTAGGAATGCGGCGCCGCACCGGAAGTGACGAGAGGGGCTGGTGCGGCGCATTCTGGGAGAAGAAGACGCGGAAGAAGACGCAAAAGAGGACCGCGCCGGCTTCAGCTGCCCACAAGAGAGATGGAAACGCTGTGGAAGAAATTTTCTAAGTAAGTATTTCTTCTAAAAGGTAAGTGCGAACCGGGACAGATCAGAGGCTATCCATTGTGGAATGTGCTAGCCCTGACTGTCCCGGGGGTATGTTCATCAAAAAATGACATCTGTGCCCGGAACTCCGCTTTAATATAGGCTTACCTATAGGCAGTGCTTTAACCACTTTACCACCGGAGGATTTTGCTGTCTTACATCTGGGCCACTTTTTGCGATTCGGCGGACAATTGCGCGGTCGTGCGACGCCGTACCCAAACGAAATTTACGTCCTTTTTTCCCCACAAACAGAGCTTTCTTTTGGTGGTATTTGATCACCTGTGCGATTTTTACTTTTTGCGCTATAAACAAAAAAGAGCGTAAATTTTGAAAAAATAATATTTTTCACATTTATTTATATGAAATTCCCCCCCCAAAAAATTTAAAAATCACATTTTTTTTAAATTTTTGGCCAATTTGTTTTCTGCTACATATGTTTGGTAAAAAAAATCACAATAAGCGTACTTTGATTGGTTTGCACAAAAGTTATTGCGTTTACTAACTAAGGGAAAGATTTCTGTCATTTTTGGTGTTTTTTTTTTTAACGAGTAATGGCGGCGATCTGCGATTTTTTTTGCGAGACTGCGACATTGTGGTGGACAGATCGGACCCTTGACTGACATTTTTGACACTTTTGGGGTTACCAGTGACATTACTGCAGTAATCAGTGCTATATATATGCACTGTTACTGTAAAAATGACACCGGCAGGGAAGGGGTTAATTTTATTTGAGCGGGAGGGGTTAATGTATGCCTGGTGCTTACTGATGTGTGTGGGGGGAGGTGACTCAGTGACACAGGGACAGATCGCATGTTCAGCTATGCTGAATCCTGCAATCTGTCACTGTTTGTCACTTAGGAGATCCGCCCGCTCTGTTTACACAAGCGGGCGGATCTCCAGACTCGATTCCCCCGGCGATTGGGGAAGAGCGGCGGCGATCGCCGCCGCTCCTCCCCTGGCCCGACTCCCGTTGTGACTGAAAACAGGAGGAGCGAGCCTCTGGCGGAGCGCGAGCGCCGCCCAAAAGGGGAGGAGTCCAGCGACATAGGTCTACGTCGCTGGACGGGAACGAGCCACTGTGCCGCAGTACAGTCCTAGTGACTGGTCGGCAAGTGGTTAAGTGGCCCAAAAGAGGTGCCGGTACTCTATTATAGCCTATACATTTCCCCCCCCCCCACCCCACATCAGGGTCCCCACAGAGCACCCCCCTGGCCTGGGCTGGGACTCACTGGTGGTGACTGGTATGGCTCTGGAGTGGGAAATATTCTTGGGGGCGGCAATTGAGGGCGCAGATGTCCAAAATGACCGTACTGGTACGCTAAGGCGCACAGAGAGGTGGCGGTATGCTCAAGAGCCATATTTGGAAGTGGCGGTACTGAGTACCGGTGCATACCGGCCCACTTAAAGCACTGCCTATAGGTAAAACTTAAAGATTGAAGTTTACTTCCACTTTAAGGCATCACCTATGGATAGTAAAACTGACGTCGTTTGTCGATGATACACGGGGGTGCACAATTTTAAAGTGGCTGGGGTGGGACAAATTTAAATGGGGGGGGGCGGGGGCACTCGATTTTAGTATTGCCAAGGGCAGCACAAAACTAGAATACACCACTGACTGTCTCCTCCTATTTTGTAAAGTGTGGCACAAACTGTTGGCGCTATGTAAATCCCAAATAATAATAATAATGGGCACATGATGGAGCAATTGTACAATTGCCTGCCGTACACAATATAAAAAATTCCAAGTTTGTGTCTTCATAGCAGAGAAATTAATTTGTGAATATTCAATGTTCGGGGGGGGGGGGGGGGGGTTACATAGTTACATAGTTAGTCAGGTTGAAAAAGACACAAGTCCATCCGGCTCAACCAATAAAAAACAAAAAACAGTAAAGAAAACCCAACCATACAATCCCATATACACAATCCTATACCCCAAGTTGATCCAGAGGAAGGCGAAAACCCCAGCAAAGCATGATCCAATTTGCTACAGCAGAGGAAAAAATTCCTTCCTGATCCCCCGAGAGGCAATCGGATATTCCCTGGATCAACTTTACCTATAAATATTAGTACCCAGTTATATTATGAACACCTAGGAGAGGATCCAGGACTTTTTAAAGCAATCTACTGAGCTGGCAGAACCTCCTCTGGAGGGAGTCTATTCCACATTTTTACAGCTCTTACTGTGAAGAAACCTTTCCGTATTTGGAGACTTATGAGTAGAACTCTGCTTTAACGTGATTGCAATTGGTCACCTTGTAAAACAACCCATTCAGTTTAACCACTTGACCACCGGAGGATTTTGCTGTCTTCCGTCCAGGCCACTTTTTGCGATTCAGCGCTGTGCGACTTTAACTGACAATTGCGCGGTCGTGCGACGCCGTACCCAAACGAAATTTACGTCCTTTTTTTCCCACAAACAGAGCTTTCTTTTGGTGGTATTTGATCACCTGTGCGGTTTTTACTTTTTGCGCTATAAACAAAAAAAGAGCGTTTATTTTAAAAAAATAACAATATTTTTAACATTTTTTTATATGAAATTCCCCCCCCAAAAAAATGTAAAAATCAATTTTTTTTTAAATTTTTGCCCAATTTGTTTTCTGCTACATATGTTTGGTAAAAAAAATCGCAATAAGCGTATTTTGATTGGTTTGTGCAAAAGTTATTGAGTTTACTAACAAAGGGAAAGATTTCTGTCATTTTTGGTGTTTTTTTTTTTAACGTGTAATGGCGGTGATCTGCGATTTTTTTTGCGGGACTGCAACATTGCGGCGGACAGATCGGACCCTTGACTGACATTTTTGACACTTTTGGGGTTACCAGTGACATTACTGCAGTAATCAGTGCTATATATATGCACTGTTACTGTAAAAATGACACTGGCAGGGAAGGGGTTAACTTTATTGGAGAGGGAGGGGTTAATGTATGCCTGGTGCTTACCGACGTGTGGGGGGGGAGGTGACTGAGTGACAGAAGGACAGATCAGATGTCCAGCTCTGCTGAACACTCCGATCTGTCAGTCCCTGTCACTATGGAGATCCGCCCGCTTGTGTTTACACAGGAGGGCGGATCTCCTCACTAGATTCCCCGACGATTGGGGCAGAGCAGCGGCGATCGCCGCTGCTCCTCCCCTGGCCCGACTCCCGCTGTGAATGAAAACAGCGGGAGCGCGCCTCCGGCGGCGCGCGAGCGCCGCCTACAGGGGGAGGAGTCCAGCGACGTAGGTCTACGTCGCTGGACGGGAACGAGCCACTTTGCCGCAGTACGCTCCATGTGAGCGGTCGGCAAGTGGTTAAAATATAAATGAAAGGCAAAACATTTTTGTATAGATAGAAAAAAAAAAAAAACATTATAAATACCTTTTTTCCCTTTTTTTAAGGGATCACATTCCCTCTGTTCTCAGCTGCATAAGAGCTGGGGGGAGGAGAAGCAGAAGCACACTGAGCTTCCCAGTGAATGGCTGTGCAGCGGGGGCGTGTCAGGACAAGTCTGATGATTGGAGGAGAGCAGGCTGAGGTCCCAGCATAGCTAGAGAACTGACCATGGTGTGCTCCCCTTCTTAGGGCGGTCAGTTTTTAATAGGAAAGCAGAGGGACTGGCAGGGATTTCACATAAAGGAAGCACTACAAAGAGAACAAGGAAACTCTCATACAAGTCCATGGTACAGCGGGCACATATCAGGAGTATGAAGTGCTGGGGTAACAAACAATTTTATGTTTGATGGTTTGATATTCTATGTACACACTCCATGTGATCAGATGTTTGCCTCATGCTTCGGAGGGATAAATACATAAAGTAAAACAAAGGTGAGGGGATAGGAAGCATAATAGCGCTGGATTTGTTCTAATCCGTCAGGTATGTGTATTCTGTTCTCCAACACCAGCAACTTTGGAAATGGATTTTATGTCTTTATGGTTTGAACAGGAAACTCATTATATGTTATCCGGAAAGCTTAACAGCAGCTCTCTAATATTCAGGGAGACTTAATGAGATCCTAATCAAGATGGAATCGCAGCTTTTTCCATTTTGACGTTTTTATGTCTTTTCCACAATTTAATACCGCGCACATTTACCAAAAAAACGGGTTCTTTTACCATTATGTGCCGATAACACGAAAACACCTCTAGAAAGCCTGTGCCTCCATACCTCTATATACCTACATAGATAACTATGTACATCTACATGCTTTATCCATAATCCATTCTCTACAAGATACTGTAATGTGGTATTCATCCCAAAACCAAAACATTTACCATAGAGCAGATTAACAAACATTAGATGTGGCGGCTGCAATAGTTTTCTCTTTCTTTCTTTCTTTCTTTCTTTCTTTCTTTCTTTCTTTCTTTCTTTCTTTCTTTCTTTCTTTCTTTCTTTCTTTCTTTCTTTCTCTCTCTCTTTCTTTCTCTTTCTCTCACTTTCTCTTCTTCCTTCCTTCCTTCCTTCCTTCCTTCCTTCCTTCCTTCCTTCTTTCTTTCTTTCTTTCTTTCTTTCTTTCTTTCTTTCTTTCTTTCTCTCACTTTCTCTCTTTCTCATTCTCTCTTTCTTTCTCTCACTTTCTCTCTTTCTTTTTCTTTCTTTCTTTTTCTCCTTCTCCCTCTCTCTTTCTTTCTTTCTCTTTCTCTCACTTTCTCTTCCTTCCTTCCTTCCTTCCTTCCTTCCTTCCTTCCTTCCTTCTTTCTTTCTTTCTCTTTCTCACTCTCTCACTTTCCTTATTTCTCTCTCTCTCTCTTGCTTTCTTTCTCTCTATCATGTCTTCTTTCTTTCTTTCTTTCTTTCTTTCTTTCTTTCTTTCTTTCTTTCTTTCTTTCTTTCTTTCTTCTTCTCTTCTCTCACTTTCTTTCTCTCTCTCTCTCTCTCTCTCTCTCTCTCTCTCTCTCTCTCTCTCTCTTTCTTTCTTTCTCCTTCTCTCTCTCTCTCTTTCTTTCTCTCTCTTTTTCTCACTTTCTTTCTCCTTCTCTCTCTCTCTTTCTCTCTTTCTTTCTCCCTCTCTCAATTTCTTTCTCTCTCTCTCTCTCTCTCTCTTTCTTTCTCCTTCTCTCTCTCTCTCTCTTTCTTTCTTTCTTTCTTTCTTTCTTTCTTCTTTCTTTCTTTCTTTCTTTCTTTCTTTCTTTCTTTCTTTCTTTCTTTCTCTCTCTTT
>NC_138778.1:222184558-222292579 GCF_965119305.1 Pelophylax lessonae | reverse complement strand
CTCTCTCTTTCTTTCTCTTTTTCCTCTCTTTTTCTCTCCCTCTCTCTCTCTCTTTCTTTCTCTTTTTCTCTCTCTCTTTCTTTCTTTCTCCTTCTCTTTCTTTCTTTCTTTCTTTCTTTCTTTCTTTCTTTCTTTCTTTCTTTCTTTCTTTCTTTCTTCTTTCTTTCTTTCTTTCTTTCTTTCTTATCTGGCCAGTAACACACCCCTGGGGGTGGGGGGGGTGTTAGATGGACTAGCAGATTTACATACACAAACATAATGAAGCCAAACCCCAGGCCAATAATATACACTGCCACTGTACTAATGACACTGGCTGGGAAGGGGTAACATCAGGGGCGATCAGAGGGTTAAATGTGTGCCTAGCAATGTGTACTGTGTGTAAAGTGTTCTGCTTTTACTAAGCAATCTTGCTGTTTTTTCCTTTCTATTCTGGCATTAAAAGAGAAGTTTGGCTTTTTTTTTTTTCTGAATCATACTTACCTAGGTGGATGCTGTGCCCGACTGCTCTAACACTGAGAACCGAGTAATCAAACAACGCTGATCGCTCAGATCTCAGTGCTCTTCAAGCAAAGAGCTGGTGACTGTCAGTCCCTGCTCTCTGCTGTGTCCCCCCAGGCACTTACTGGAGCCCTGGGCTGTGAAGGGGGCAGACGCGGCTTGCTAAGAAGCTGAGTCAGTGCCAGTCCAGGCTTCTAGGTTGGATCCCCGGTCAACACTCGCCTCGACTACTGCAGCTTCCTTCTCATTGGCTTACCTTTACATAAGCTATCGCCCCCTTCAGCCCATCATGGATGCTGCTGCCAGGCTAATCCACCTTACCAACTGCTCAGTATCTGCCACCCCTCTCCGCCAGTCCCTCCACTGGCTTCCGCTCACCCCAGGGGCGTAACTACAGGGGTTGCAGGGGTTGCAATCGCTACCGGGCCCCATGCTCCAGGGGGCCCGGTAGCAAAACAGTGGGTGAACCTCTAGGATCTCAAAGGTCACACTTGCGACCGGGCCCTGGCATTTCACCACTGTGGGGAGGCCCCAAGATTGCAGGAAGGGGGCCCACTGCAGAACTTGTGAAAGGATCCTGATGCGGGACCATAATAAAAGGCCATGCAATGAGAGTAAAGAGCCCCAGGATTAGTGGGAAGAGCCCCGGGCTTGAAGGGAAGGGCCACGGCCAGGGGTCTGGGGGGCCCTTCATGGTTTCTTGCATCGGGGCCCTGAAGGTTCTAGTTACGCCTCTGGCTCACCCAACAAATTAAATTTAAACTACTAACAATAACCTACAAAGTCACCCACAACTCAGCCCCAGCTACATCCCTAACCTAGTCTCAGAGTACCAACCTACTCATCCTCTTCATTCCACCCAGGACTTCCTCATCTCCTCCCATATTCTCCTCCAGGACTTTTCCAGAGCCTCTCCCATCCTTTGGAACGCCCTACCCCAATCTGTCTGATTATCTTCTACTCAGTTTGCTTGTAGATGATCCCTGAAAACCCATCTCTTCAGAGATGCCTATCCTGCCCCCTCCTAACAATTGTACTTTTATTTTCCTTATCAGCTCATCCACCACAGTTATTACCTTTTGCATCACTTGACCAGTGCCGGGACAAGGTAATCTAGAGCCCAGGACGAACATGCCAAATGCTCCCCCTCCCCCCAAGATGTATGAGCATTATGTGTCAGGGAAAATCCCCTAATTTGCATGCACACCCCCTAAGCATAAATCCCCCCTCCTCATAGTACAAATCCGCCCCCCTGCAGAAATCCCCCTCCCAGCACAAATCTGTGCCCCCCCCCCCCAGCTCAAATCCTCTCTCTCCCCAAACACCCCCAGCACAATCCCCCCCCCCAAAAAAAACTCCCCTCCAAGCACAAATCCTCTACCCCTCTAATTTCCCCTCCAAGCACAAATCCTTTCTCCTCACTCCAAATCCCCCCCACCCCCACTCCGTTCTAGCACAAATGCCCCACAATCATCCCTACTAGCACAAATCACCCCCCCCCCCCCAAAAAAAAAATATAGATTTCCCCTCTACCATATTATTTTTATAGCACAAACCCCCCTACCCCCCGTACAAATTCTCTTCCCCCACCCCCCTCCCAACACAACCCCCCCATCCCAAATCACTCCTAGCACACCATATTTGCCCTCCTACAACAATTCTTACCCCTGCTGCCCCCCCAATTCCCGTTCTCAACACAAATCCTCTCTCCTCAAATCTCATTGTGGTGCCCCTCCACCTCATATAAAACCACAGTTCCCAGGGCAGCCGTCCCTCATGCCCACCCCTTGCCCTGGCCCTGCACTTGACCCTCCCTCCTAGATTGTAAGCTCCAACAATCAGGGCCCTCTGATTCCTCCTGTATTGGGTTGTATTGTAACTGTACTGTCTGCCCTCATGTTGTAAAGCGCTGCACAAACGGTTGACACAATATAAATCCTGTATAATAATAATATTAATAATCCTGACCATATGGTCGTGATCTCTCCCCTGCCTGGACAGACTCTGTAACGTCAGCCGACAGCGGGCTTTAGCTGAAAACGAGTCACAGGAGTGCAGAACGAACTGCACTCCTGTAATCCACAGTACAGCCAAAGGAGCATTCCCTGTACTTCTCCTTTTAGGCCCCTTTCACACTAATTGCGACACAATTTTACCGCGATTTTGAAAGCAATATCAAGGCTATATGCCTCAAAATGCATTAAAATCGTGGCAAAGTAGTGCAGGAACTACTTTGAAGTCGGTGCGACTTCAAAACGCACTGATATGAATGGGGCTCATTGAAAATAATGGAAAACTACTTGTCATGCGATTTTGCAGTCCAAAATCGCGTGACAAGTCGCACTAGTGTGAATGGGGCCTTAGTGGTTGTGGCCCTTGCTAGACATAATGTGGCCCCCTGTGTGTCCTGGTGTAACGTAAGGATCGACCGATACCGTTTTTTCATTGTCGATACCGATACCGATATTTTGGGCATCGCGTATCGGTTTCGTACATTTAAAAAATATACATATTTTTTTATTTTTATCACTTGACAGGTACTCTTGTGGAGGGATCTGGGGGTCTAAAAGACCCCAAACCCCTCCTCTGCACTTAAAAGCATTCAAAACGCCAAGTTTGGCTGCTTTGAATGCTGTAATTATTTTTTAATTTGCTGCAGAGTACCCGGAAGTGACGTCATGATATCACTTCCGGGTTTTTACATGGAGACCCGATCAGAGCCGAATGCAGCTTTGATTGGGTCTTTCAAAAGACAAGCGGAGCGCCTCTAAGTGCAATATGTTTATTAGATATAAGGCATACAATAAATGGTAACTCACTAGAGGTAAGATGAGTGAAGGCTCAAATGCGGAGTCATGGGGTCAAAGTGTCCGTAATGCTGCTGCCGAGAGGAGGGATATGACGGTAATCCTATCCGGTAGATGAATAGCGGGGAGATGCCGGCTCTCTCTTCCGGGACCGGACTCTCAAGGCAAGCTGGGACTCAGCGTCGACCACGTGACGTAGGCAGGGTCAAAGTGCACGTGGTCAACGCTGAGTCCCAGCTTGCCTTGAGAGTCCGGTCCCGGAAGAGAGAGCCGGCATCTCCCCGCTATTCATCTACCGGATAGGATTACCGTCATATCCCTCCTCTCGGCAGCAGCATTACGGACACTTTGACCCCATGACTCCGCATTTGAGCCTTCACTCATCTTACCTCTAGTGAGTTACCATTTATTGTATGCCTTATATCTAATAAACATATTGCACTTAGAGGCGCTCCGCTTGTCTTTTGCTTCACTCCGTCCACAGATTGACTTCCTGTGCAGCAGAGCTGGCCCTTCGTGCAGACTTCCATCTCATTGTTCATCTTCCTTCCAGTCCATCCATCGTACGCCTTCACCCCTGCCTATTGTTATATAGGTAACCCATTTGTTCACCCAGTTTAATTTTCTGATTCATAATTTTTTGATTCATGATCTTAGTCTTTTCACTATACCGTATCCCAGTGCACTAGAGTGCCAGCCTATCTTTTATTTTGATCGGGTCTTTGGCGGCCGTGCAGGCTGGTTGGTGGGACGGGAGACCTGGGCGAGCCACGGAAGGCGGCGGGAGGGGGTGACGTCACCTCTTGCTCCTCGTAATGACAGCCGAGCGGCTTCTCAGCCACATCGGTTGTCATTACAAGACAGCTGTCCGTTGGCTATGGATGCCGGTACCGGGGTGATGCCTCTAGCTGCAGCCATCACTCCGGTACAGCACTTTCCTGAAATACCGGCAATATCGGCCACCTTGGATTTCGATATATCGGGGAAAGTGCATATCGGCCTTACCGATAACCGGTCGATCCCTAGTGTACAGTATGTATTTATACGGAATAATTTGTATAGCTGGGAGTAGTCCAGCGGAGGGTTAATATGTGACATACAGTGCCCTTCCATCATACAATAGAGGCTGGCTGCAGCTGTATTCATGTAGATTCCAGCCCCAAGATTGGGGGGGGGGGGGTTCCCTTATCTGGCCCGGCTCTTTTTATTTGGAATCCTCTACAGTTTCCCTCCGCTTCACTAAGCACAACAAACCAAGTCCCTTTGAACCTAATGAAATCAGAGCACCATCACAATCCTTTTGAAAGGATTTCAGTTTTTTGCAGCCTCTGCTTCTCCTCTCCACAATGGCCTTTGCTACATGCTCAAATTAGAACTAATTCCTCTTCTTTCTAATGGGACCGAATTCACTGACCATATGGAATCTTCTGGAAGATGAAAAAGTCTTTATTAGCCTCCTTTCCTTTGTTAATATTCGACATCTTTGTAAAAAGTAAAAAAAAAGTAAAGAAGTAATATCTGATGATACATAATAACAATTGCAATTTATTCTGATAGAAATGCTTCTGTTATGCATCCATAAAAACTTTGAAAATGTTACATTGTTGCAGGAACGATCATGGTGGGAAGATTATTGTAATAGTTGATAGAGAAGTAAAGAACGATGACATTTCTTGTAGAGAGCAGGCAGAGAGAAAAAACTGTCCGTGGCTAGTGACAAAAAAAGTTGGGTTGTTGAACTCCAAGCAGCACCTAAATACAGAGTTGGAAGCTGTTTTGCCTGCCGGAGGATTTGCAATTGTGTCATGCCAATCCTGTGGCCATCACCCCCCTGCCAGGCCTTGACCTACAGTAGCCCAGCTAGGTCATGAATGCCACCCCCAGCCTGCTGATTGGAAAATAAAACAAAAGTGCACTGACCTCAGTCCTCGCTGCTCACCCTGCTCTCTCCTCCTGCTGGCAAGTGCAATGTTGGCCCATGTGTTTTGCAGCTGACCCAGATTCCCCTGCCAGTCCTTGACCTCCACCATAGCAGAGTTTGGTCATTAACGCACCACCAGCCTGCTGATTGGAAAATAAAGCAACGGTGCACTGACCTCAGTCCTCGTTGCTCACTCTGCTCTCTCCTCCTGCTGGCAAGTGCCATGTTGGCGCATATGTTTTGCAGATGACCCAGATCCCCCCTGCCAGTCCTTGACCTCCATCGTAGCAGAGCTTGGTCATGAACGCACCACCAATCTGCTGATTGGAAAATAAAGCATCGGTGCACTGACCTCAGTCCTTGCTGGTCACTCTGCTCTCTCCTCCTGCTGGCAGGTGCCATGTTGGCGCATATGTTTTGCAGCTGACCCAGATCCCCCTGCCAGTCTTTGACCTCCATGATAGCAGAGCTTGGTCATAAATGCACCAACAGCCTGCTGATTGGAAAATAAAGCAACGGTGCACTGACCTCAGTCCTCGTTGCTCACTCTGCTCTCTCCTCCTGCTGGCAAGTGCCATGTTGGCGCATGTGTTTTGCAGCTGACCCAGACCCCCCTGCCAGTCTTAGACCTCCACTGCAGAGCTTGGTCAGGAACACACTCTTAGCCTGCTGATTGGAAAATAAAGCAACAGTGGACTGCGAAGACCCCACGGTTCACTTTGCTTTCTCCGGCTGGTAAGTGAATTGCTGATGCATGTGTTTTGTAGCTGACCCAGAGTCCTCTGACAGTCCTTGACCTCCACTGCAGCAGAGCTTGGTCAGAAATACCCAGCCCCCCCCCCCCCCCCAGCCTATTGTTTGGAAAATAAAGCAACAGTGCACCGATAAATCCACACTGCTCACCCTGCTCTCTCCTCCTGCTGGCAAGTGCCATGTTGGTGCATGTGTTTTGTAGCTGACCCAGATTACCCTGCCAGTCCTTGACCTCCACTGCAGCAGAGCTTGGTCAGTAACACACCCCCAGCTTGTTAATCGGAAAAGAAAACAACAGTGGACTGAAGAGACCTCACTGCTCATTCCACTTTCTGCTCCTGCTGGTAAGTAAACTGTTGGGTTGGCGCATGTGTATTGTAGGTGACGCAGACCCCCCTGCCAGTCCTTGTCCTCCACTTCAACAGAGCTTGGTCAGAAACACCCACCCCCGCCATCAGCCTGTTGTTTGGAAAAAAAAGGCAACAGTGCACTGATAAGCCCTCACTGTGCACTCTGCTCTCTCCTCCAGCTGGCAAGTGCCATGTTGGTGCATGTGTTTTGCAGCTGACCCAGATTCCCCCTGCCAGTCCTTGACCTCCACTGCAACGGAGCTTGGTCTGGAACATACCCCCAGCCAGAAAATAAAGCAACAGTGTCCCTTTGAGTTCTCACTGTGCACTCTGCTTTCTCCTCCTGCTGGCAAGTGCACTGTCAGCACATGTGTATTGCAGCTGACCTGTGGTCCCCTCCCCCATCCCCACCGCTCCAGCTGTGAATGCTGCGATTTTAGAAAAGGGTCCTGTGCGAGTTTGGCGCGGTGTAATCCAATATTCCACACAGAGAGATTAAAGAGCTTTGAAACTCGCATGTAAACAGCATGGCTGAATCGCAGGTCAACCTTCACCAATGAATCGCACTTCTTTCGTACCGCTGATGTGTAAACCTGGGCTAAATGTATAAAATTTTGGATAGAGTTGAGATAGATTAGAACCCCTGTCAGTTTTTATTGATAAAAAAAAACTAAAAGAAAAAAAAAAATCTGTGCTGTAAAAGTCAATTGACACAATAATTATGAATAAACACTGTGAATCAAAAAATATAAAAAATTGATAATCACACAAAAATTGTAAAAATAAATAAAAAATGGATGAGATAAGTCCAAGACCGGTGAAAGATTAAACAAATCCAAGTGAACAAAGGTTATCAGTGACTTAAATTGTCCACCAGCAGTTCAGTGTATCCACCACCACCACCACACAGATTGACTGCTTACCAGAAGGGGAGACCCAGAGGGTCAAACACGCCAAAGGTAAGCAGATCGATAAGTAACCAGAAGGGCCTCGTTGAAGGTAGATTCAGCGTGGTATCGAATGGCGAGAAATGAAGGCTCAATGTAGATCTGACACTCAACGGGTATATGGGATATATGCCCAGTATAAATCTCCGCTGCAATCCTCAAAGGGTATTCAACTTGGCAGCCAATGATCCCTATAGATAAAAATATAAAACCGCCATAGTGTAAAATCAATAAAACACTTTATTAAAACGTAAATATTGCACTTACATCAAAGAAGTAAACATCAGACATAAAAAGAAGCCGACCGGCAATCACTAGCACCCATCCTTCCGGGATCACACTGTAGTCGGTGACGTCGGCACGTCGCTAACCCGACGCATTTCGTCATAAATGACGTCATCCTGGGGCAGGTGTCTGTGCCCCCGTTAAAGAGATTCCCCCTCTCTATTGGTCCTGTTTACCATTATTAAAAGTGACTATAAGAGAAAATCCAAAATTTTGGGTTGCCCCCAGAAAAGTAATAGAGGAGAGATCTTACAATGGGGACACTAATCTTGGTGACCTGGGTATTCCCTTATTTGCAGGGATTTCCTCTCACTTCCTGTTTGGCTATGGGATAGGAAGTGACGAGAAATCTCCCCAATGGGACACAGATGGCGAAGAAAAATGAAGGGGGGGGGGGGGTTATAACCCTCTCTTGCTCTATCCAAAATTTAAAAAAAAAAAAGTTTTCCCTATAGTTCTACTTTAACCACTTGCCGACCGCCGCACGACTATTTACTGTGGTGGTCAGCCCCTCACAGGCAGAGCGACGTAGTACGAGAGTCTAGGGAGCGAGCGCGCGCCCCCGGAGGGTCGCTCCCGCTCCCGAGTGGTCACGGACCCCCCCGCGCGTGTGACCGGCGGACCCGATGTCCGCCGGTCATTCGGCCATCGTCGGTGGAGAGGGAGAAAGGCAGGGTGCTGATGTAAACAAGCCGCCTGTCATTCTCCCCTGTGCATGAATGGTGATCATACGGTTCTACTATGTAGGACCGTTGATCACTGTTCCTACACCTCAAGCCACAGCCAATCACAGTTAGAAGCACGCCCCTAGGGACACACATAACCCCTCCCTCTCAAAAAAAAGTTAACCCCTTCACTGCCAGTGTAATTTTACAGTAACAGTGCATATGTATAGCACTGATTACTGTAGAAATGTCACTGGTAACCCCAAAAGTGTCAAAAATGTCAGTCAAGGGTCCGATCTGTCCGCCCCAATGTCGCAGTACCGCAAACAAAATCGCAGATCGCCGCCATTACGCGTTAAAAAAAAACAACGAAAATGACAAAAATCTTTCCCTTTGTTAGTAAACGGATAACTTTTGCGCAAACCAATCAAAATACGCTTTTTGCGATTTTTTTACCAAACATACGTAGCATAAAACAAATTGGCCGAAAATTTTAAAAAATTTTGATTTTTACATTTTTTTGGGGGGAATTTCATATAAAAAATGTGAAAAATATTGTTATTTTTGCAAAATTGACGCTCTTTTTTGTTTATAGCGCATGATCAAAAAATCGCACAGGTGATCAAATACCACCAAAAGAAAGCTCTGTTTGTGGGGAAAAAAAGGACATCAAATTCGTTTAGGTACAGTGTCGCACGACCGCGCAATTGTCCATTAAAATCACGCAGTGCCGAATCGCAAAATAGGCCCTGATCAGGAAGGGGGTAAAATCTTCCGGGGCTTAACTGGTTAAGGCCTCATGCACACGGGGCGTTTGAAAACACGAGCTGCAAAGCCAATTTCTGATGCCAGTAAAAAGCAGCTGTAAAAACGCACTTTTAGAAACGTTTTGTATTGCCTTTAATGCACGTTCAGCAGTGTTAGCGTTTAGCAGCCTTTCTCTGCCCTCTTCTATTTTCTAACCTCAAATACAACTACTGCAGCCTAAAAACGTCTGACGTGGCCTAACGCTGTATTGCAGCCTTTAGCAGTGTCAGGCATTTCTCTGTCGTTCATTGACCAGACATAGGTCCATATTCTTATTGACCATTGGGTTATGCTGCCCCCTACAGGAGTAGGACACTAGGCAGGAAAAAGCTAGCAGCCTTTAGCAGCGTCAGGCATTTATAAGGCTCATGCACACAGGGCCTTTTTACATCTGTTTTTAGGAGCGTCAGACTTTTTTTTTTTTTTTTGCAGCTTAAAAACGCCCCTCTATGTTATTCAATGGCCTCATGCACACACAGGCTTTTAGGAGCTGTAAGTGGCATAAGCGTTTTTAAGCTGTAAAAAACCCCCAGGACAGCAGCTTTAAGCTGTAAAAACGCCTGACGCTGCTAAACGCCGCATACAGCGTTAGGCCAAGTCTAAGCTGTAGTAATTGGATTTGAGGTTGGAAAATAGAAGAGAGCAGAGAAAAGGCTGCTAAACGCTAACGCTGCTAAACATGACTAAAACATGTGTTAACGCCAATACAAAACGATTCTAAAAGCGCGTTTTTACAGCCGCTTTTTCCCGGCATCAGAACTGGCTTTTCAGCTCTTTTTTCAATTGCCCCATGTGCATGAGGCCTAATAGCTTAACGCTGCTGCTCCAGAACGCACTGGCCCTGCGTTTTATTTTTTTACAGCTTAAAAACGCCTGTCACTTAGAACTCCTAAAAGCCTGCGTGTGCATAAGGCCATAGAATAACATGGAGAGGCCTTTTTAAGCTGCAAAAAAAACACCTGACGCTCCTAAAAGCAGCTGTAAAAACACCCTGTGTGCATGAGGCCTAATGGCGCATGAGTGTGGCAACATCAGGGACCAGAGGCGTAACTAGAACCTTCAGGGCCCCGGTGCAAGAAACCATAAAGGGCCCCCCGGACCCCTGGCCGGGGCCCTTCCCTTCAAGCCTGGGTCTCTTCCCACTGATCCTGGGGCCCTTTACTCTCGTTGCGGGGCCCTTTATTACGGTCCAACAGCGGGACCCTTTCACAAGTTCTGCCATCTTGGTGACTCCCCACGGTGGTGGAATGCCAGGGCCTGGTCGCAAGTGTGACCTTTGCAATCCTGGAAGTTCACCCACTGGTGTCAGTAGTTTTTATTTTTTGGTATTTTAATTGTATTATTTTTTATCATTTTATTTTATTTTTTTTACAATGTCACTGACTATGACTCTGTCCATTCAGAAAAGGAAGGAGCTGGTAAATTACATATTTACCGACCCCTTCCTGGTTCTCTATTGTGATACATCCCCTGCAGCAGCCGGCAGGAGAGGGGAGGGAGCATAGTGGGGCGGGGGGGCCAGGGGAGCACACAGGGGCCCAGAGGCCGCAGAACACAAGTGAACTGGATAGGAGGAGTGGCGGGGGCAGCATACAGAGGAACCAATCTCCTCCATTTTCCTCCTGCAGCTGCAGAAGGAAAAAGGAGGACAGCGATTTCTCTACATGCCCCCGCCGCCCTTCCTATTCAGGTGTACAGGGGAGCTGCATGGGCCCCCTGGAGCATGGGGCCCGGTTGCAATTGCAACCCCTGTAGTTACGCTCCTGTCAGGGATCCTATGCATTGCACACGCCATCCACTGATTGCGCTCTAACGAGCAGGGCCCTCTGATTCCTCTTGTACCAAATTATATTGTAACTGTACTGTCTGCCTTCATTTTGTAAAGCGCTGTATAAATCCTATATAATAATAATAATTTTGCAGGCTTCAATGCAAAAAATTAAAAAATGTACATTAAATCTTTTTTTCATTGTGGGTACATTTATTACTTCTTTATGTGAAGTATCAATTAAATTTGAAACCTAATACACATGAGCCGTAGAAAGGTTCCTGCCTGATGGTAAAACAGGTGTAGTGGCTCAATCACACACCGGGGGGTGTTTATTGGCTTTTGGTGAGGTCTGTGCCTAGAAGAAAGGGCAAGCCTACAGAGATAAGGTCTGCAGAGCATCAGATGTCAGGGCCACATGGTCACCTCCCTGGGAGATCCCCACTGAATATAGATGACATGAAACAACTTTAATCCACGCTTTACAGAGCTGCTAGAAAATAAAATGTATATAAAGTGTAGTAGCTGCTCAGTGAGCTCTTGGTGAAATGTAATTATACGAAGTCAGTAGAGTGCTATCTCTTAAGGCCAGTGTTTGACACAACTCACTAATGATCTGATAACAGATGAATGGATGGATCTGGTTACAGTTTTAGGAAATCCCAGGGCAAGCCTCTGTGTGGTGGGAATGTGTGACTCATCTGAACACGCCGGTCATAGTTACACAATTCTATGTAATGTTTGTATGTGGAAATGTGTGACTCACATCAACAAGCCGATGTTCTGCCGAAAACTCCAACTTGCCGAGAACTCCAATCACGTCACTTCCGGTTAGTGGCGGCTGGTGCTCCATGGGCCGGGGGGGCGTCAGACGGAACCACACCATACCCCCCCGGACCACACCAGCCCACACACCATACCATACCCCCTCACTCACCCTGGACATGTGGAGGGCAGGCAGGCAGCGGAGGCGGCCTCCCCCTCAGTCTTCTGCATCTCCTCCCTCCTCCTTCTCCTTGGCCAATGGCATGGACCCGTTTCCTGATTGGCAAGGAGGAGGATCCGTGTGACAATAGCAAATATTCATTCGCTATTGTCTCACAGCTGGGTGGGCTCAGGGCGCAGTGCTCTGCGCCCCGAGCCCACCCTTTTTTAAAGCCTATTAGAGCCTCTGGTTCTAATCACGTGCTTAAAAAAAAAAAACCCATTGGAATCCCTAAGTCTGGCGCCCTGCATGTAGATTAGGGGGCCAGACGCATGGAAAGGGGGGGCGGCGCCCCTGCGCCCCCAATGGACAGGCCGCCACTGCTTCCGGTGAATAATTGGAAATTTGGACAACTTGAGCAGGCGGCAGCGTATACACTCCAGTACATGATATAATGAGTGGACATTGTTAGTCACCCTGATATCTGAAGACCCTAACTCTACCTTTAAAGAGTCTCCACAATGGGAGCACATGCATTCTGAAGAGATAGATGGAGGACAGGTGACTGGAGGGAGCCCACCCCTCCTTAAAGGACAACTTGAGCAGGCAGCAGCGTATACACTCCGGTACACGCTATAATGAGTGGACATTGTTAGTCCACCCGCTAGTAAAACATGGCTGCCTCCAAGGCGACTACAAATAGCGGGCTGACTAACAACTTATTATATCATAAAAGCAAGGGGATTTCCAGTCACTTCTTACCAACCAGCCAGCGACCAACCAAATTAACTTGTCTAACAGTATGTGTTAAAAGCAGGGGTTTAGTTGCACACATTTGCAAATACATGCGTAAGCTGCAGGCCACGGCAAGGCACCCTGATATCTGCAGACCCTAACTCTACCTTTAAAGAGTCTCCACAATGGGACCACATGCATTCTGATGAGATAGATGGAGGACAGGTGACTGGAAGGAGCCCACCCCTCCTTAAAGGACAACTTGAGCAGGCGGCAGCGTATACACTCCGGTACACGCTATAATGAATGGACATTGTTAGTCCACCAGCTAGTAAAACGTGGCTGCCTCCAAGGCGACGACAACTAGGGGGCAGACTAACAACTTATTATAGCATGTACCGGAGTGTATAGGCTGCCGGTGTTCTGTAAAAAACAGCAAGTGGTGGAAATCTCCAATTATTCCTGGTGTACACTCTCCGGAAGTAACGTCTTTGGAGTTCACGGCAAGTTGAAGTTTTTGGCAGAACATCGGTCCTGGTAAATCATGCAAGTGTGACTCATTTGTATGATATGGTTGTAACGGACTCGGTAGTCAAGAAGAGTATGTCCGCTGTATAAGCTTCCCTTGCCTGGTACCAGCACGATCCAAGATCCCTTCATTCTATCAACACAAACTGCACATATAGAACCCAGGATAACAGGGGTAAAACGAAATGCTCAGTGTGGTTGTACAGCGAGTCTGATTAGTGCAAACCCAACTGGGGTTCTTGGTCACCCTGTGCCCCTAATAGACACAGGGTGACGTACACATAGAAGCTGGACAAGGAGTTTCCCGACCTCTCTAAGGTAATCTGGGTTCCACAAGCCCCCCGCCCAAAGTGACTCCTGTCACAATGGTCATTTAAGAATAAATGTCTCGTCTCAGCAATTCTAGTGTGAAGCTGCTATATAGAATATGGATGAAGCAGAAAAATAGGATTTTAAAGGTGCCAGAAATGCAAATTTTTAAAAAATTATCTAAATTTTATTTTAACATTTTAAAAACATTTCACATATAAAACCATCATACAGTATCCCTGCGGCTATGGTACAGGTGCAGTAACTTCAGCTCTACGTGTTTCGCCAGACTTTGGCTTCTTCAGGAGACTTTTATAAGTACTGCATACATAATCACTGTATTGCACCCCCAATAAGAATAGTTACATTGCCAACAAAAGGTGCGACTTATCATATTTGGACCTGTCATACCGCATGACAAGTGGCGATTTTGGCTCTGAGGAAGAGGGTCCTCCCTCGAAACGCTTAAGCCACATCAGGTTTTGAGGACGCCATCACGCTATCCAGCAGTAGAAAAGTGTCCTGGAAGCGAGCGGTGCCCATTTCCTATATGCTTGTTCATATGCTACGTTTGTGAGTAGATTGTACGCTACCCTTCTTTGATTTTAATAAACTTTTAAGTGGTAATTCACAAGGTCGGTGCGCCCTTCTCTTGTTGTTTTCTTGCATGACAAGTCGCACCGGTGTGAACGGGAGCTGAGTCTTTCTCCGGGAGGGAACCAGGGGGGTGTTTATGGAAGAACTGAGGTGTGAATGTGCATTTTCAATCATTTTAAAAGGCACCTGTTTTTTCATGTGTTGTCACTTCTTAATTACTCGTTCAAAGTGAAGCGGTTGAGTTAACGAACCACTAAAGGCAAAACTTTTTTTGGGGGGGGTTTTGGATGGAGTGGAGAGGGATTTGAACACCTGTCAGTTTTTATTGCTGTCTGTGCCCCCATTTAGGAGGCTAAACTAGCCCTTTGTTAAAAAAGTTTGGGGACCCTTGTTCTACAGGGTAGGGAGAATTGGAGTCAGGAGGAGGGGCAGCAGATTGAAGATTAGATCCATTTAAGTAAATCAAACCCAATTTTTCATGCAATTCAGTGGCGGCTGGTGCATCAGGGGCGCCGCCCCCCCCCTATCCATGCGTCTGGCCCCCCAATCTACATGCGGAGCGCCGGATGCATGGAGTTCAATGGTGCTTTTTTTTTTTTTTACCATGTTACTATAGCCAGAGGCTCTAATAGGCTTAAAAAAGGGTGGGCTCGGGGCACAGAGCACTGCACCCCGAGCCCTACCAGTTGTGTGACAATAACGAATTAATATTTGCTATTGTCACACGGATCGTCCTCCTGGCCAACCAGGAAGCGGGTCCTGAGACCTGTTTCCCGATTGGCCGAAAGGAGAAGCCATGCCATTGGGCATGGAGGAGGAGGGAGGAGACACAGAAGACTGAGGGGGAAGAAGCCGAAGCCACCGCCGCCGGCTTTTGCTGCTGCAATGTCCAGATGTCCAGGCAGGGTGGATGAGCCGGGGAGGGGGGGTAAGGTTGGTCCTGCTGTGGTCCTGTTGTGGTCCTGGGGGGGGGGGGTATGGTGTGCGGCCTGGTGCGGTCTTGGGGGGGGGTATTGTGCGGTCCGTCTGCCACACCCCCCCCCCGGCCAATGGAGCACCAGCCACCACTGATGCAATTATTGCCAGCGGCTGTAGCAATAATCAATGTGTTCTCCTGAATGAGATGGCTTCCCTTGCTCCAGCCCTCCGCTCCCCCCTCCCCCAGGAGAACACAATAACTTTACAGGAGAGATTCTTCCATCAACACTGACTTTACCCTCCTTCACACTGAACACGGCTTTGAAATTGTACGACTTCACCTGAACTCACGCATTTCAGTCCGACTTCAGGGGGGCCACCTGAAAGACATCTGTGAGGGTTCATGCACAGATATCTATTGAAGTTGCCCCCCTAAGTCGCCAAAAGTAGTGCAGGAACTACTTTTGGAAATCGGTGCGGCTTCCAGGGCCGGATTAAGAGCATCATGGGCTTGGTGCTGAGGATTTTGAAGGGCCTTAAGGGCCATGCCTTGGCATGCACCCAGAGGAGGAAGGGTGCAGCCATGCATGCCTAATTCAACATGGGATGCTGTCTCTGAAGCCCATAAACACATCCATGCATCGGCAACTGTCCCTCCTTGTCTGGCCTTCGTGCTGTGTGGGGAGGTTCTGAGGGTGCTGCCTGGGGAAGCGAGCATAGAAGCCAGACTTCTGTGTTTACAAGTGACAGAAGAGCGGTAACAGTGAATATGGCCAACCTGGGGCCTATATTAAGGTAGGGGCCTGGAGCTGCAGCTCCAATAGCCCCTATGTTAATCTGGCCCTGGTGGCATCGCAAAGTCTCAAATCGCAAATGATAATGTTATCATGCCATGTGTGTTGTACCCTCAAGCCCTACCAGTGTGTAATGAGTATTTTCCTATATGACCACCTGTTGGAATCCTCCGATAATGGATTCTGATTTCAGTCGTTACGTTTCTAGAGTAACGAATGCCTTGAATGCCTCTTTCTGGATTTGTTGGTCAGCAGGCGAATGTCATTTCACTCTCTTGAATTAACTGAAGGAAACAGTATTGTGAAACTGAGAGACAAGCAAACACATTAATGTGAGGAATAATGAATGCGTTCCATTGTCACAAGAGCCTTTGTTTTGAAAGAAGGACACGGTGATACCCCGGCCTAATTCTATGTGTGTGACTCATCTGTGAGCAGCTGTTGGCGGCACTAGATAAACTTTGGAGATGCATTCCTGGAGAGTTTGTTTTGCCAGGGTGTGGTGGTGGTGGGGGGGGGGGGGATGTTAACAAATAATAAATGAAGCCATTTCCCTTGTCCTGCCAGACCTGTAAACCTTATCTGTCCATTTTGGGGAATTGTCCATTGGTGCTTCAAGATCACAAAAATACCGGCCTTATTATTGGATTATCCACTATTGGAAACAAATTATATTGGTGTGCATTTTTTTGCCAAGTCATATTGTTTTTTTTTATGTAACAGAATTCGTTTTTATTGCCTTTTGTTTCACTTGACCATCCCTTCTAGATTGTAAGCTCTAAGGAGCAGGGCCCTCTGATTGCTCCTGTATTGAACTGTATTGTAACTGTATTGTCTTCCTCAACATTGTAAAGTGCTGCGCAAACTGTTGGCGCTATATAAATCCTGTATAATAATAATAATTGTCCAATAAAACCTTATATGTCCATTTGGAGAATTGTCCATTGGTGCTTCAAGATCACAAAATGATTATTATTATTATTAGAATATCGACTATTGCAAGCAAATTATATTGGTGTGCATTTTTTTTTTTGCCAAACATTTTGCTTTTTTTTTTTTTTTTTTTTAACAGAATTAATTTTTATTGTCCAATAAAACCTTATCTGTGCATTTGGAGAATTGTCCATTGGTGCTTCAAGATCACAAAAATACCGGCCTTATTTTTAGAATATCGACTATTGCAAGCAAATTATATTGGTGTGCATTTTTTTTTTTTTTGCCAAGTCATTTTCTTTTTTGTTTTTTTGTTTTTTTTAACAGAATTGGTTTTTCTTGTCCAATAAAAACGTATCTGTCCAATTGGAGGATTGTCAAAGGGTGCTTCAAGATAAAAAAAATACCAGCCTTATTATTGGAATATCCACTATTGCAAACAAATTATATTGGTGTGCATTTTTTTTTTTTTTGCCAAGCCATTTATTTTTTTATTTTTTAAGAGAATTAATTTTTATTGTCCAATAAAACCTTATCTGTGCATTTGAAAAATTGTCCATTGGTGCTTCAAGATCACAAAAATACCGGCCTTATTTTTAGAATATCGACTATTGCAAACAAATTATATTGGTGTGCATTTTTTTTTTTTTCCAAGTCATTTTTTTTTTTTTTTTTGTAACAGAATTCATTTTTATTGTCCAATAAAACCTTATCTGTGCATTTGGAGAATTGTCCATTGGTGCTTCAAGATCACAAAAATCCCGGCCTTATTATTGGAATATCCACTATTGCTACAAATTATATGAGTGTGCATTTTTTTGCCAAGTCATGTTGTTTTTTTCTTTTTTTTTCTTTCTTATTGTCCAATAAAACCTTATCTGTGCATTTGGAGAATTGTCCATTGGTGCTTCAAGATCACAAAAATACCGGCCTTATTATTGGAATATCCACTATTGCAAACAAATTATATTGGTGTGCATTTTTATTTTTTTTTGCCAAGTCATTTTGTTTTTTTTTTTTGTTTTTTTTTTTGTTTCTTTAACAGAATTTGTTTTTATTGTCCAATAAAAACGTATTTGTCCAATTGGAGGATTGTCAAAGGGTGCTTCAAGATCAAAAAAATACCGGCCTTATTATTGGAATATCCACTATTGCAAACAAATTATATTGGTGTGCATTTTTTTTTTTTTTTTTGCCAAGCCATTTTTTTTTTCTTTTTTAAGAGAATTCATTTTTATTGTCCAATAAAACCTTATCTGTGCATTTGGAGAATTGTCCATTGGTGCTTCAAGATCACAAAAATACCGGCCTTATTATTGGAATATCCACTATTGCAAACAAATTATATTGGTGTGCATTTTTATTTTTTTTTGCCAAGTCATTTTGTTTTTTTTTTTTGTTTTTTTTTTTGTTTCTTTAACAGAATTTGTTTTTATTGTCCAATAAAAACGTATTTGTCCAATTGGAGGATTGTCAAAGGGTGCTTCAAGATCAAAAAAATACCGGCCTTATTATTGGAATATCCACTATTGCAAACAAATTATATTGGTGTGCATTTTTTTTTTTTTTTTTGCCAAGCCATTTTTTTTTTCTTTTTTAAGAGAATTCATTTTTATTGTCCAATAAAACCTTATCTGTGCATTTGGAGAATTGTCCATTGGTGCTTCAAGATCACAAAAATACCGGCCTTATTATTGGAATATCCACTATTGCAAACAAATTATATTGGTGTGCATTTTTATTTTTTTTTGCCAAGTCATTTTGTTTTTTTTTTTTGTTTTTTTTTTTGTTTCTTTAACAGAATTTGTTTTTATTGTCCAATAAAAACGTATTTGTCCAATTGGAGGATTGTCAAAGGGTGCTTCAAGATCAAAAAAATACCGGCCTTATTATTGGAATATCCACTATTGCAAACAAATTATATTGGTGTGCATTTTTTTTTTTTTTTTTGCCAAGCCATTTTTTTTTTCTTTTTTAAGAGAATTCATTTTTATTGTCCAATAAAACCTTATCTGTGCATTTGAAAAATTGTCCATTGGTGCTTCAAGATCATAAAAATACCGGCCTTATTTTTAGAATATCGACTATTGCTACAAATTATATGAGTGTGCATTTTTTTGCCAAGTCATGTTGTTTTTTTCTTTTTTTTCTTTCTTATTGTCCAATAAAACCTTATCTGTGCATTTGGGAAATTGTCCATTGGTGCTTCAAGATCACAAAAATACCGGCCTTATTATTGGAACATCCACTATTGCAAGCAAATTATATTGGTGTGCATTTTTTTTTTTTGCCAAGTAATTTTTTTTATTTTTTTATTTTTTTTATTTTAACAGAGTTCATTTTCTCTTGTCCAATAAATTATATTGGTGTGCATTTTTTTTTTTTTTTTTTTTTGCCAAGTCATTTTTTTTTTTTAAGAGAATTAATTTTTATTGTCCAGTAAAACCTTATCTGTGCATTTGGAGAATTGTCCATTGGTGCTTCAAGATCACAAAAATACCGGCCTTATTATTGGAATATCGACTATTGCAAACAAATTATATTGGTGTGCATTTTTTTTTTTTGCAAAGTCATGTTGTTTTTTAACAGAATTCATTTTTATTGTCCAAAAACGTGCAGTTGATATCAATTTTCACAAGATTCCCCATGCCTTCAGAGCTCACACACCCCAAAAACATTAGTGAGCCGCCACCATGCTTTACAGTGGGGATGGTATTCTCCCTCTCCAGACATACAGTAGCTATGGTTGTTAGCATAAAGCTCTATTTTGTTCTGCTCACTCCAGATTACAGTGTGCCAGAAGCTGTGTGGCGTGTCAAGGTGTTGTCAGACATACTGTAACCGGGCTTTTTTTGTGGCATTGGCACAGTAAAGGCTTCTTTCTGGCAACTTGACCATGCAGCTCATTATTGGTCAAGTATTGTCTTATTGTGCTCCTTGAAACAACCACGCCACATTTTTCCAGAGCAGCCTGTATTTTTCCTGAGCTTATCTGTGGATTTTTGTTTGTACCCCAAACAAATTTTCTGGAAGTTGTCGCTGCAACGAGACCCTGGCTTGGTATCAAGAGATCCCTAAAATTTTCACTTCTTAATAAGTGATTGAACAGTACTGACTGGCATATTCAAGGCTTTAGATATCTTTCATATCCTTTTCCATCTTTATAAAGTTCCATTACCTTGTTGCACAGGTCTTTTTACAGTTCTTTTGTGCTCCACATGGCTCAGTATCCACATGAGAGCTAAAAAACCCATTGACTATTTATAGACAGACACTAATTGCAATTTAAAAAGCCACAGATGTGGGAAATGAACCTTTAATTGGCACTGTGTGTGTTACTATGTGTGTCTGTACCAAGGCCAAACATTCCAGGGGATGGAAACCTTTCATTGGGGGCAATTTGGGGGATTTCTGTTATCATTATGATTTAAAAAAAGGAGCCAAACAACTATGTGATAATAAATGGCTTCATATGATCACTTTCCTTAACCACTTCAATATCGGGCACTTTCACCCCCTCCCTGCCCAGGCCAATTTTCAGCTTTCAGCTTTGTCACACTTTGAATGACAATTGCACGGTCATGTAACACAGTACCCAAATTACATTTTTTATCATTTTCTTCCCACAAATAGAGCTTTCTTTTGGTGGTATTTAATAACAGCTGGGTTTTTTATTTTCTATTTAAAAAATGAAAAAAGAATGAAAATTTTGATTAAAATGTAATTAAAATTAAAAATAATTAAATTTAGTAAATAAGTAATTTTTCTTCTTCAATGATGTGTGCTGATAAGGCAGCACTGATGGGCACTGATAGGCTGCACTGATGGGCACTGATAGGTGGCACCAATGGGCACTGATAGGTGGCATTTATGGGCAATGATGGACACTGCTAGACTGCACTGATGGGCACTGATAGGTGGCACCAATGGGCACTGATAGGTGGCATTTATGGGCAATGATGGACACTGATAGACTGCACTGATGGGCACTGATAGGTGGCACTAATGGGCACTGATAGGCAGCATTTATGGGCAATGATGGACACTGATAGACTGCACTGATGGACACTGATAGGTGGCACTAATGGGCACTGATAGGCGGCATTTATGGGCAATGATGGACACTGATAGACTGCACTGATGGGCACTGATAGGTGACACTAATGGGCACTGATAGGCGGCATTTATGGGCAATGATGGACACTGATAGACTGCACTGATGGGCACTGATAGGTGGCACTAATGGGCACTGATAGGCAGCATTTATGGGCAATGATGGACACTGATAGACTGCACTGATGGGCACTGATAGGTGGCACTAATGGGCACTGATAGGCAGCATTTATGGGCAATGATGGACATTGATAGACTGCACTGATGGGCACTGATAGGTGGCACTAATGGGCACTGACTGTACTGATGGGCACTGATAGGTTTGCACTAAAGGGCACTGATAGGTGGCATTTATGGGCAATGTGATGGACACTGATAGACTGCACTGATGGGCACTGATAGGTGGCACCAATGGGCACTGATAGGTGGCATTTATGGGCAATGATGGACACTGATAGACTGCACTGATGGGCACTGATAGGTGGCACTAATGGGCACTGATAGGCGGCATTTATGGGCAATGATGGACACTGATAGACTGCACTGGTGGGCACTGATAGGTGGCACTAATGGGCACTGATAGGCAGCATTTATGGGCAATGATGGACACTGATAGACTGCACTGATGGGCACTGATAGGTGGCACTAATGGGCACTGATAGGCAGCATTTATGGGCAATGATGGACATTGATAGACTGCACTGATGGGCACTGATAGGTGGCACTAATGGGCACTGACAGGCTGCACTGATGGACACTGATAGGTGGCACTAATGGGCACTGATAGGTGGCATTTATGGGCAATGATAGGTGACACGGATAGGCGGCACTGACTGGCATCACTGATGGGCATTGATTGGTGTCACTGATCGGCACTGATGGGCACTGCTGGGGCTACATTGATAATCAGGGCACTTGATTAGTAAATCTGCGGCGGGCGTTTGGCAAGTGGTTAAAATAATTACAGTGCCATCATCCACACACAGAAATAGAAGGGACAATGTAAATTAGACAATGTTTAGCATCACTTTATCTCCTAAAAAAATCTCTCCCATCCTCTTATCCCCCTGGCTGGTACCTACCTTTCTGGGCTGCCACACTATAGCCAACACCGATTCACCACAATCTGGTTACAAATGGTGCCGACTCATGGTGGCACCAGAACTGCTGCACCTAAAGGCTGTTTTACAATTCTTTATTTTATTTTTACCAGAATAAAATGGTAACGTCCATGGTTTGGATCAGCCGGTGTATGAATCCCCTTCCTCCCTGGAGAGGGATTGTCAGTCATGGTGCTGGCAGGTGTGATACTCATCCCCCCTAATGTGAAGTAAAGGTGACAGGTTGTTCATGCCTATGGCAGGAGGTGCGTGTAGTCTAGACTGGCCGGAAGTAGAGAGATACGCTCATTGCTGGCTTGAGTAATTATCCCAGTAATTTTGGAATGACAGGAATTTGTTTAGGAACAGGCTCTGCGCATTTCAAATCCTTTCAGCAACGTAATTATGCTGGCCTTTGTGAGAATGTTCACGTACTGTAATCCATTGCTAAAATGCCGCACGCTCCTCTCCAACCATTTATCTGCCCAGCAAGCAGCCGGCAGCATTAGCCTGGCACACACAGGGATTTATTTCACCATACATCATCAGATGTGTTAGAGCAGCTAAATATTCCATTTATAGCTCTAAACCTGGGCGCCGCAAGGAAAATAGCCGCCAGCCCTCCCTAGATATCACCTACATTTTTTTAGTTTATAATAGGTTTGTGACAGCAGTTCCCCTCTTCTGTTCCATTGTTTACCCACACCAAAGGTGCTGCTACTAAGAAAGCAAAAATCATGTAAGAATGGGTTCATAGCTCATCTATAAAAGTTTCTGTGAGAGACAATTTGACTTTTTAGGTACCTACATAGCAGAGGCGTAATTAGAACCTTCAGGGCCCCGGTGCAAGAAACCATGAAGGGCCCCCCGGACCCCTGCCGGGGCCCTTCCCTTCAAGCCCAGGGCTCTTCCCACTGAACCTGGGGTCCTTTACTTTTGTTGCAGGGCTCTTTATTACGGTCCCGCAGCAGGTCCCTTTCACAAGTTCTGCAGTGGGCCCCAGTGCAAGAAACCATGAAGGGCCCCCCGGGGCCCCTGCCGGAGCCCTTCCCTTCAAGCCTGGGGCTCTTCCCACTGATCCTGGGGCCCTTTACTCTTGTTGCAGGGCTCTTTATTACGGTCCCGCAGCAGGTCCCTTTCACAAGTTCTGAAGTGGGCCCCAGTGCAAGAAACCATGAAGGGCCCCCCGGGCCCCTGCCGGTGGCCCTTCCCTTCAAGCCCGGGGCTCTTCCCACTGACCTTGGGGTCCTTTACTCTCGTTGTGGGGCTCTTTATTACGGTCCCGCAGCAGGGCCCTTTCACAAGTTCTGCAGTGGGCCCCAGTGCAAGAAACCATGAAGGCCCCCTGGGCCCCTGCCGGAGCCCTTCCCTTCAAGCCTGGGGCTCTTCCCACTGATCCTGGGGCCCTTTACTCTTGTTGCGGGGCCCTTTATTATGGCCCCACAGTGGGACCCTTTCACAAGTTCTGCAGTGGGCCCCAGTGCAAGAAACCATGAAGGGCCCCCCCCGGGCCCTGCCGGAGACCCTTCCCTTCAAGCCTGGGGCTCTTCCCACTGATCCTGGGGCCCTTTACTCTTGTTTCGGCGACATTTATTATGGACCCTTTCGCAAGTTCTGCAGTGGGCCCCCTTCCTGCCATCTTGGGGCCTCCCCACGGTGGTGGAATGCCAGGGCCCGGTTGCAAGTGGGACCTTTGTGATCCTGGAAGTTCACCCACTGGTGTCAGTGGTTTTTATTTTTTGGTATTTTAATTGTATTATTTTTTATCATTTTATTTATTTATTTTTTTACAATGTCACTGACTATGACTCTGTCCATTCAGAAAAGGAAGGAGCTGGTAAATTATATATTTACCGACCCCTTCCTGGTTCTCTATTGTGACACATCCCCTGCAGCAGCCGGCAGGAGAGGGGAGGGAGCACAGTTGGGGGGGGGGGGGGCAGCACAGTAGGAGGGGGGAGACCAGGGGAGCACACAGGGGCCCAGAGACAGCAGAACACAAGTGAACTGGATAGGAGGAGTGGCGGGGGCAGCATACGGAGGAACCAATCTCCTCCATTTTCCTCCTGCAGCTACAGGAGAAAAAAAAGGAGGACAGTCCTGCCGCCAAACCTATGTAGGTGTACAGGGGAGCCGCACAGGCTGGGGCCCGGTTGCAATTGCAACCCCTGTAGTTACGCCCCTGCTACCATGTGTTGTTGTGGGTACCTAAAAAGTCCAACTTTCTCACACAAAAATAATTTTCTTATTGGAGTGTTAACCCCTTGGCGATGGCTCCCACCGGCCCTTTAAGGGGTTTGGATTGCCGGGCGGCGGGGCGGGGCTCATGGCCATGTGACCTTGGTGATTGGCTGTCACGACGGTCACATGATCCGTAAACTCCTGATTGCAGCCGCCGGTCAATGTGCCAGGAGGCTGAAGGACACGCGCTCTTGGCACAGCTCTTTTGGCGCTATTGCGCACAAATTTGCAGCCGCTCAGCAGCAAGGCATGGCTGCCAAGACACTGCATATTTTCGTGCGCTTGGTGCGCTCAGGTAAAGTGTAAAATAACAACGTTTACATTTATTTTTGGATAGAGGAATGGATAAGACCCCAGTCATTTATTTTTTTTTTCTGTCTGTGTTCTTGTGGGGTTGGTGCAGTGTGGTGCGGCCGCAGTAATCACATAGAGACCCGGAGTGCAGTAACCAATGTAATGAGGAACTTGCAAATGTTACAACCACCCAGCGGGGAACTCACCTGACTGGGGGACTTACAGTAGATGTAGCGGAGAGTCAGCATTCATAGGCCCAAACTGGAGACAGCCCCTGCCAAGGGAGGTCCAACCCAAGAAGGAGCTTGCAGAAGTGTAGACGTGGATCCTAAACTTTCCCCACTCCCCTGGAACCTCTCCGTATCGCTGGTGCTGTCCCTGACAGGTGGCTACACTTTCCCTACACTAGCGACTTCGCAAATGCATGCCAAAACCAGGGGGCAGGGGCTTAAAAAGACTCTGCATGAGCCAAGATGGCCACCAAGGTCAGGTGTATGCAGTGTAGCCAATTGGAAACCAGTTTCCCTTCACTTCCCTGACTGTAGGAATTTCTGAACTATGTCAGAGTGAGGCAGGCCATACATAATGCAATTTTCTTTCCTTCAACCACAGGTTGAAGGAAAGAAAATCGGTCGATACCCTCCCGCAGTGCTATTGTGGTCTGATGGTGGGGAGCACGGGGAGCCTTCCACACCTGCAGAGAACAATGATCACTGCTGGCAGCTATAGCCACTGACAGGCTGGTTGTACTGAAGTCGATCAATGGAATAACTTCAGTACAACCAGCCTGCCCAACTGGCCAAATTTAAATTCGTCTATGGCCAGTTTGAGTGTGTCCTCTCATTAAAATGCTACTAATGGTTATTTATTTTTTATTTTTTTAAAGAACAAACATGTTATACTCACCTGTTCTGTGCAATGGTATTGCACAGAGCAACCCCAATCCTCCTCAGGTTCCCCACTGGTGATCATGGCTCCTCCTCTTCTTCGTGTGTCCAAATAGCATGCTGCTTGCTATGGAGGCACAGTATCTGCTCGCTCCCAAGCTGTGTGTCTATAAAGCCACACTTCCTGGTTTCTGTCCTAGGCCTAAATGATGTAATACATCTCAGGAGTCTTCATTGGAGTTGGATAGGAGAGGCTTCTCAGGTAAGCACACCCTCCTGCATGCATGCCTGAGCTAAGAGTAGATGGATTCCATGAAGTAGATACTATATGAGTCATCTGCACTTACTTAAGATGGCTGTGGCTAGAAATACTAGAGAGTGTTTTTCAAAGGGATTTCTCAACAAAATAAACCATGGAAACATGGATGAATGGGGAAGTTTGCTTTTTTATATACACTTTTCTTTCCTTTTGACTGATTTCATTGCTTGGGTTATCTGCTTGTATATCAGCTGTCACCTGTGGGGCAGACTTAGGGCCACCATCAAGGAGCATCTCGCAGCCAAGAAAAAACAAGGGTGGAAATTCCAGTCATGGCTTCATAAAAGCTCCTAAACAGACTATCTGTCGGGACCATGATATGAACCCACGATCTCTGCTGCATTCAGCAGTAGCTTTTCTTACTGAACCACCTGAGATGCTAGACAGCACCATATCTGATCCTTTGAACAATCCAGCTTTGTGCCTGGTTTCTGGACAACCTGGACAGTTCCTTGAACGATCTTGCCTTGAATGTTATTTCTCTTAAACCTTGAACCCTTTGCTCCTCCCATGAACTTCCTAATTAAGCTGAGCCTTTGCACTTCCTGTTTGCCAGATTTTTGTGCTCTTCACCAGCCAATATCTTGCTCTCGTTATCAACCTTTGGCTTGTTCCTCAAATATGCTTCTGCTGGATCTCAACCTTCAAACATTCATTACTGACCTTTGGCTTGTTCCTTGATTATGCTTCTCCTTGATCCCAATCTGCAATCACTTGTTACCGACCTTTGGCTTGTTTACTGACTATGCTTCTTGTTGATCCCTGCTATCTCTGCTACTGGACCCCAGCTTGCTCACCTCCCGTTAGGGCGATCCTGAGGACCATAACCTAGTACTAACACACAGCAAAACCCATCTCCACCATCAGGAACTCTCTCTGGGGTGTTAGTGCTTAGACCCCGCACCTCAGGTGAGCACATTTCGCCCGCCAGAGGTAACCGGCTTCTGTACTTATGCAGCTGGTTGGTGGAAGTCTCTCTAAGGCTATAGCTACTGGTCTCCAAGCCTGACCCCTGACCATGACACTATCTCTGCTGTATTCGGCAGTAGCTCTTCTTGCTGAACCACCTGAGATGCTAGACAGCATCCTATCTGATCCGTTGAACAATCCAGCTTTGTGCCTTGTTTCTGGCTAACCTGGACAGTTCTTTGAACGATCTTTCATTGAATCTTGTTTCTTTTGAGCCTTGAACCCTTTGCTCATCCCATGAACTTCCTAATTAAGCTGTGCCTTTGAACTTCCTGTTTGCCAGATTTTTGTGCTCTTCACCAGCCAATATCTTGCTCTTGTCACTCCTGCTGCCGACCGTATCTTTACTACTCCTCATCACCAACCTTTGGCTTGTTCCTCGACTACGCTTCTGCTGGATCTCAACCTTCAACCATTCTTTACCCACCTTTGGCTTGTTCCTTGATTATGCTTCTGCTTGATCCCTGCCTGCAACCACTTGTTACCATCCTTTGGCTTGTTTACTGACTACGCTTCTGGTTGATCCCTGCTATTTCTGCTACTGGACCCCGGCTTGCTCACCTCCTGATGGGGCGATCCTGAGGACAGTAACCTGGTACTAAGACAGAGCAAAACCCATCTCCACCATCAGGAACTCTCTCTGGGGGGGTTAGTGCATAGACCCCGCACCTCTGGTGAGCATGTTTTACCCGCCAGGGTGACCCACTTCTGTACTTATTCAGCTGGTTTGTGGAAGGCTCTCTAAGGCATTAGCTACTGGTCTCCAAGCCTGACCCCTGACCATGACACTACCTCTGCTGTATTCGGCAGTAGCTCTTCTTGCTGAACCACCTGAGATGCTAGACAGCACCCTATCTGATCCTTTGAACAATCCAGCTTTGTGCCTTGTTTCTGGCCAACCTGGACAGTTCTTTGAACGATCTTTCCTTGAATCTTGTTTCTCTTGAGCCTTGAACCCTTTGCTCCTCCCATGAACTTCCTAATTAAGCTGTGCCTTTGCACTTCCTGTTTGCCAGATTTTTGTGCTCTTCACCAGCCAATATCTTGCTCTTGTCACTCCTGCTGCCGACCGTATCTTTACTACTCCTCATCACCGACCTTTGGCTTGTTCCTCGACTATGCTTCTGCTGGATCTCAACCTTCAACCATTCTTTACCGACCTTTGGCTTGTTCCTTGATTATGCTTCTGCTTCATCCCTGCCTGCAACCACTTGTTACCGACCTTTGGCTTGTTTACTGACTACGCTTCTGGTTGATCCCTGCTATTTCTGCTACTGGACCCCGGCTTGCTCACCTTCTGGAGGGGCGATCCTGAGGACAGTAACCTGGTATTAACACACAGCAAAACCCATCTCCACCATCAGGAACTCTCTCTGGGGGGTTAGTGCTTAGACCCGCACCTCTGGTGAGCATGTTTTACCCACCAGGGTGACCCACTTCTGTACTTATTCAGCTGGTTGGTGGAAGGCTCTCTAAGGCAATAGCTACTGGTCTCCAAGCCTGACCCCTGACCATGACACTACCTCTGCTGTATTCGGCAGTAGCTCTTCTTGCTGAACCACCTGAGATGCTAGACAGCACCCTATCTGATCCTTTGAACAATCCAGCTTTGTGCCTTGTTTCTGGCCAACCTGGACAGTTCTTTGAACGATCTTTCCTTGAATCTTGTTTCTCTTGAGCCTTGAACCCTTTGCTCCTCCCATGAACTTCCTAATTAAGCTGTGCCTTTGAACTTCCTGTTTTCCAGATTTTTGTGCTCTTCACCAGCCAATATCTTGCTCTTGTCACCCTTGCTGCCCACCATATCTTTACTACTCCTCATCACTGACCTTTGGCTTGTTCCTCCACTACGCTTCTGCTGGATCTCAACCTTCAACCATTCTTTACCGACCTTTGGCTTGTTCCTTGATTATGCTTCTGCTTGATCCCCGCCTGCAACCACTTGTTACCGACCTTTGGCTTGTTTACTGACTATAATTCTGGTTGATCCCTGCTATTTCTGCTACTGGACCCCGGCTTGCTCACCACCTGGTGGGGCGATCCTGAGGACAGTAACCTGGTACTAAGACACAGCAAAACACATCTCCACCATCAGGAACTCTCTCCGGGGGGGTAAGTGCTTAGATACCGCACCTCTGGTGAGCATGTTTTACCCGCCAGGGTGACCCGCTTCTGTACTTATTCAGCTGGTTGGTGGAAGGCTCTCTAAGGCTGTAGCTACTGGTCTCTAAGCCTGACCCCTGACCATGACACTACCTCTGCTGCATTCGGCAGTAGCTCTTCTTGCTGAACCACCTGAGATGCTAGACAGCACCCTATCTGATCTTTTGAACAATCCAGCTTTGTGCCTTGTTTCTGGCCAACCTGGATAGTTCTTTGAACGATCTTTCCTTGAATCTTGTTTCTTTTGAGCCTTGAAACCTTTGCTCCTCCCATGAACTTCCTAATTAAGCTGTGCCTTTGAACTTCCTGTTTGCCAGATTTTTGTGCTCTTCACCAGCCAATATCTTGCTCTTGTCACTCCTGCTGCCCACTGTATGTTTACTACTCCTCATCACCGACCTTTGGCTTGTTCCTCAAATACGCTTCTGCTGGATCTCAACCTTCAACAATTCTTTACCGACCTTTGGCTTGTTCCTTGATTATGCTTCTGCCTGATCCCCGCCTGCAACCACTTGTTACCGTCCTTTGGCTTGTTTACTGACTACGCTTCTGGTTGATCCCTGCTATTTCTGCTACTGGACCCCAGCTTCCTCACCACCTGGTGGGGCGATCCTGAGGACAGTAACCTGGTACTAACATACAGCAAAACCCATCTCCACCATCAGGAACTCTTTCTGGGGGGTTAGTACTTAGATACCGCACCTCTGGTGAGCATGTTTTACCCGCCAGGGTGACCCGCTTCTGTACTTATTCAGCTGGTTGGTGGAAGGCTCTCTAAGGCTATAGCTACTGGTCTCTAAGCCTGACCCCTGACCATGACACTACCTCTGCTGTATTCGGCAGTAGCTCTTCTTGCTGAACCACCTGAGATGCTAGACAGCACCCTATCTGATCCTTTGAACAATCCAGCTTTGTACCTTGTTTCTGGCCAACCTGGACAGTTCTTTGAATGATCTTTCCTTGAATCTTGTTTCTCTTGAGCCTTGAACCCTTTGCTCCTCCCATGAACTTCCTAATTAAGCTGTGCCTTTGCACTTCCTGTTTGCCAGATTTTTGTGCTCTTCACCAGCCAATATCTTGCTGTTGTCACTCCTGCTGCCGACCGTATCTTTACTACTCCTCATCACCGACCTTTGGCTTGTTCCTCGACTATGCTTCTGCTGGATCTCAACCTTCAACCATTCTTTACTGACCTTTGGCTTGTTCCTTGATTATGCTTCTGCTTGATCCCCACCTGCAACCACTTGTTACCGACCTTTGGCTTGTTTACTGACTACGCTTCTGGTTGATCCCTGCTATTTCTGCTACTGGACCCCAGCTTCCTCACCACCTGGTGGGGCGATCCTGAGGACAGTAACCTGGTACTAACATACAGCAAAACCCATCTCCACCATCAGGAACTCTTTCTGGGGGGTTAGTACTTAGATACCGCACCTCTGGTGAGCATGTTTTACCCGCCAGGGTGACCCGCTTCTGTACTTATTCGGCTGGTTGGTGGAAGGCTCTCTAAGCCTATAGCTACTGGTCTCTAAGCCTGACCCCTGACCATGACACTACCTCTGCTGCATTCGGCAGTAGCTCTTCTTGCTGAACCACCTGAGATGCTAGACAGCACCCTATCTGATCTTTTGAACAATCCAGCTTTGTGCCTTGTTTCTGGCCAACCTGGATAGTTCTTTGAACGATCTTTCCTTGAATCTTGTTTCTTTTGAGCCTTGAAACCTTTGCTCCTCCCATGAACTTCCTAATTAAGCTGTGCCTTTGAACTTCCTGTTTGCCAGATTTTTGTGCTCTTCACCAGCCAATATCTTGCTCTTGTCACTCCTGCTGCCCACTGTATGTTTACTACTCCTCATCACCGACCTTTGGCTTGTTCCTCAAATACGCTTCTGCTGGATCTCAACCTTCAACAATTCTTTACCGACCTTTGGCTTGTTCCTTGATTATGCTTCTGCCTGATCCCCGCCTGCAACCACTTGTTACCGTCCTTTGGCTTGTTTACTGACTACGCTTCTGGTTGATCCCTGCTATTTCTGCTACTGGACCCCAGCTTCCTCACCACCTGGTGGGGCGATCCTGAGGACAGTAACCTGGTACTAACATACAGCAAAACCCATCTCCACCATCAGGAACTCTTTCTGGGGGGTTAGTACTTAGATACCGCACCTCTGGTGAGCATGTTTTACCCGCCAGGGTGACCCGCTTCTGTACTTATTCAGCTGGTTGGTGGAAGGCTCTCTAAGGCTATAGCTACTGGTCTCTAAGCCTGACCCCTGACCATGACACTACCTCTGCTGTATTCGGCAGTAGCTCTTCTTGCTGAACCACCTGAGATGCTAGACAGCACCCTATCTGATCCTTTGAACAATCCAGCTTTGTACCTTGTTTCTGGCCAACCTGGACAGTTCTTTGAATGATCTTTCCTTGAATCTTGTTTCTCTTGAGCCTTGAACCCTTTGCTCCTCCCATGAACTTCCTAATTAAGCTGTGCCTTTGCACTTCCTGTTTGCCAGATTTTTGTGCTCTTCACCAGCCAATATCTTGCTGTTGTCACTCCTGCTGCCGACCGTATCTTTACTACTCCTCATCACCGACCTTTGGCTTGTTCCTCGACTATGCTTCTGCTGGATCTCAACCTTCAACCATTCTTTACTGACCTTTGGCTTGTTCCTTGATTATGCTTCTGCTTGATCCCCACCTGCAACCACTTGTTACCGACCTTTGGCTTGTTTACTGACTACGCTCCTGGTTGATCCCTGCTATTTCTGCTACTGGACCCCAACTTGCTCACCACCTGGTGGGGCAATCCTGAGGACAGTAACCTAGTACTAACACACAGCAAAACCCATCTCCACCATCTCTGGGAGGTTAGTGCTTAGACCCCGCACCTCGGGTGAGCATGTTTCAGCCACCAGGGTGACCCGCATCTGTACTTATCCAGCTGGTTGGTGGAAGTCTCTCTAAGGTTATACAGTAGCTACTGGTCCCCGAGCCTGACCCTTGACCATGACACTACCAACAGAAAATCTTTTTTTACAAGCAAAGAGACATGATTTGAGAAATACATTAGAGACAGAGGAAGAGGAACAAAAATAAGGATATTATAGCAGTATTATACCAGTTCATAGTGTATTAATTTCTGAAAACTTACATTAGTTTTGTGTTTGATTTTTAATTTTTGTTTTAATTTATTATCAGGAAGACTGATGAAGGGGGATGTTTGTTGTGCGGTGGATGGATTTGCAGTAGCAATGACATGTAGAAAGCCATGAGACTTGACTCACCCCGGATAAATATTTCATGGTGAGTCTAGTCTTGTGGTCAACATTGATGTTAGAAAATCTATTATATTTAAAGTGTTGTAAAGCGCCTTTTCCTTCCTGTACTTTCAGAATGTAGGATTTGACCCTCACCAACGACTTTATTTTATTTAATTGTTCTGCACTTTATTATTGACCTTAAGCAGTTGAAGTAACTGGTTCCAGGAACTGGTATTTTTGCTGACCCCTCAGGGCTGTGTTAATGCAATCAGGAATAGTATAAGCAGGACAGGCCCTGAAATCAAAGGGCAGGGGAAAGCTTGGGATAAATTACAGCTGTTATAAAGAAATCACCTTTTCACCTCGCCCCGGTATATTCCCTTCAGTTTACAGTCATAATTCAGCTGTGTCTACAACATTTGTCATTAATAAACTCGCTCCACAAACATGGCTGATGGATTAACAGGTCACATGGACAAAATGTTAACGAAAAGGAAGACTTAACGGGCTTCCCAGAGGATCGCTTTCCTCTATTTACAAAGGCTGTAAACTAATAAATAGAAGATAGTTAGGAAAGGAAGAGAAGGAGAGAGAAGGACTATTCCTTCAAGCAGATGATTCCATCAGTGATCTGCATTAGGATTGTTTTAAAGTGTTATGCAACCCAACATCCCTGCAACAAACTTTCCATTTTTTTACCACCAGTACAATACATAGGACTACACTGGTACCCTACAGGAATCTATCATTCAATTCATATCTTAAAACATACAACTGGCCGGAGCCGCGTGACGTCACTCCCGCGCATGCAGGGGAGCCACCGTTCACGGCACAACACTCGCCCGCTATTGGCTCCCAAGCAAGTGACAGGCTAGTGACGTATATATACGTCACTTTGCCTGGCCGGAGCTGACCGCCGCCGTATATAGTCGTGCGGCGGTCGGCAACCAGTTAAGAATGAATGAATTCCTTCAGAGCGCATACGCCGATGACATCATTGGCTGCATTCAATGTAAATATCTCCTAAATGGTGCAAGTTTAGGAGATATTTACATTACCTATAGGTAAGCCTTATTATAGGCTTACTTATAGGTACAAACATTACAGGGGGGTTTACAACCACTTTAACCACTTTACCACTGGAGGATTTTGCTGTCCTACGTCCAGGCCACTTTTTGCGATTCGGCACTGTGCGCCTTTAACTGACAATTGCGCAGTCATGCAACGCCGTACCCAAACAAAATTTACGCCCTTTTATTCCCACAAACAGAGCTTTCTTTTGGTGGTATTTGATCACCTCTGCAATTTTCATTTTTTGCGATATTAATAAAAAAATGCGACAATTTTGAAAAAATAACAATATTTTTCTACTTTGACAGTTAAAAAATATCCAATATATTCAATTTTTGTCATATATTTAGGCCAAAATGTATTTAGCTACATGCCTTTGACGAAAAAATTCTCAATGAGCGTATTTTTAACCGCTTTAAGACCGGAAGATTTTACCCCATTCCTGACCAGGTCAAATTTTGCGATTCGGCACTGCCTTACTTTAACGGACAATTGCGCGGTCGTGCGATGATGTACCCAAATTAAATTTATGTCCTTTTTTCCCCCCACACATAGAGCTTTCTTTTGGTGGTATTTTATCACCTGTGCCATTTTTACTTTTTGCGCTATAAATAAAAAAAGAGCGACAATTTTGAAAAAATAATATTTTTCACATTTTTTATATGAAACTCCCCCCCAAAAAATTGTAAAAATCTAATTTTTTTAACATTTTAGGCCAATTTGTTTTCTGCTACATATTTTTGGTAAAAAAAAAAAATCGCAATAAGTGTATTTTGATTGGTTTGCCCAAAAGTTATCGCAGCTACTAACTATGGGAAATTTATGTCATTTTTATTGTTTTTTTTTTAACTAGTAATGGCGGCGATCTGGCAGCGATCTGCGTTTTTTTTTTGCGGGACTGCGACATTGCGGCGGACAGATTGGACCCTTGACTGACATTTTTGACACTTTTGGGGCTACCAGTGACATTACTACAGTAATCAGTGCTATAAATATGCACTGTTACTGTAAAAATGACACTGGCAGGGAAGGGGTTAACTTTTATTGGTGATCAAGGGGTTAATGAATGCCTGGTGCTTACTAACGTGTGTGGGGGGAGGGGACTGAGTGACACAGACACAGATTGCAGGTTCAGCTATGCTGAATCCTGCAATCTGTCACTGCTTGTCACTTGTTTACACAAGCGGACGGATTTCCACACTCGATCCCCGACGATCGGGGAAGAGCAGCGGTGATAAACGCCTCTCTTCCCCTGGCCCGACTCCCGCTGTGACTGAATACAGCGGGAGTGAGCCTCCGGCGGCGCGCGCGTGCCGCCCACAAGGGGAGGAGTCCAGCGACGTAGGTCTACGTCGCTGGACGATATCGAGCCACTTTGCCGCAGTACGGTCAACGTGACCGGTCGGCAAGTGGTTAAGAATGAATAGCCCATTAATAAAACTAGCTTTGGCTGTTATTTTCACCTTCATTCCAGAGATTTCCCTATCAGTATTTTTTTCTGCCACAAGATGTCCTCAGCCTGATGCCCAGCATCATTCAACCTACTTCTTCTGAGCCCAGGTTGTTTTGGACACGCCCCCAGCACATGACTGGACAGTGAAAGGAGAAGCAGCACACGGATGAGCTCAAATCTCTGTCACTCTGCTCTTTGTGCTGCTTCTTCCTCTCACTCTCCAGCCCTGCTATGCTGGGAATGCAAGAGGCTGATATCAGGTCACATTTAGGGACTTTCACATCTGGCAACTAAAAAGAAATAAAATGTAATGATGCATTAATTTGTGTTTTTTATATGTAGCTGGAATTCAGCTTTAAAGCATACTGTACACAGGAAAACATTTGCAATCATCTGTGGATAATGTGAGAATGTGCAGTAACATAAAAGGGGACTGGAATGGAATCTGATCGTTTATGTTTTCCTTTTCCCTCTAATTATGGAAAAATGGCAGAAGCCTAACACACGGACTGTCTGTGTAAACTGTACAAAATGCAAACATGACTTCTTGACCCGAATCTTGTAAGTGCAGTAAACAGAGAGATTTGATGAGGGAGCAGAGGTCTGGATTTGTGTTTATAGGAATGAGCGGCCCTGGCACACGCTGAACACACAGCTCACACTCCGCTTCTCACTAATCGGCCTGCTAGGAGTTCCCCTACACCGAGGGCCCGGGCCAAATCCAGGATCAGGTGCAAAACCCAGCTCTGGTTACATGGCAGAGACTCAGTGATCTCTGTACAGCACTGCGGTATATGTCAGAGCTATATAAATGTATAATAATAATAGTGTGTGACTGTGGGGGGACATTAGAGTGTAAGCTTCTCTGGTACAGAGACTGATGTGATTGGCTCAGTGTTCTCTGTACAGCACTGCGGTATATGTCAGAGATATATAAATGTATAATAATAATAGTGTGTGACTGTGGGGGGACATTAGAGTGTAAGCTTCTCTGGTACAGAGACTGATGTGATTGGCTCAGTGATCTCTGTACAGCACTGCGGTATATGTCAGAGCTATATAAATGTATAATAATAATGTGTGTGACTGCAGAGGCACATTAGAGTGTAAGCTTCTCTGGTACAGAGACTGATGTGGTTGGCTCAGTGATCTCTGTACAGCACTGCGGTATATGTCAGAACTATATAAATGTATAATAATAATAGTGTGTGACTGTGGGGAGACATTAGAGTGTAAGCTCCTGTGGTACAGAGACTGGTATGACTGGCTCAGTGTTCTCTGTACAGCACTGCGGTATATGTCAGAGCTATATAAATGTATAATAATAATAGTGTGTGACTGTGGGGGACATTAGAGTGTAAGCTCCTCTGGTACAGAGACTGGTATGACTGGCTCAGTGTTCTCTGTACAGCACTGCGGTATATGTCAGAGCTATATAAATGTATAATAATAATAGTGTGTGACTGTGGGGGACATTAGAGTGTAAGCTCCTGTGGTACAGAGACTGATGTGACTGTGGGGAGACATTAGAGTGTAAGCTCCTCTTGCAGAGAGACTGATGTGACTGGCTCAGTGTTCTCTGTACAGCACTGCGGTATATGTCAGAGATATATAAATGTATAATAATAATAGTGTGTGACTGTGGGGGGACATTAGAGTGTAAGCTCCTCTGGTACAGAGACTGATGTGGTTGGCTCAGTGATCCCTGTAGAGCACTGCGGTATATGTCAGAGATATATAAATGTATAATAATAATAGTGTGACTGTGTGGGGACATTAGAGTGTAAGCTCCTGCTGTACAGAGACTGATGTGACTGTGGGGAGACATTAGAGTGTAAGCTCCTCTGGTACAGAGACTGATGTGACTGGCTCAGTGATCTCTGTACAGCACTGCGGTATATGTCAGAGATATATAAATGTATAATAATAATAGTGTGACTGTGTGGGGACATTAGAGTGTAAGCTCCTGTGGTACAGAGACTGATGTGACTGTGGGGAGACATTAGAGTGTAAGCTCCTCTGGTACAGAGACTGATGTGACTGGCTCAGTGATCTCTGTACAGCACTGCAGTATATGTCAGAGCTATATAAATGTATACTAATAATAGTGTGTGATTATGGGGGGACATTAGAGTGTAAGCTCTTTTGGTGCAGAGACTGATGTATATAATTCAGTGTTCTCTGTACAGCACTGTAAAGAATATATAAATGAATAATAAACATAGTATCCATATTGCAATATGTAATAATATATGTGACTGTGAGGGGGTTGGGACATTAGCCTGTGGTTTCTGTGGGGCAGACACTGATGGGAATGGTTCATTGAACACTGTAATGCACCGTGAAATATGTAGGCACTATATAAATGAGTACAATTATTAAGTCATTTTAGTTCAGCCTGCCTAATTTTTATTTGCTTTCCAGAATGTCTCATTTTATGGAGTGTAGAATCTGCAATGACAAGCTTTGCTATGACTTTGCTGCATGTATACAATGCTGAGAAATTTCTGAGCCCAGTAGGAATTTTCCTTCTAATAAAAGCTGGGTGACATGACATCGGCAGATTAGGTCATTCCAAGGAGAACGTGGCCTAGGAGACAACGAGTATCCTCAACAAGTTTCATTGTCCTATTAAAACTCATGCAGTAAAGCCATGTATCTTGGGATATGGGAGCAGGGTTGCTGTTAGAAATCATGGGGTCTTGTATAGCCTACCTGACAACCCCCCTGTCAGCCTGGGGGCAAGTGTATGACCCTGAAAACAGCTCCTGCCACATGAACAAACCACTCATTCACATGGCCAGAGTACACAGTACACGTGTGAATGAGCCTTACATACTTTTTTTTTACATTGTTAATAGCCTTGGGGGAGGGGTGGGGGGGGGGGTCTTTGGTGAAATATCAGGGGTCTAAACAGATCCCTGATGCCTCACTTTTTGAAACCGGTAAAGTGATTGAGGACATAAATCCCCAATCCTTTCTCTGCAGTCTCAGCTGCTGCTACAGAATGAGTGAACAGGAAGCACTCTATGCAGAGGCTCCCTGTTCATTCACAAACTGAAGCATGGTAAACATGATCATGGTGGGGGGGGGGGCAGTGGGGAAACAGGGGGATTAAAGTTGCGGATGAAGAGGATCCTGGACAAGAGAGGGGGTCATCAGAGTTGCCGAGGGGGACCGATACCCAAAATCAATCCCCCCGTGCCCCCCCTGCAGCAGCTGACAGTCGGCTGGAGGGAGAGGAGGGGGAATCAGCTGTCCTGCAGGGAGGGGGAACTGCCTGCACCATAAAGCTGCCCGGGTTCCCCTGTTGAATTGATGGGGCCTGGGCCCCATACAGGAGGGGCGGTGCTACCCCCCTTATCAGCAGCCCTGCTTTGGAGGCATTAAATATTTCTCCCAAGATCACCGGAGCTGTATACATACTGACTGACTCCGAGTAAGTATTTATGGTAAGGACATCGTGCCCATCTAGGTGGATTTTACACATAATCTACATCAGGGATACACAAACTGGGGCCCTCCAGCTGTTGAAAAACTACAAGTCCCATCATGCCTCTGACTCTGGATGTCATGCTTGTGGCTGTCAGAGTTTTGCCTTGCCTCATGGGACTTGTAGTCCTGAAACATCTGGAGGGCCACAGTATGCATATCCCTGATCTACATCATCTACCACAGACTGACCATCACTCCTATATAAGCTTGTTGGACATCCCATTCCAAAATCATGGCCATTTTTATGGAGTTGCCCCCCTCCCCCCATGGCCATTAACCACTTGACTCCTGGAAGATTTATCCCCCCCCCCTTCATGACCAGGCCATTTTTTGCTAAATGGCACTGCGTTACTTTAACTGACAATGGCGCTGTACTCAAATAAAATGTTTGTCCTTTATTTCCCACAAATTGAGATTTCTTTTGGTGGTATTTAATCACCTCTGCATTTTTTCTTTTTCGTGCTATAAACAAAAAAAGATTGACAATTTTGGTATTTTGGAAAAAAAAAAATCGAATTTCTTGATAAATTTAGGCCAATTTGTATTCTGCTACATATTTTTGGGGAAAAAGATCCCAATAAGCGTATATTGATTAGTTTGAGCAAAAGTTTTCAGGCCTACAAACTATGGGATATTTACTGGAATTTTTAATAATTTTTTTTTTTTTTACAAGTAACGGCGGCAATCAGAGACTTATGTCAGGACTGTGATATTGCGGTGGACATTTGGACACTTTTTGGGAACCAGTGACACTAACGCAGTGATCAGTGCTAAAAATATGCACTGTCACTGTGCTAATGGCTGGGAAGGGGTTAAACATCTAGTGTGATTAAAGGGTTAAATGGGTGCCAGTGTTTTGGTGTACTATGTGAGGTGCTTTCACTAGGGGAAGTGATGGATTTTATTCCCTACTTTGCGGGGAAATATAATCTATTACTTCCCCGCTGACAGGACAGAGCTCTGTTTACAGAGGCAGAGCTCTGTCCTGTGTAAATTTATGATGATCAGTGGGTGCCAGCGGTAATCCATTGACCGGCACCCGGTGATCAACATCTGCTGTGTTTAATCACAGCACGGCCGGGTCGCTGGTGGTGCGCGCGCCCCCTGCCCGGAAGTGTCATATCATGTACCAGGTGCTCCACTCTTCTTGGAAGACTTCCACAGGATTTTGGATTCTGCCTGTATCTGATCAGCCAAAAGGGCATTTGTGAGGTCAGGTACTGGTGTTAGATGAGAAGGCCTGGCTTTTAGTCTCCACCAGTTCTCCCCCCAAAGAGTAACTCCACTTTTGTTAAGGAAAAATAATTCGCCCTCCTGGGGCAGAAACATGGTTAAGGCCACCCTCAAATGAGTGGATTCTCGAAAAGAAAGGCAGGAAAGAAATAGAAAGAGAAGAGGGAAGGCAGAAGTAGAGAAGAGAAGGGTATGGGTTTGGTGAGGTCCAACCAAGAAAGGGGAGACCTCCAGGATGGTTAAGGCCACCCTCAAATGAGTGGATTCTCAAAAATAAAGGCAGGAAAGAAATAGAAAGAAAAGAGGGAAGGCAGAAGTAGAGAAGAGAAGGGTATGGGTTTGGTGAGGTCCAACCAAGAAAGGGGAGACCTCCAGGATGGTTAAGGCCACCCTCAAATGAGTGGATTCTCGAAAAGAAAGGCAGGAAAGAAATAGAAAGAGAAGAGGGAAGGCAGAAGTAGAGAAGAGAAGGGTATGGGTTTGGTGAGGTCCAACCAAGAAAGGGGAGACCTCCAGGATGGTTAAGGCCACCCTCAAATGAGTGGATTCTCAAAAATAAAGGCAGGAAAGAAATAGAAAGAAAAGAGGGAAGGCAGAAGTAGAGAAGAGAAGGGTATGGGTTTGGTGAGGTCCAACCAAGAAAGGGGAGACCTCCAGGATGGTTAAGGCCACCCTCAAATGAGTGGATTCTCAAAAAGAAAGGCAGGAAAGAAATAGAAAGAGAAGAGGGAAGGCAGAAGTAGAGAAGAGAAGGGTATGGGTTTGGTGAGGTCCAACCAAGAAAGGGGAGGTCTCACCAAACCCATGTTTTATTTATTGTTTCTTCATCGGGATGTGAGGGTTGCATATCTGAGTGCTTTAGTTCAGTTTTACCCAACTATCATATATTATATTTATATGCTAGAGAAGAGAAGGGATTGAGTGGAGCTCCATGGACCTGGAAACACCGCAGGCTGCGATTACAAACAGGCTGAATAAAGTGAGGGGAAGGAATAAGAAATCCAAGGTTCCCAAACTTTGAGGAATTTGGAGTGTGAATCGATTGATCGGCTTGGGTACAACCATTCTGCCGGATTCCCTTGCAATTATCGCTAGAGGATACTATAGCCACTAGCGATAATCACTGTCTTCTCCCACCAGGGATGGCTTCCCCTGTCCACCTCCCTGTCGGGAGAAGACAATGTCTCGCCAGGAGGGGTTCTCCTGTAATCACATTCTGTGTTGATGGGGGAATTGTGGGAATTTCTTTCCTGCAACCCATGTACTGTAAGGCCTGCCTAAGCATCAGAGGGGTCATAAAGATTTTCACACCCTGAAAAGCAACCGTTGGGGTCCTCCAGGCCTGAGCAATGGTCCGCTTGGTTGAAATAAAAAGGTAGGAGGCCAATTTCTGTTGGTGGGGGAAAAGGGCAGATATGGAGCAAAGCAATAAAGCCAACTTGACTTCCTCGAAGGCCGTCAGGTGCAATTGGGTCTGTAACAGACCAAAGACCATGGACCAAAACCCCAACAGTCGTGGGCAAGACCAAAGACAGTGGACCAAAACCCCAACAGTCGTGGGCAAGACCAAAGACAGTGGACCAAAACCCCAACAGTTGTGGGCAAGACCACCAAATGTGCAAAAGGTCTCCCCGTTGGTCACAGTTCCGGAAGCATCTGTTGCTACATCCTGGGTTAGCATGCCCAATCCAGACAAGGATCCAGTACCACCACAGGAGAACCTTATAAGCAACTTGGAGTATGTTATGCCTGCCAAAACATCAGAGGGGGTCATACAGATTTTCCCACCCCAAAAAGCAACCGTTGGGGTCCTCCAGGCCTGAGCAATGGTCCGCTTAGCTGAAAGAAAAAGGTAGGAGGCCAATTTCTGTTGGTGGGCAAAAAGACCAGATATGGAGTAATGCAATAAAGCCAACTTGGCTTCCTCGAAGGCCGTCAGGTGGAATAGGGTCTGTAACAGACCAAAGACCATGGACCAAAACCCAACAGTCGTGGGCAAGAACAAAGACAGTGGACCAAAACCCCAACAGTCGTGGGCAAGACCACCAAATGTGCAAAAGGTCTCCCCGTTGGTCACAGTTCCGGATCTGTTGCTGCATCCTGGGTTAGCATGCCCAATCCAGACAAGGATCCAGTACCACCACAGGAGAACCTTATAAGCAACTTGGAGTATGTTATGACCAAACTGTGCTTCAACCAGTGCAGGGAATTCAAGAACCCAGCTCTTCTGTTCGTCAGGGGTGCCTAAATCACAAAACTAGTTGCTCAACGTTACAAAAACTTTGGCAGGTAAAACAGTTCCTAACTGCGTCCTGAGCTTGTATGGAGCCCAGCTTTAATTGGCTGGGCTTTTTGGGTTTTTAACTGGAAGAGAATGTGTCCGCTTGAGTCGCTCATGCATCAATACTAATAGAAGTGATTTCCCTCCACTATATACTGCACAAATCTATTTCTTGTCATAAAACCTTTGATACCTTCAAGCCATCTGGTCACATTGAAAGAAACTCATAAAAAAAGTTCCCATTCCTCTCCCCCTCCCCAAGAAAGGTGAAAGGTCACTTTCTTCTATAGGTCAAGGGGCCTAGAAGGGTTCTCTCTGTATCCCGGCTTCACAAAAAAACATGTCAGTTAGGATTATTGACAAATTATTGGACATTCCTGTTAAACAAGTTGCACTGTGCAGAAGAAGAAACATGAAAATAGTTTATGAACAAGCCAAGCGTCATCTTCATTTACTGGAAGCACCTCTGAGGGGGAGGGGATTTGTAGAACGGATCATGGGGTCGCAATTTGTAGTTACTGTATATGGGGGTCTAGTGTATATATGATAAATAATAATTAAGTGGCCTGGCCTGTCACACTGGAGTGGGACTCTTCATTTTTCCAGGACCCGTTCACGTATTGTGTAGCAGGAATGAGCGTTCCACATTGGTGATTTTGGTTGCGTGGTTTTCATGCGGTTTCGGGTGTCGCACGTAGGGCAGCCTGTTCACTTCAATAGGCTGCCCTATGCGCTTTTGTGTCCCCAACAGAATCTCCTGCTCCTTTTTCAATTACAAGCTTAGTAAGATTTTTTTTTTATGAGCTGTACTCTTGTTTATTAAAGCGGAGTTCCGGGCAGAGAATCGTTTTTTTTTTGAACATACCCCCGGGACAGTCAGGGCTAGCACATTCCACAATGGCTAGCCTCTGATCTGTCCCGGTTCGCACTTACCTTTTAGAAGAAATACTTACTTAGAAGTTTTCTTCCACAGCGTTTCCATCTCGGTTGTGGGCAGCTGAAGCCGGCGCGGTCCTCTTCTCCGTCTTCTTCCGCGTCTTCGTGTCCCAGAATGCGCTGCACCGGCCCCTCTCGTCACTTCCGGTGCGCCGCCGCATTCCTAAACAGCTTCTGGGCATGCCCAGAAGCTGTTTAGCAGGGGAATGCGGCGTCGCCCGGAAATGACGAGCGGGGCCGGTGCGGCGCATTGATTCCTGGGAGCTATGACGTTTAGCTCCCAGGAATCATCGCGAGGCAGGAAGTGACGGGGTGAGCCGCGGCGCTGGAGGAGGAAGCTGTCATAGGTGAGTATTTACAATCGTCAATAAAAAGGTGAGTAAACAAAAAAAAAAAAAATAACTATCCAATTCCTTTTCAGGTGCGGCATACCTAGCGGAGGGGCACAAAAAAAAAAAATCTTTTTTGTGCCCGGAACTCCGCTTTAAGGTTCGTACAGTATAGAAAATGCGACATACATGGTATGGGGAAAAGCAAAAAATAACAACTGAAAAGCAACCAATTGGCCACTGGTAAGCTTAGCGTGATTTTTAAATGTGCGTTTTGCCGCAAAAGTCGCAGCAGAATCCCACCGCATTTGGGGTGCTGTTGAGAAAAATGGCACCCACACATGTATCGCGCGTTTTCCCGCCATTTGGAATCACGGGCAGAAATGCGGCAATTCTGTCCCGCAATTCCAAGTTGCCTAACGCGAACAGGGCCTGATAGCTCGATCCATACCCAATCCACGCATTAAGCCTCTGAGTAAGGGTCCTTTCACACGAACGATCCGATCAGATCAGCCTGTCAGTTTTTTAGGCGGATCTGATCAAATCCTCCATGCACCCCTATGGAGCAGCGGATGTCAGCGGAGACATGTCCGCTGACACCCGCTGCCATCCGTATCCGATCCTGTCCGTGAAATCTGGACAGATGGAAACCCTATTTTCCACCCGTCCAGGGGATCGGATCGGATGGGTTCGGATGAGAGCGGACAGGCAGTCCGCTCTCATCCGATTCCCCCATAGAGAGCAGCGGGGCTCTGACACCTCCCTCTCTGCACACAGTGCAGAGACGGAGCTGCCATCCGCCTGCTCAGTGCAGAGAACGGAGCTCATCGGAAGGCGGATCGTGTGAAAGGACCCTAAGGTGTAATAAAGCAGTAGAAAACAAAATACTTACTATGATATACAAACATCTTTGTTTAGTAACTGAGTTCCCCCTTACATTAGACTCCAAAGCATCCCTTTACATCACAGTCCACAGAGTTTCAACTTCAGACTTCATAGATTTCCACTTTAAATCAGAGTCTGCAGGGTTTCCCCATAAGTGGGAACTCTGTGGACCTTGATGTAAAGGGGAACGCTGCAAACCCTGATGTAAAGGGAAACTCTGATGTAAAGGGATCTTTGGTAACTAGAGCTCCTTCCCCCTTATACGAGTTCACAGAGTTCCCCTTACATCAGATTTAAGTGAGTTTGAATGTGGCATAGTTGTTGGTGCCAGACAGCTGGTCTGAGTATTTCAAAAACTGCTGATCTACTGGGATTTTCACGCACAACCATCTCTCGGGTTTACAGAGAATGGTGGGAAAAAGAGAAAATATCCAGTGAGCGGCAGTTGTGTGGAAGAAAATGCCTTGTTAATGCCAGAGGTCAGAGGAGAATCTGCAGACTGGTACAAGATGATAGAAAGACAACAGTAACTTAAATAACCACTCGTTACATCCAAGGTATGTAGAATACCAACTCTGAACACACAACACATCGAACCTTGAAGCAGATGGGCTACATCAACAGAAGACCACATCGGGTGTCACTTCTGTCAGCTAAGAACAGGAAACTGAGGCTACAATTCGCACAGGATCACCAAAAATGGACAATAGAAGATCGGAAAAACGTTGCCTGGTCTGATGAGTCTCAATTTTTGCTTCAACATTCAGATGGTAGGGTCAGAATTTGGTGTAAACAACATGAAAACATGGATCCACCCCGCCTTGTATCAACAGTTCAGACTGGTGGCGGTTGTGTAATGGTGTGGGGGATTTTCTTGGCACACTTTGGACCCTTAGTACCAAGTGAGAATCGTTTAAACCCCATGGCCTACCTGAGTATTGTTGCTGACCATGTCCATCCCTTTATGACTACAGTGTCCCCATCTTCTGATGGCTCCTTCCAGCAGGATAATGCACCATGTCACAAAGCTCCAATCATCTCACCACTGGTTTCTTCACCATGACAATGAGGTCACTGTCCTCCAATGGCCTCCACACTCACCACATCTCATCCAATAGAGCACCTTTGGGATGTGGTGGAACGGGAGATTGGCATCATTAATGTGCAGCCGACAAATCTGCAGCAACTGCGTGATGCTATCATCTCACTATGGAGCAAAATCTCTGAGGAATGTTTCCAACACTTTGTTGTATCTATGCCACGAAGAATGAAAGCAGTTCTGAAGGCAAAAGGGGGTCCAACCTGGTACTAGCAGGGTATATATATATATGCTGAACAAAATTATAAATGCAACACTTGTTTTTGTCCCCATTTTTTCATGAGCTGAACTCAAAGATCCAAGAAAACCGGGATTCATCCGTGAAGAAAACACCTCTCCAAAGTGCCAGACGCCATCAAATGTGGGCATTTGTCCACTCAAGTCGGTTATGACGACGAACATGAGTCAGGTGGAGCCCCCGATGAGGACGATGAGCATGCAGATGAGCTTCCCTGAGACATTGTCTGACAGGTTGTGCAGAAATTCTTTGGTTATATAAACCGATTGTTGCAGCAGCTGTCCGGGTGGCTGGTCTCAGAAGATCTTGGAGGTGAAGATGCTGGATGCAGTGGTGTATTTACAGTAGGTTTTGTGCTGCCCTAGGCCTGACTAAACTCCCTAATTTTAATATGACCCACCCCTTCCTGTCAAGGTCACACCCCTTCCTGTTTAAGATCCTCCCTGTTATCTGTGCCTCAACAGTGCCCATTAATTAAGCCTGTCAGTGCCCATCAATGCAGTCTATTAGAGCAGCTTATTAGTTCCCATCAGTGCAGCATTATCAGTGCTCATAAGTGCCGCCCCATTAGTGCAGCCTCATCAGTGCTCATTAATGCATCCTGATCAGTGCCCATCAATGCAGCTTGATCAGTGCCCATCAATGCAGTCTATTAGAGCAGCTTATTAGTTCCCATCAGTGCAGCATTATCAGTGCTCATAAGTGCCGCCCCATTAGTGCAGCCTCATCAGTGCTCATTAATGCATCCTGATCAGTGCCCATCAATGCAGCTTGATCAGTGCCCATCAATGCAGCCTCACCAGTGCCCTTCAATGCAGCCTGATCAGTGCCCATCAATGCAGCCTCACCAGTGCCCTTCAATGCAGCCTGATCAGTGACCATCAATGCAGCCTCACCAGTGCCCTTCAATGCAGCCTGATCAGTGACCATCAATGCAGCCTCACCAGTGTGCACCAATGTGTAAGATTCTGGTACCTCCGGTACCCTTAATCACCACTTTCTCTGTAATGCGTCCCACCTTTCTCTTCAGGTGGTACGCATATACCTTTAAGAACGATGATGCCACTGCTGAGCGCCGCAGAGCGGCTATTTCAACCGCCGGCGGTCTCACTCACATTGTTCGTTCAACCTGCCTTGTTATCCACATGCTTTCAAGCCTGTCTCTCGATCGGAACCTCCAGCTATTCCCTTTACCTGGAGCAGACCGGAACCTCGCTACTGATCCCTGTATCTCGCTACCGGATCATTCCTTATCTACTGGACCTCTCTAAACTACTAACATTACAAGTGATAAGTACCCCGCAGGGGAACCCTCCATAACCTTATTGCACTATCTACCTATGCACATTAAGGACTGTTACTACCTATCCATACTATCCTATCATCTGCACTGTTACATAGATTGCTAGCTCTTGAGCCTACTACCATCTATCATCTGCACTGCTGCATAGATTGCTAGCTCTCCTGTCTACTACTATCTATCCTTGCACTGGGTTAGTCTATCCTGTATTTGTCATCTGCTGTCCCCACCACCTGTTAGCATACTCGATACTAACCTATCTGCATTCCTAAATACCATCTTGAACTCTCCTGTACAAACCTATCAAGTGATTACCATCCTTGTCACTGTTCACACCTGTCCCTTCAGCACATCACCTTCATACTATCATATACATCCTATCACTCCAGGAACATCTCATTGAGTGTGTATATATCTGTATGTTGAAGCTGACAGGCCCACGGTGAGGAGTCCTGGAGAGTTGGATCTGGTATTCAACACATCTCTACATGACTACTGAGTGGAGATTTTGCAGCTGCAAATCCAGCCTATACTAAAAACGCAGGAGCGTTACACAATGCAGCCTGATCAGCGCCCATCAATGCAGCCTCACCAGTGCCCTTCAATGCAGCCTGACCAGTACCCATCGATGCAGCCTCACCAGTGCCCACCAATGCAGCCTGATCAGCGCCCATCAATGCAGCCTCACCAGTGCCCTTCAATGCAGCATGATCAGTACCCATCGATGCAGCCTCACCAGTGCCCACCAATGCAGCCTGATCAGTGCCCATCAATGAAGCCTCACCAGTGCCCATCAGCGCAGCCTCATTAGTGCCCATCAATGCAACCTCACCAGTGCCCATCAATGCAGCCTCATATTGCCCCAAATAAGGGTCTCCAATTACATTTAATCGATGTGAATGGTTCTACATAGTAAAGTCACTGCAGAGCATCTCGGCATTAACTAAATACTATAGGAAATAGACCATGAAAAATTATAAATGGTAGATCTGTAGCTAAGCACACATCCCATGTTCAAGCAGTGATGGAAATCTAAAGCAAGGTGCTATATGTAACAAGTGCTGTCACAACAGTTCTTACCAAATGACAGGCGTTGCTCTACCCTGCAGGTGGGACTAGTCTAACATTGAGTGAGGCACTGATACCCATTAGGACAGAAAACTTTCCCCAATCCCTGAACTATACAATAAACACAGACAGCTGCAGCATGGCACTCACCTTTAGCATCGCTCTGAGCTCTGGACACCACAGAGACCCAGGAAGAGAACAACACACTGGCTGCACAATAAGAATTACTGTTTAATGGGAAGTTTCAGGCCTGGGGGTTCCCCTCGTCCTCCTCTCTCCTACGACACCCGAGGCAGGAAGAAGTTAGGATGCCACGGAGGAGGGTAGAAAGAGTATTAGGTTTCGCCTCTGCCAGTTGCATTAAGTGTGGCAGGCCTGGCCACTTTATGGGGGCGCCAGTCCCTGTCAATTACACCCCATAACACTGGCGCTACAGCAAGCCGCCGGCCGCTGGGGACTGTTTTAGTGTGGGAGGCGGAGCTGGGACTCAGAAGGAGGCTTTTATTTATCCCCCCCCGCAAAGTGCCGCCCTAAGCCTGGGCATTGTCGGCCTAGGCCAAGACACTGTGCAGGCTGGATATGGAGGTCCTGGGCTGGTGTGGTTACACGTGGTCTGCAGTTGTGAGGCCGGTTGGATGGACTGCCAAATTCTCTGAAACGCCTTTGGAGACGGCTTATGGTAGAGAAATGAACATTCAATACACGGGCAACAGCTCTGGTGGACATTCCAGCAGTCAGCATGCCAATCGCAAACTCCCTCAAAACTTGAGACATCTGCAGCATTGTTCTGTGTGATAAAACTGCACATTTTAGAGTGGCCTTTTATTGTGGCCGGCCTAAGGCACACCTGTGCAATAATCATGCTGTCTAATCAGCATCTTGATATGCCGCACCTATGAGGTGGATGGATTATCTCGGCAAAGGAGAAGCGTTCACTAACACAATTTTAGACAGATTTGTCAACAATATTCGAGAGAAATAGGCTTTTTGTGTGTAAATAGAAAAAGTCTTAGATCTCTGAGTTCAGCTCAGTTTTTTCAGGTGGACCTAATCGGATGCTTCATGCACCTCTAAGGAGCAGCGGCTGTCAGCGGCAGTGGCGGCTGGTGCTCCATGAACCGGGGGCGGCAGACAGACCACACCATACCCCCCTCCCCCCCCAAATTACACCAGCCCGCACACCATACACCACCCCCCGGACCACACCAGCCCACACACCCATCGACGGCTCATTCACCCCTCACCCGGGCTTTCTGGTGACAGAGGTGAGTAGCCTGGAGCGCTGTCTCTGTGGCTGTATTAGCTGTACTGGGTGAGTAGAGAGGTCTTAGCCAATGACCTGCAGTTGAGTGGATGCAGACTTTTTCCATCAAACCCTGCTGGGATACAGCGGTGGCTTTCCCTCAGTGAAGTCTTCTTCTTCTCCTCCCTCCTCCTCCTTGCCAATGGCATGGCTTCTCCTTTCGGCCAATCGGGAAACAGGTCTCAGGACCCGCTTCCTGATTGGCCAGGAGGAGGATCCGTGTGACAATAGTGAATATTCATTCGCTATTGTCACATAATTGGGTGGGCTCAGGGCGCAGTGCTCTGTTCCCCCGAGCCCACCCTTTTTTGAAGCCAATTAGAGCTTCTGGCTCTAATCACGTGCTTAAAAAAAAAAAAAAAACATTGAACTCCATGTGTCCGGCACCCCTACATTTAAATTAGGGGGACGGACGCATGTATGGGGGGGCGGCGCCCCTACGCCCCCAATGCACCACCCGCCACTGGTCAGCGTTGACATCTCCACTGACACTTGCTGCTATCCGATCCGATCCGTGAAATCCAGACAGATGGAAACCCTATTTTCCATTGGTCTGGAGGATCGGATTAGATAAGATGAAAATGGACAGTCGGTCCGCTTTCATCGGATCTCCCATAGAGGAGAACGGGGCTCTGACAGGTCCGTTTCTGCAAAGTAACCGGAGACGAAGCTGACATCTGCCTGCTCAGTGGGGATCAGCGGATCAATCCCCGCTAAACAAAACCGAGTCCGCCGGGCAAGAAGCCTGTGTGAAAGGACCCTTAGCCAGATTTGTGAACAATATTTGAGAGAAATAGGCCTTTTTAGAAAAAATCTTAGATCTTTGAGTTCAGCTCATGAATAATGGGGGCAAAAACAAAAGTGTTGTGTTTATAATTTGTATATATACACACACAAATATAAAAAGTATTCGGCCCCCTTGAACTTTGCAACCTTTTGCCACATTTCAGGCTTCAAACATAAAGATATAAAACTGTAATTTTTTTGTGAAGAATCAACAACAAGTGGGACACAATCATGAAGTGGAATGAAATTTATTGGATATTTCAAACTTTGTTAACAAATAAAAAACTGAAAAATTGGGCGTGCAAAATTATTCAGCCCCTTTACTTTCAGTGCAGCAAACTCTCTCCAGAAGTTCAGTGAGGATCTCTGAATGATCCAATGTTGACCTAAATGACTAATGATGATAAATAGAATCCACCTGTGTGTAATCAAGTCTTCGTATAAATGCACCTGCACTGTGATAGTCTCAGAGGTCCGTTTAAAGCGCAGAGAGCATCATGAAGAACAAGGAACACACCAGGCAGGTCCGAGATACTGTTGTGGAGAAGTTTAAAGCCGGATTTGGATACAAAAAGATTTCCAATTCCCAAGCTATAAACATCCCAAGGAGCACTGTGCAAACGATAATATTGAAATGGAAGGAGTATCAGACCACTGCAAATCTACGAAGACCTGGCCGTCCCTCTAAAATTTCAGCTCATACAAGGAGAAGACTGATCAGAGATGCAGCCAAGAGGCCAATGATCACTCTGGATGAACTGCAGAGATCTACAGCTGAGGTGGGAGACTCTGTCCATAGGACAACAATCAGTCGTATACTGCACAAATCTGCCCTTTATGTAAGAGTGGCAAGAAGAAAGCCATTTCTTAAAGATATCCATAAAAAGTGTCGTTTAAAGTTTGCCACAAGCCACCTGGGAGACACCAAACATGTGGAAGAAGGGGCTCTGGTCAGATGAAACCAAAATCGAAATTTTTGGCAACAATGCAAAACGTTATGTTTGGCGTAAAAGCAACACAGCTCATCACCCTGAACACACCATCCCCACTGTCAAACATGGTGGTGGCAGCATCATGGTTTGGGCCTGCTTTTCTTCAGCAGGGACAGGGAAGATGGTTAAAATTGATGGGAAGATGGATGGAGCCAAATACAGGACCATTCTGGAAGAAAACCTGATGGAGTCTGCAAAAGACCTGAGACTGGGACGGAGATTTGTCTTCCAACAAGACAATGATCCAAAACATAAAGCAAAATCTACAATGGAATGGTTCACAAATAAACATATCCAGGTGTTAGAATGGCCAAGTCAAAGTCCAGATCTGAATCCAATCGAGAATCTGTGGAAAGAACTGAAAACTGCTGTTCACAAACGCTCTTCATCCAACCTCACTGAGCTCGAGCTGTTTTGCAAGGAGGAATGGGCAAAAATGTCAGTCTCTTGATGTGCAAAACTGATAGAGACATACCCCAAGCGACTTACAGCTGTAATCACAGCAAAAGGTGGCGCTACAAAGTATTAACTTAAGGGGGCTGAATAATTTTGCACGCCCAATTTTTCAGTTTTTTATTTGTTAAAAAAGTTTGAAATATTCAATAAATTTCGTTCCACTTCATGATTGTGTCCCACTTGTTGTTGATTCTTCACAAAAAATTACAGTTTTATATCTTTAGGTTTGAAGCCTAAAATGTGGCAAAAGGTCGCAAAGTTCAAGGGGGCCGAATACTTTCGCAAGGCACTGTATATATATATATATATATATATATATATATACACATATAAAAGAAAAAAAAACATGTATATAGTGACACCATCATCCTTCTAAGATTCTTTTACGAAGATTATTTTGTAGCCATAGTAATCTGGCGATCTGTGTAATACAAGAGAAACAAAAGCGTTCTACAAAGGTGGAAGGAGACGGGCTGAAGTTGTTTTTGTATCTTGTTAACTAAAAAAGAAAAGAACCTCAGAATTTGTATATTTCTTCATCTTCTAAGTCTCTCAAATTACGGCAATTCTATAGCTCAATCAAGCCCGGAGGCTCGTTCAATTTTGTGCCCCAGGCCTGTCGTTCTAAAGCGTGCCGCCGATCGTTCAGCAGAGAAATTAAAGACTTGTATTTCAAATGAAAACATATTAACATAATAGCATTTTCCGTTTCTTTTATCTGTGGGAAGGAGTTTGCAGCCAGATAATCAGCGGCACGCCTGAGCGGATTCCCGAATGCCCGCCTGAATGAATGATTCATGTCATCGAGTGTCATATTTCCGAGAAGGGATAAAGTGCCAACCTTGGTTTAGGAAACACACATCCCGACTCTGTATGCCCCATTAAACTCTGGAAGGGAAAGGGGGTCTTGGCAATTAATTTCTGGCCGCCAACAATGCAAACCTCAATAAGCAGGCCTGGGATTTTGGTTACAGCTGAGTAGAAAGTAATACTTGTGGCCACGAAGAGGCGGAAGATCAGGGGGAGGTCATGTGACCGGTGGTCTGCTTGATCAGCCGTTTACAGCAGGTGCACTGTATGCCACCCAGAAAATCGAAGATGGGAGGGGAAGTGGGGGGGGGGGGGGTTTCAACCCTTTGGATGCTGGAGAGGGTGCAAACATCACACACCGTGCTGATTGAGAGACCACATGGCTTTCTTCACCAACTTGGATTCACCTTGAAATAGTTTTGTTTGGTTTACATAACATTTTTGTCATTGCATTAACCTCCTCCTTCCCAAGCCTATCCTGACACTTCAATCCTACATGTAAAAATCTACTTTTTTTTTTTTTTTTGCAAGAAAATTACTTAGAACCCCCAAACATTATATATTTTTTTTAGCAGAGACCCTATAGAACAGGGGTAGGGAACCTATGGCTCGCAAGCCAGATGTGGCTCTTTTGATGGCTGCATTTGGCTCACAGGCAAATCTTTAATAAAGGGGGGCGTGTCCGGACGTGAGCCGCGCTGGACGTGTAGTCCCAGAGCTCCGCCGCGTCTACCACTCAAATCCAGTGCCATCCGCGTAGTGCCAAGGAGACTTCTGCACCCATCGACGGTACACTTTGTGGGCTACCCACCGCTACCCTCAGTTCGTCTCTGGGTGACCGGATTGCTGCACTAAGGACCCCGCGGTCCTACTCGCGGTACCGCCGCCGGCTCGTGTGCTGTGCATCTGAGGGCCTTGGCAATCACCGCCCAGTAAGGAGACCTGCCATCCACGTAGCTGTGCCCAGTGCCAAGGAGATTTCTGCACCCATTGACGGTACACTTTGTGGGCTACCCACTGCTACCCTCAGTTCGTCTCTGGGTGACCGGATTGCCGCGCTATGGACCCCCGCGGCCTACTCGTGGAACCGCCTCCGGCTCGTGTGCTGTGCATCTGAGGGCCTTGGCAATCACCGCCCAGTAAGGAGACCTGCCATCCACGTAGCTGTGCCCGGTGCCAAGGAGACTTCTGCACCCATCGACGGTACACTTTGTGGGCTACCCACCTCTACCCTCAGTTCGTCTCTGGGTGACCGGATTGCCACACTAAGAACCCCGCGGCCTACTCGCGGTACCGCCGCCGGCTCGTGTGCTGTGCATCTGAGGGCCTTGGCAATCACCGCCCAGTAAGGAGACCTGCCATCCACGTAGCTGTGCCCAGTGCCAAGGAGATTTCTGCACCCATTGACGGTACACTTTGTGGGCTACCCACTGCTACCCTCAGTTCGTCTCTGGGTGACCGGATTGCCGCGCTATGGACCCCCGCGGCCTACTCGTGGAACCGCCTCCGGCTCGTGTGCTGTGCATCTGAGGGCCTTGGCAATCACCGCCCAGTAAGGAGACCTGCCATCCACGTAGCTGTGCCCGGTGCCAAGGAGACTTCTGCACCCATCGACGGTACACTTTGTGGGCTACCCACCTCTACCCTCAGTTCGTCTCTGGGTGACCGGATTGCCACACTAAGAACCCCGCGGCCTACTCGCGGTACCGCCGCCGGCTCGTGTGCTGTGCATCTGAGGGCCTTGGCAATCACCGCCCAGTAAGGAGACCTGCCATCCACGTAGCTGTGCCCAGTGCCAAGGAGATTTCTGCACCCATTGACGGTACACTTTGTGGGCTACCCACTGCTACCCTCAGTTCGTCTCTGGGTGACCGGATTGCCACGCTACGGACCCCAGTGGCCTACTCGCGGTACCGCGGTTTACAACAGCTGACCGTCCTTCTCTCTCAGCGGGGAGCGATCGTGGGTGTCAGACGGCAATTGGAGCCGCCTGCCCCGTGCATTGGGGTCCCCTAGCAGCAGGCATGCGACAGACATAGCCCTACGTCGGCTCACGCAAGAGGGGCTGCCTGCCGCATTATATCAGTCCGGAAGCGGTTAAAATTCTCCATAGGCGGGGCTTTATAGGTTACCAGTTTAGAGTGACATAGGAGGTCTGGTGCTAGAATTATTGCTCTCGCTCTGATGTTCGCGACAATACCTCACATGTGTGGTGCGATCACCGTTTACATATGCAAGCGCATTTGCGCGGAACAATCAAGAAGGACAGATCCTGCACATGCTGATATACAACAAGTACAAAGAGGAGTACTTCACCAGCCCATGGCGCTGTCCATGTGTTCACCTCCTTTGTTTGTATGTTTTATAGCTGAAATGTCCTGGTTGCTGCTGCTCCTCTCTCACTCCACTGGGGGGGGGGGCGGATCAAAACAATTCAAATCTGTAAAGAAAAGCGCACGCAACCTCGGGCAATAACGCTTTAATAAAGGACAACAACGCAGTACATTGGAATTGCACTCACACTTTTCCTTTAAGACAATCGCTTTACAGCATTCCAACAGGAGCTACTCGCTCCTCCCGTCCCTCCAGATGGTGACTCTGCGGTCTCCTCATTCGCGGCTGCCGCCGCTGTTTCCCCGCTCTCCTTCACTTCCTGTGTTGCCTGGTCACCGGATGCCGGTTCTAGTGCGCCTGCGCACTATACCAACGTAATCTACGGCGCCTCAGGAGAGCCTCAGCCAAAGCCGGAGCCACAAGTTGTACGGAGCTGCGAGGTGGGAGATTCAAGACACGGGTGCACTTCCTCTGCTGTTACTACGGACAACGCGTTTCGGAGGCGGAGCCTCCTTCCTCAGGTCCCACCTGAGGGACCTGAGGAAGGAGGCTCCGCCTCCGAAACGCGTTGTCCGTAGTAACAGCAGAGGCAGTGCACCCGTGTCTTGAATCTCCCACCTCGCAGCTCCGTACAACTTGTGGCTCCGGCTTTGGCTGAGGCTCTCCTGAGGCGCCGTAGATTACGTTGGTATAGTGCGCAGGCGCACTAGAACCGGCATCCGGTGACCAGGCAACACAGGAAGTGAAGGAGAGCGGGGAAACAGCGGCGGCAGCCGCGAATGAGGAGACCGCAGAGTCACCATCTGGAGGGACGGGAGGAGCGAGTAGCTCCTGTTGGAATGCTGTAAAGCGATTGTCTTAAAGGAAAAGTGTGAGTGCAATTCCAATGTACTGTGTTGTTGTCCTTTATTAAAGCGTTATTGCCCGAGGTTGCGTGCGCATTTGCGCGGAAGCACGCTGGGACGGAGGCGCTTTCAATTTATTTTTTATTTTTTTTGTTATTTATTTATTTTTTAATTTTTTTGTACAAACTTTATTGCTATCACAAGGGATGAACAACATTCCTTGTGATAGCATGGGCTGTGACAGGTCCCCTTTTTGGAGAGAGTTGGGGGGTCTGTTAGACCCCAAATCTCTCCTCTGGCCCCCAATGCAGCCAATCGGACTGAGATTGGTCCGATCGGCTGCTTCTCTCGCCGCTGGTGGCCAGGTAAACAAAGGGGCAGAACCGGAAGTGACGAATACTCGTCGCTCCGGGTATCCAGGGTTACAGAGAGAGGGGAACGACGTCAGTTCCTCTCTGTCCGTCCCAGGCAGCCATCACCGTATCGCTCCCGGCCTCCGTGATGGGACCGGAGAGTCCGGGAGAGGCGGCGGTGGTGGGAGGGGGGTGGGACCCCCTTCCGCCACAAGCAGAAGTGCAGCAGAATGCATTTTGGCCTAAATGTATTTGTTACTGGATATGTTTTATAACAGAACATAAAAATTATATATATTTTTTTTTCAAAATATTCAGTATTTTTTTTGTTTATATAATAAATAAATAATCCGGTGGTGATCAAATACCAGCAAAAGAAAGCTCTATTCGTGTAAAAAAAATTATATAAATTTACAGTGTACAGTTTTGCATGACTGTGCAATTGCCAGTTAAAGTAGCACAGTGCTGAATAGCAAAAAAAATAGCCTGGTCAGGAGGTGGGCAAAACCTTCCCGGAGATCAAGTGGTTAAAGCTGAACTCCAGTCAGAGATAAAACATAAAAGCACGGCTCCTTTTTTTTAATCACTTCTTTATTAAATAACGACTACAGCTCGGTTCACCCCCTGCAGCGCACTCTGTGATCAGGGTAAAGGGCCAATCACAGCGGCCCTTTACCATGTGATTAGCTGTGTTCAATCACAGCTGATCATAATGTAAACACACTTGCCGGTTATCGGTGTGGAGAAGAGAGACGGTAATTGGCAAGTGTGACAGGGAACATCTACACTGATAATCAATGTCCTGATTATTAGTGCAGCCCCAACAGTGCAAATCAGTGCCCATCAGTGCTGCCTATCAGTGTCCATTAGTGCCACCTATCAGAGCCTCCTCATCAGTGCAGCCTATCAATGCCCATCAGTGCCACCTCATCAGTTCAGCCTATCAATCCCAATCAGTGCTGCCTATTAGTGTCCATCAATGCTGCCTATCATTGCCTCCTCATCAGTGCAGCCTATCAATCCCAATCAGTGCTGCCTATTAGTGTCCATCAGTTCTGCCTATCAGTGCCTCCTCATCAGTGCAGCCTATCAATCCCAATCAGTGCTGCCTATTAGTGTCCATCAGTGCTGCCTAATTGCCTCCTCATCAGTGCAGCCTATCAATCCCAATCAGTGCTGCCTATTAGTGTCCATCAGTGCTGCCTATCATTGCCTCCTCATCAGTGCAGCCTATCAATTCCAATCAGTGCTGCCTATTAGTGTCCATCAGTGCTGCCTATCAGTGCCTCCTCATCAGTGCAGCCTATCAATCCCAATCAGTGCTGCCTATTAGTGTCCATCAGTGCTGCCTAATTGCCTCCTCATCAGTGCAGCCTATCAATCCCAATCAGTGCTGCCTATTAGTGTCCATCAGTGCTGCCTATCATTGCCTCCTCATCAGTGCAGCTTATCAATTCCAATCAGTGCGGCCTATTAGTGTCCATCAGTGCTGCCTATCAGTACCTCCTCATCAGTTCAGCCTATCAGTTCCAATCAGTGCTGCCTATTATGGCGCTTTTCCACTGCATGGAACCGAATGGTTCGGCTCGCCTTTGTGCTTTTCCACTGCTGGTACCGCATGGTATGGTGTAGGAACGGTTCGGTACGGTACGGCGGTACTTTTCCACTGCATGGAACCGAACGGTACGGCTCTCTAAAACAGTACCACCTCGGTTGTGGTTCCAAGAGGTACCATACCCGGTACCATATCCCACAATCCTTTGCATGCAGTCACTACTAGCCACTGATTGGTCAGAGAATCGTTGTTATCCCACCCACTTAACTTTAGTACTACTTTAGAGGAAAAGCAAATCATACCGTACCGTACCGAACCATTCCAACACCGTACCATGCGGTACCAGCAGTGGAAAAGCAAACCAGGCCAACCAGGGCCGAGTAGAGCTGAGCCGGTACTTGCAGTGGAAAAGTGCCATTAGTGTCCATCAGTGCTGCCTATCAGTGCCTCCTCATCAGTTCAGCCTATCAATCCCAATCAGTGCTGCCTATCAGTGCCTCCTCATCAGTGCAGCCTATCAGTTCAAATCAGTGCTGCCTATTAGTGTCCATCAGTGCTGCCTATCAGTGCCTCCTCATGAGTTCAGCCTATCAATCCCAATCAGTGTTGCCTATTAGTGTCCATCAGTGCTGCCTATCAGTGCCTCCTCATCAGTGCAGCCTATCAATCCCAATCAGGGCTGCCTATTAGTGTCCATCAGTGCCTCCTCATCAGTGCAGCCTATCAATCCCAATCAGTGCTGCCTATTAGTGTCCATCAGTGCCTCCTCATCAGTGCAGCCTATCAATCCCAATCAGTGCTGTCTATTAGTGTCCATCACTGCCGCCTATCAGTGCCTCCTCATCAGTGAAGCCTATCAATCCCAATCAGTGCTGCCTATTAGTGTCCATCAGTGCCTCCTCATCAGTGCAGCCTATCAATCCCAATCAGTGCTGCCTATTAGTGTCCATCAGTGCTGCCTATCATTGCCTCCTCATCAGTGCAGCCTATCAATTCCAATCAGTGCTGCCTATTAGTGTCCATCAGTGCTGCCTATCAGTACGTCCTCATCAGTTCAGCCTATCAGTTCCAATCAGTGCTGCCTATTAGTATCCATCAGTGCTGCCTATCAGTGCCTCCTCATCAGTTTAGCCTATCAATCCCAATCAGTGCTGCCTATTAGTGTCCATCAGTGCTGCCTATCAGTGCCTCCTCATCAGTGCAGCCTATCAATCCCAATCAGTGCTGCCTATTAGTGTCCATCATTGCCTCCTCATCAGTGCAGCCTATCAATCCCAATCAGTGCTGCCTATTAGTGTCCATCAGTGCTGCCTATCAGTGCCTCCTCATCAGTCCAGCCTATCAATCCCAATCAGTGCTGCCTATTAGTGTCCATCAGTGCCTCCTCATCAGTGCAGCCTATCAATCCCAATCAGTGCTGTCTATTAGTGTCCATCACTGCCGCCTATCAGTGCCTCCTCATCAGTGAAGCCTATCAATCCCAATCAGTGCTGCCTATTAGTGTCCATCAGTGCCTCCTCATCAGTGCAGCCTATCAATCCCAATCAGTGCTGCCTATTAGTGTCCATCAGTGCTGCCTATCATTGCCTCCTCATCAGTGCAGCCTATCAATTCCAATCAGTGCTGCCTATTAGTGTCTATCAGTGCTGCCTATCAGTACGTCCTCATCAGTTCAGCCTATCAGTTCCAATCAGTGCTGCCTATTAGTATCCATCAGTGTTGCCTATCAGTGCCTCCTCATCAGTTTAGCCTATCAATCCCAATCAGTGCTGCCTATTAGTGTCCATCAGTGCTGCCTATCATTGCCTCCTCATCAGTGCAGCCTATCAATTCCAATCAGTGCTGCCTATTAGTGTCCATCAGTGCTGCCTATCAGTGCCTCCTCATCAGTTTAGCCTATCAATCCCAATCAGTGCTGCCTATTAGTGTCCATCAGTGCTGCCTATCATTGCCTCCTCATCAGTGCAGCCTATCAATCCCAATCAGTGCTGCCCCCGGAGGGGAATGTTTTTTTTCTCAACAAAAGTGGAGTTCCTCTTTAAAGTGACAACTTTGGTGATTGTGAAAATAAGCCGGTATATTGGCGGTGTTTCCTGCCGCAGACGCAGTATTTTCCCCCGGTGCGGCCGTTCAGATTTTCTTCTCCGTCTGTCAGAGGACACCTGCACCGAGTCTGAATTACGGTTATTACCGAGGCTGAATGGAGGAGTTATTCCTTTCAGCTGCTTCAACAGATTTTGGTGGTTAGGATAGGAAGCCGCCTGTGTGGTTGTTTACTGACACTTCCATCCAGAGATTGAGCGAAGAAACACCTGATTTCCTCTATCATCAGCTGGGGGGTATTCTGTAGCTGCCACAACCTCACATGCCAGAAAGGTAACAGCTGATTCCTGATTGGCTGATTCCTGATTGGCTGATTCCTGATTGGCTGATTCCAATTGTGCACCTGAATGCAAACGTAACGTTGACCTCTCGGCAAACAGCAAAAAAGGCAAAAATGAGAGCCGTTTTGCCTGCCAAAGATTTGTATTTGTGTCCATCCATCCTGAGATTAACACAGCCGCTGCAGGGACAAGACCATCCAGCACCCAGGGCAAAGATGCCAAATTGCGCCCCCCCTTCCCTTAGGGTTAGGTTCAGGGTGCCCCCATGCCTGCAATAAACAATTGTGCCCAGGGCAGCCGCCCCCTCCTGCCCACCCCTTGTCCCCTTGCCCTGGATGCCCCCAAACCTCACATGATATCACAGTGCCCAGGGCAGCCACCCCTCCTGCTCACCCATTGTTCCGGCCCTGGATGCCCCCAAACCTCACATGATATCACAAGGCCCATGGTAGCCACCCCTCCTGCCCACCCCTTGTCCCAGCCCTGGATGCCCCCAAACCTCACATGATACCACAGTGCCCAGGGCAGCCGTCCCTCCTGCCCACCCCTTGTCCTGGCCCTGAACACAGCTCTGCTAGATAGATCAGTCTGGATGGTGACAAGACTTTTCTGTACAGCAATTATGGAACACGGCTAGGTCACCTCATATCCAGGGCGGAATCGTGGGGGAACGCAGTCTTGGCACCTCCAGCACTGAATGTATGCAATAGCAAGGGGTACTAGAATGTGCTGTAGGGTCTATTGATGCTGGCTGCTTGTGACTCTGCCCTAGGGAAGCTCATGTACATTTATGAGCTTCAAATGACAATAACATGATACTCCAGTGTGAACGGCACCATTGACTATAATAGATTTGGTTTACTATGGCCCCTTTCACACGGGCGATCGGATCCGATCCGATCCGATCCGCCAGTCAGTTTTTCAGGGGGACCGGATCGGATGCTCCTTGCATCCCTATGGGGCAGCAGAGACATCTCTGCTGACACCCGCTGCTATCCGATCCGATCCTGTCCGTGAAATCCGGACGGATGGAAACCCTATTTTCCACCCGTCTGGAGGATCGGATGTGATCGGATGAGAACGGACAGGCAGTCCGCTCTCATCCGATCTCCCTATAGAGGAGAGCGGGGATCTGACAGCTCCGTCTCTGCACATAGACGGAGATGTCACCCGCCTGCTCAGTGGGGATCGGCGGATTGATCCCCCCGCTGAGCAGAACGGGCTCCGTCGGGCGCACTGCCCGTGTGAAAGAGCCCTGAAACTGGAAAACGCAAAATCTGGTGCAGCTGTCCATGGTAACCAATCAGCTTCCAGGTTTTAGCCCCCCCGTTCACATCGGCATGATTTGACATGCAGTTTGACATTCACGTGCCAAATCGCAGCCTATTGCCGGCAACAGCACTGTCCCAGTCGGTGACACGCCAACTTTGTGGCGCCGCACCAATTTCCAAAAGTAGTTCCTGCACTACTTTGGCGACTTCGGGGGGCCATTTCAATAGACATTTGTGCAAGAACCCGCACGGATGTCATTCAAATCGCCCCCCCAAAATGTGGGTTTGAAATCGTGCGAGTTCAGCTGCAATCAGTGGCGGTACGTCCATTGGGGTGCCGGGGCATCATCCCCCCCCCCCATCTATGCGTCCGGCCCCCTAATCTACATGCATAGCGCCGGACGCATGGATTCCAATAGGGGTTTTTTTTTGAAGCACGTAATTAGAGCCAGAGGCTCTGCACCCCAAGCCCACCCAGTTGTATGACAATAGCGAATGAATATTTGCTATTATCAAACTGATTTTCCTCCCAGCCAATCAGGAAGCGGGTCGGGATTGGCTGAAAAGGGAAGCGATTTGCTGGCCATTGGCCAGGAAGAGGGAGGAGACATATGGCAGGAGGAGACTCGCAGCAGCTCAGGGAAGGAGGAGGTAAGGATGCTGGCTGTCCAGCCCTCCGTCCCGGGAGGGGGGTAGTAGATTTAACCACTTAAGCCCCGGAGGATTTGGCTGCTCAAAGACCAGGGCCTATTTTGCGATTCAGCACTGCGTGACTTTAACGGACAATTGCGCGGTCGTGCAACGCTGTACCCAAATGAAATTTGAAATTGACGTCCTCTTTTTTCCCACAAATAGAGCTTTCTTTTGGTGGTATTTGATCACCGGTGCGATTTTTATTTTTTGCGTTATAAACAAAAAAAAAAAACAAGAACAATATTTTTCACATTTTTTATATGAAATTCCCCCAAAAAATGTAAAAATCAAAATTTTTTAACATTTTAGGCCAATTTGTTTTCTGCTACATATTTTTGGTAAAAAAAAATCGCAATAAGCGTATTTTGATTGGTTTGCGCAAAAGTTATTGCGTTTACTAACTAAGGGAAAGATTTATGTCATTTTTATTGTTTTTTATTTTTAACTAGTAAGGGCGGCGATCTGCGATTTTTTTTTTTTTTGCGGTACTGCGACATTGTGGCCGACAGATCGGACCCCTGACTAACATTTTTTACAATTTTGGGGTTACCAGTGACATTACTACAGTAATCAGTGCTATAAATATGCACTATTACTGTAAAAAACGACACTGGCAGGGAAGGGGTTAACTTTATTAGTGATCAAGGAGTTAAGTGTGTCCCTAGGGGCGTGATTCTAACTGTGGGGGGGGCGTGGCTTTTGATGAAACCACAGAGACATACGATCCTACATAGCAGGATCGTATTGTCTCTGCAGTTACACCAGGGAGAATGACAGGCGGCTGTGTTTACATCAGCCGCCTGCCTTAATCCTTCTCCTGCGGGAGATCGCGAGTGGCCGGCGGACATCGGAGCCGCCGGTCACTCGCACGGGGATCCCAGTGAACGAGAGGGGGCGGAAGCACGCCTCCGACGGTGCGCGCTCGCCCCCTATTGGCTCGCGGGCGAGTGACATACCGGTACATCACTTTGCCCAGGGGGGGCTGACCGCCGCAGTATATGTACTTGCGGTGGTCGGCAAGTGGTTAACCGCTGGCTGTCCCGCAGGGGGGTTGGTTTTGCCCCCCCCCCCCCCCAAATTTTCATGCACCAGCCGCCACTGGATGCAATATGTGTCCGAATGCTTAGTGGCCTAAATTGATGAAGAAATTCGTTTTTTTCCATTTCTTTATTGGATTTGTTATATAGCAGAAAGTAAAATATATATATATATTTTCAAAATTGTTGCTCTTTTTTTGTTTATAGCGTATAAAATAAAAAAACCGTAGAGGTGATAAAATACCACCAAAAGAAAGCTCTATTAGTGTGGAAAAAAGTACATCAATTTTATTTGGGTAAAGCGTTGCATGGTGGTGCAATTGTCAGTTAAAGTAACGCAGTGCCAAAACGCAAAAAATGACGTGGTTATGAAGGGGGGTAAAACTTCCAGAGGTCAAGTAGTTAAAATATTACATATGCTTAAAAACTTGGGCTGTACCAATGAGGGGTGCTTCCTCTTCCTCCAATGGTAGTGGTGGTGGTCAGTCCTGCATGGCACTCACTTAATGACAGATGAGCCCCGTGCCCTCAGGGATAGAAAGTAGAACTCTTTCCTCTATGTGGGCTCATGCACATGGGCATATGGCACAAATTCCAGTGAATTTCCCTGCCAGGGAGCCAACATGAGCTGCATGCATGCCCAGGCCGGCATTATGACTCACCCCAGGGGAAGTGGCTATGATACCCAGGGCTTACAGGAAGTGGGTTGGATGAAGCTGGGTGTCAGTCAACCCAAAAGGAGACCAGCATTAGATCGCAGTTTGGTGAGTCGGTGAGAGACTGCCCTAGAGAGAAGGTGAGTATTGCAGTGAGAACTTCCTTTTTTTCTACACGTGAGCCAGATCAGTGAGCTTTTCATGTTAAATCCAAAGTGTAGCTGGGCTTTAAGCTTCAACAGATCAGTCATATCTTTTGTATGGACTTTTTAGTAATGGGTGGACTAGCGATAGATGGCTTTTCTACTGTAAAGGTCTACAGCAGTGGTCTCCAAACTGCGACCCTTTGCTTGCATTTTTACAGCCCTTGGGGTACTAATCCTCTCAGTGATACCAACGATGAGGCACTATTCCTTCCACTGACACCAATGATGGGGCACTATTCCTTCCACTGACACCAATGATGGGGCACTATTCCTCCCACTGACACCAATGATGGGACACTATTCCTCACATTGACACCAATGATGAGGCACTATTCCTCCCACTGATACCAATGATGGGGCACTATTCCTCCCACTGACACCAATGATGGGGCACTATTCCTCCCACTGATACCAATGATGGGGCACTATTCCTCCCACTGACACCAATGATGGGGCACTATTCCTCCCACTGATACCAATGATGGGGCACTATTCCTCCCACTGACACCAATGATAAGGCACTATTCCTTCCGCTGACACCAATGATGGGCCACTATTCCTCCCACTGACACCAATGATGGGGCACTATTCCTTCCACTGACACCAATGATGGGACACTATTCCTCCCACTGACACCAATGATGGGACACTATTCCTCACATTGACACCAATGATGAGGCACTATTCCTCCCACTGATACCAATGATGGGGCACTATTCCTCCCACTGACACCAATGATGGGGCACTATTCCTCCCACTGACACCAATGATGGGACACTATTCCTCCCACTGACACCAATGATGGGGCACTATTCCTCCCACTGATACCAATGATAGGGCACTATTCCTCCCACTGACACCAATGATGGGGCACTATTCCTCCCACTGACACCAATGATGGGGCACTATTCCTCCCACTAATGCCAATGAAGGGGCACTTATTCCTATAACCGACGCCAACAACTGGGCACTATTCCTCCCACTGATACCAATGATGGTTCACTATATCTTTCACTGGCACCCAACGATGGGTCACTAATCCTTACACTGACACGTAATGGGACACTATTCTTCCTACTGACACCAATGATGGGACAATATTTCTCCTCCTATTGAACCACTGCTTACTCCCACTTATGCTGGGGCATTTTCTACTCCTACTGGGCACAGCTTGGCCCTCCTAAATTCTGAAGGATAGTGAACTGGTCTTTTGCTTAGAAAGTCCGGAGACGCCTTGTCTACAGTAAGAAAGGCGGCTAAGTTTGCAATAGGTTAGACCAAGGGAGCCCGATGAACCAAAGGTGCCCACAGACAGGCTGATCAACTGGTGAGGCAAATACCTGTCTGCGGGCACCTTTGGTTCATCTGTTTGTAAACTTGCTTGATTTGGGACCTTCCACAGTTTTACAACAGAAAACCTTATATTACAATAATGAGTGGAAGTGCTTATTACTTCTCCACGTGCCCCAAAAAGTGATACTCCAATCAGCTCCATCGCTTGTACCTACCAGGGCTTGTCCATCCAGCATGTTGTCAGGCTCAAGGTATTAGCAGATAAAGGTCAATTGTTGGTGGTCAGCATTAAAAATCCACCTTGTGTGCCTGGACAATGGGACAGCAGAGGCCGGATTCTTGCGTTGGATTCTTGCATACTGCTGATGACAATATTTAGCATTTGTATAAAGCCAATATCCTTCTCCCATGCTGGTTGTCCAGATTTGTATCCAGCCCATTAGCAGAAGCAGCGTTTTCCTTTTATGAAGAAAGGTGTTTGTCAGATTACAGGAAGAGGAGTGATTAAAGCTTGCTTCGTATGACAATGGAAACATTGTGCCTTCTATTCCCCCCATGAAGACTCATGCCATTGTTGACTGCCCCAGGCATCCAATACAGTGATATCCTAAAGATACAAGAAAAGCCTACATTGTCACCCACTGTCCATAATATCAACCGGTGGGAGGACGCCATGCACATGTGGATGTGATCTGCTTTATGGAAGCCATTTTCTTGTTCAAATATTTTATTGAGCATATCTCAATGAACATACCAATACATATGACAGAAAAAAGTGTCCAATCAGGAAAATTCGGATAACATATCATAACATCATGACATAACTTTAGTCAAAGACAAAAAGGAGGAAGCTAGTTCCAATCAAGTAGTGCTATGCATCGTATCTGGTATAGAGGATAAACCCCCTCATTGTTGGATTTGAGTGGAAAGTAGGCTCTATAAGTAGTCCTAGAAAAAGAGGAGAGGGGAATAAAGGCTATTTGGTATCTCAGCCAAGATACAGGTAAGTTGCTTAGCAGGTTGGAGGGAGGGGGGTTGGAGACAGAAGGAACTAAATAAGGTAGGGAAAGGAAGGGGGCAGGAGAGAGGGGGGGGGAGCTCCAAAAGGAACAGGGGTCCCTAGGGTCAGGGGTGTACCTAGAGCATTTGGCACCCGGGGGGTATCCTATATCTGGCACCCCCCCCCCCGGAACCTACAGTGCCTTGCAAAAGTATTCAGCCCCCCTTGAACTTTGGGACCTTTTGCCACATTTCAGGCTTCAAACATAAAGAGATAAAACTGCAATTTTTTGTGAAGAATCAACAACAAGTGGGACACAATCATGAAGTGGAACGAAATTTATTGGATATTTTAAACTTTGTTAACAAATAAAAAACTGAAAAATTGGGCGTGCAAAATTATTCAGCCCCTTTACTTTCAGTGCAGCAAACTCTCTCCAGAAGTGAGGATCCCTGAATGATCCAATGTTGACCTAAATGACTAATGATGATAAATAGAATCCACCTGTGTGTAATCAAGTCTCCGTATAAATGCACCTGCACTGTGATAGTCTCAGAGGTCCGTTTAAAGCGCAGAGAGCATCATGAAGAACAAGGAACACACCAGGCAGGTCCGAGATACTGTTGTGGAGAAGTTTAAAGCCGGATTTGGATACAAAAAGATTTCCCAAGCTTTAAACATCCCAAGGAGCACTGTGCAAGCGATAATATTGAAATGGAAGGAGTATCAGACCACTGCAAATCTACGAAGACCTGGCCGTCCCTCTAAACTTTCAGCTCATACAAGGAGAAGACTGATCAGAGATGCAGCCAAGAGGCCCATGATCACTCTGGATGAACTGCAGAGATCTACAGCTGAGGTGGGAGACTCTGTCCATAGGACAACAATCAGTCGTATACTGCACAAATCTGCCCTTTATGGAAGAGTGGCAAGAAGAAAGCCATTTCTTAAAGATATCCATAAAAAGTGTCGTTTAAAGTTTGCCACAAGCCACCTGGGAGACACCAAACATGTGGAAGAAGGTGCTCTGGTCAGATGAAACCAAAATCAAACTTTTTGGCAACAATGCAAAACGTTATGTTTGGGCGTAAAAGCAACACAGCTGGGACGTAAAAGCAACACAGCTATTTTCGGACGTTTAAAAAAAGAAAATATATATATATTTTTTTTTTACACAGGTAGTCTTGAAGAGGGATCTGGGGGTTTAAAAGACCCCAAACCCCTCCTCTGCACCTAAAAGCATTCAAAACGCCAAGATTTCTTTTTGATCTGGCGCCGAGTACCCGGAAGTGATGTCATGACATCACTTCCGGGTTTTTACATGGAGACCCGATCAGAGCCGAATGCTTCTTGTAATGACAGCCGAGTGGCTTCTCAGCCGGTACCGGTATCTAGGTGGAGGCATCACTCCGGTACAGCACTTTCCGAAATATCGGTAATATCGGTCACCTCCGGGCGCCGATTCCGATATATCGGGGAAAGTGCAGATCGGCCCCCGATATATTGGCTTTGCCAATAATCGGTCGATCCCTGATAAATATATATATACTGGATTTATTTGTTTATTTATTTTACTAGAAATGACTTATGGCGGGACTGCGATATTGCGATGGACATTTGGACATGAACCTAACACTTTTTGGGGACCATCGACACCAATATAGTGATCAGTGCTAAAAGATATGCACTGTCACTGTATTAATGACACTGGCTGGGATGGGGTTAAACATCTAGGGCATATAAAGGGGTAAATGTGTGCCTAGCCAGTATTTTGGTGTACTATAGGAGGTACAATTAGTAGAGGAAGTTATGGATTATATTCCCTGCTTTGCAGGGAAGGAAAATCTATTACTTCCCTGCTGACAGCATAGGCCTTGTTTAGGCTGGGTTCACACTAAGAGCCGGTTCACACTGGGGCGACTCAAAGTCTCCCCGACTTTGAGTCGCCCCGTGCAGCACGACTTCATCACGGCTTGCAAACAACTTCTATAATAGAAGTCAATGCAAGGCGCTCCGATGTCGCCCCGAAGTAGTGCAGGAACCTTTTTCGGAGCGACTTGAGTCGCTCTGATTAGAACGGTTCCATTGCACAGAATGGAGCACGACTTGTCAGGCGACCAAGTCGCCAGACAAGTTGTGGCAGTGTGAACTGGGTCTAATGCAATTTCAAACATGCCATGTCTGTGTGGTGCAAATTCAGCCATACAGCCTCCCCCCCCTCCCCCAATTCACAACAATATAAAATTATTGATGAGCCCTCGTTCAAACTAAACGTGGCTTTGAAATCGTGCGAGTTCATCTGAACTCGCACGATTTCAAAGCCGCATTTCAGTCCGACTTCGGAGGGCGACTTCAAAGACATCTGTGCAGCTTCATGCACATGTGTCTATTGAAATTGTCCCCGAAGACGCCAAAAGTAGTGTGGGAACTACTTTTGGAAACCGATTGGGACTCTCCCATTGCTGGCAATAGGCTGTGATTGGGTATGCGATTTGACTTGTCAAATCGCATGTCTAATCGCGCCGATGTGAATGGGGGCTAAAGGCCAGGCAGTGATTTGGAGACCTGATGCAGGTGAGTGTCGCTCCCTTTTATAGGCTGTGACGATTGTTTGTTGATCAGACTATGTAGCTTTTCCCTAGCGATCAGCAACATGCACCACCAGCCTTTGGAAGCCTCCAGTATTCTACACAAGAGATTTACTATCCAGGTGAAAGAGATATATAGAAAAACAATGATGCATTTTATATAAAACTTATCTTCTAAATAAAAAAGTGGCCAATCCAGTTCTTCCCTTCTCTCCTTGGACCCCCGTCTCAGGAATCAGGAGACGCTCCTCAGTAGAAGCCCTCATGGAGGAGATTAGGACATATTCCCATCATATCACTGAACACAAATCTTTTAGCTCACTTATGAACAATGTACCAAATGTTCAACAGCTTCATCCTGCATTGAGAAGGTGTGAGAGGAGCGCCATCTGCTGGCTGACTTTAGGTATTGCACCACTCTCCCCAATCAGGTGCAGTCAGGTGTTTTATTACAATGGGATTAGCAATGATTCTATATAGAAGATTTTCTTTTTAAATAATGTATATTGTGACATTGTATCTATTTTTAGAAAAAAAAAATTCTGTTGTACTAATTAAGGTTATTTTGTAAATTTCAGACATTTGTGGATTCATGCCCCATATTTTCTCCCGAACTTGCCTCCTCATTGGGGGATAAGGGCGGGTTCTTCACTTTTCACTATATAGTAGAGCTGCAGGATTCTGGCCAAAATGAGAATCACGATTTTTTTGCTTGGAATAAAGATCACGATTCTCTGTGTAACATCTTTTACATTATAAAAAAAATTAGGATAACTTTACGGTTTTGTTTTATTTTTTTTTATTTTTTTATTCATTAAAGTGTATTAATTGCGTTTGAAAGACTGCTGCGCAAATACAGTGTGACATAAAAATTTACAACAATCACCATTTTATTCTGCAGGGTCTCTGCTAAAAAAATATATATATATATATATAAATGTTTGGGGGTTCTAACTACTTTTCTAGGAAAAATAAACTGATTTAACTTGCAAGCAACAAGTGTAGGAAAAAGGTTTAGTCTTTAAGAGGTTAAACTTCCTTCCTCCGGCAAAGGGAAAGAAAAGATACAATGTAATCATTTGTGTTTACAGTTCAGTGGGAGACTAATGCTGATAGGCTTTTGCGGGAGGCTCTTTTTTTTTTTTTTTTGACAGCTGTTCTCTCTGCTCCCTCATAGCTATGTAAAGAATCGAGCAAGTGTCATGTTAAGATCATCAGGGGGAGTGAATCGCGATCTCGATTCTGTTACGATTAATCGTGCATCTCTATATAGAATAACATTACTATATAGAATAACATTTAGGAAAAGAAAATAAGATTTTACAGGTACAACATATGGTTTTAGGAGCCAAAGCTGTTTTTTTTTTCTTTTTTGGTAATGATAGTAATCTTGATAATTTTTTTCAGGTTTTTTACCCCTCAAAATTAAACCATAATGGATGTGAAAACAGAATTGCCAGTAAAATTAACTACTTTGTGTCCACAGATTGAAGAGATGAGAGGACTGCAGTCAGGACTGACCAGACAGGATAATGGATCTGACAGGAGGGGGGGTCATAAAATCTCAGGAATGTGGAATATTTGGAGCTACACCTCTCAGATATTCTTCTACCACTCAGACCTTTGTTTACAGGAGCGTGCTGCAAAAATAAGTCTTTATCTTCAGAGAGCTGTATAAGGATCAGTCTTACAGGAACTCTTCACCTTTCTTCACATAAAGCTGGCTATACACTGAAAGAACCTAAAATTAACATTTGTACAAAAATTCATCACTACAATGAATGTCATTTGAAAGTAGTTTAAGATTTTGTTTGCTTTTAACATTCGATTTTGGAATGAATGGACTTTATTTATTTATTTATTTATTTATTATTTCAGGTACTTGTATAGCGCTGTCAATTTACGCAGCGCTTTTACATATACATTGCACATTTACATCAGTCCCTGCCCTCAAGGAGCTTACAATCGAAGGACTTTACCAAACAAAAACTTCTTACATTGGTAGAATACATTTTTTCCATCCTGCTCCAAATTTTCGTCATCACTGCAGTTGAAAACAAAGGGCAATTTAACCCAAAAAAATGATTAGAAAGACGAATGAACGAAAAACGAATTAAATTCTACTAGTACATGTCCAGCTTAACATAAGGGGAATACTTCACACCAAAATCAAACACAATCAAATCTCCATATAATGTTATAATAAATCCTCCCCATCCAAACCCAGGTCTGTGTCTGATATAGTCACATGGATCGAACGTTGTAAAGCGCTGCACAAACTGTTGGCGCTTTATAAATCCTGTATAATAATACAAATAATAAGATACTCTGTACAGTTTTAAGACTGGGGTCATACAAGGGTGTAGTTTGTGCTATGTTCAAAAATGACTGCATTTCTTAGAAAGATTAATAAAATCAGATACATACTGTACCATACATACTGTACCATACATACTGTACCATACATACCGTACCATACATACTGTACCATACATACTGTACCATGCATACTGTACCATACATACTGTACCATACATACTGTACCATACATACTGTACTATGCATACTGTACCATACATACTGTACCATGCATACTGTACCATACATACTGTACCATACATACTGTACCATGCATACTGTACCATATATACTGTACCATGCATACTGTACCATATATACTGTACCATGCATACTGTACCATGCATACTGTACCATGCATACTGTACCATATATACTGTACCATGCATACTGTACCATATATACTGTACCATGCATACTGTACCATGCATACTGTACCATGCATACTGTACCATGCATACTGTACCATATATACTGTACCATGCATACTGTACCATACATACTGTACCATGCATACTGTACCATGCATACTGTACCATACATACTGTACCATGCATACTGTACCATACATACTGTACCATGCATACTGTACCATACATACTGTACCATACATACTGTACCATGCATACTGTACCATGCATACTGTACCATATATACTGTACCATGCATACTGTACCATACATACTGTACCATGCATACTGTACCATGCATACTGTACCATACATACTGTACCATGCATACTGTACCATACATACTGTACCATGCATACTGTACCATATATACTGTACCATGCATACTGTACCATACATACCGTACCATACATACTGTACCATGCATACTGTACCATGCATACTGTACCATGCATACTGTAGCATGACTTGTATCTGTTTCTGTGCAATGGAATATGGAGTAATGGGTAGGCAGCTGCTGTCACCGAGTTATATATCCTGCACCAGGAGGGTATATATAATGTAATGAAGTTATTTATGGTGTAGCGCTACCAAACCCCCCCTTACTATTGTACTTCCTATATAATAAAAACCAAGAACCATGTTGAAAGATCAATTTAGATGGAAAGGAGCTTCAACAATTTTATTGGTTGGAGATTAGTACTTATATGTGTTTTACTATGAGGTGGTGCCGACCTGTATGACCTTTTATCTAAATTATATTTTTGCTGTATATAAAGTCCCCTCTCCCTCCCTCCCCCTCCCCCTCCCCCCTCCCCCTCTCCCCCTCCCCCTCTTGCTCCCCCCTCTCTCTCTCTCCCTCCCTCTCTTTCTCCCTCTTGCTCCCCCCTCTCACTCCCTCCCCCACCCTCTCTCTCTCCCCCCTCTTCCTCTCACTCTCACTCACTCTCTCTCCCTCCCCCACCCTCTCTCTCCCCCCCCCCTCTTCCTCTCACTCCCTCCCCCACCCTCTCTCTCTCTCCCCCTCCTTCCTCCCCCTCTCTCCCCCCCCCTCTCTCTCTCTCTCCCCCTTGCTCTCTCCCCCCTCCCCCCTCTCTCTCTCTCTCCCCCTCCCTCTCTCCCCCCTCTCCCCCCCTCTCTCTCTATCTTTCTCTCCCTCCCTCCCTCTCCCCCTCCCCCTCTCTCCCTCCCTCCCTCTCCCTCTCTCCCTCCCTCCCTCTCCCTCTCTCCCTCCCTCTCTCCTCTCTCCCTCCCTCTCCCTCTTTTTCTCTCTCTCTCCCCCTACCTCTTCCTCTCTCTCTCCCTCTCCCCCTCCCTCTTCCTCTCTCTCTCCCTCTCCCCCCCCCTCTCTCTCTCCCTCCCCCTCTCTGTCTCTTCTCGCTTTTTGAAAGTTTCAAAAAACGGATTATGACGGAAGTGGATAAACTGATGTAAATGGATTGATAAATATATAGTGCGCTAAAATTATAAACAGTGCATACAATAGGTGTAAAAACCAAATGACTGAAATGACATAAAATGGGATCTTGAACGCAAACAGTCCATAAAAAGTTCATAAAGTCCTAAAAGTGCAATTAATCACATCGGTGCTTATATGAAGGATCGCACTTCAACAAGTGAACTCAACAACAAAAAAAATCTTGCTTTGAAAGGTGCAGGTGTTCCCCTTACCAGACGGGTGAAAATGAGGTGCAATAAGAATCTCCAAACCAGCATAAGTGCAGTGATAAAGATAGACCAGCTCTGCCCACCTCCTGAACAGTCCTCTTACCAGATCCGATTAAGGCATAAATGTAAATAACCACTGGATATCCTTTCACCAACAATTGTGTCTATAATGGATGTTCCCCCAGTTTTGGCTTCCGGTTGTCCCGGTATTGCTGCTGATGTGTCCTGTAACTTCCAGTACATAGGTCCAACCACCAGAACGCTTTTCTTTTCAATCTGTAGCTGTTGTAATTTTCTGAAAGAGACAACCGGAAGCCAAAACTGGGGGAACATCCATTATAGACACAATTGTTGGTGAAAGGATATCCAGTGGTTATTTACATTTATGCCTTAACTACTTGCCGACCGCCGCAAGTAGATATACTGCGGCGGTCAGCCCCGGCCAGGCAAAGTGACGTATATATACGCCACTAGCCTGTGACCGGTTTGTGAGCCAATAGCGTGTGAGCGCGCGCCCGCCGCGGCTCGTTCATGGAGGAGTCCGCGCGTGTGACCGGCGGACCCGATGTCCGCCGGTCACACTACAATCGTCGGTAGAGCGGGAGAAAGGCAGAGCGGCTTATGTAAACAAGCCGCCTGTCATTCTCCCCTGTGTAAAAATGGAGATCAGACGGTTCTCCTATGTAGAACCGTTGATCTCTGTTTTTACAATAGGAGACATGTCCCACTACAGTTAGAAACACGCCCCTAGGACACACTTAACCCCTCCCTCCCCAATACAGTTAACCCCTTCCCTCCCAGTGTCATTTTTTACAGTAACAGTGCATATTTTTAGCACTGATTACTGCAGTAATGTCACTGGTAACCCCAAAAGTGTCAAAAATGTCAGTCAAGGGTCCGATCTGTCCGCCGCAATGTCGCAGTCCCGCAAAAAAAAACGCAGATCGCCGCCATTACTCGTTAAAAAAAAAAACACCAAAAATGACAAAAATCTTTCCCTTTGTTAGTAAACGCGATAACTTTTCCGCAAACCAATCAAAATACGCTTTTTGCGATTTTTTTTTACCAAACATATGTAGCATAAAACAAATTGGCCCGAAAATGTTAAAAAATGTTGATTTTTACATTTTTTTGGGGAATTTCATATAAAAAAATTGGAAAAATATTGTTATTTTTGCAAAATTGACGCTCATTTTTTTGTTTATAGCGCATGATCAAAAAATCGCACAGGTGATCAAATACCACCAAAAGAAAGCTCTGTTTGTGGGGAAAAAAAGAACGTCAAATTTGTTTAGGTACAGCGTCGCACGACCGCACAATTGTCCGTTAACCACTTTACCACTAGAGCATTTTGCTGTCTTACGTCTGGGCCACTTTTTGCGATTCGTTGCTGTGCGACTTTAACTGACAATTGCGCGGTCGTGCGACGCCGTACCCAAACGAAATTGATGTCCTTTTTTTCCCACAAACAGAGCTTTCTTTTGGTGGTATTTGATCACCTGTGCGATTTTTACTTTTTGCGCTATAAACAAAAAAAGAGCGTTTATTTTGAGAAAATAACAATATTTTTCACATTTTTTTTATATGAAATTCCCCCCAAAAAAGATGTAAAAACCAATTTTTTTTAAAATTTTTGGCCAATTTGTTTTATGCTACCTATGTTTGGTAAAAAAAAATCCCAATAAGCGTATTTTGATTGGTTTGCGCAAAAGTTATTGCGTTTACTAACAAAGGGAAAGATTTTTGTCATTTTTGGTGGGTTTTTTTTTAACGCGTAATGGCGGCGATCTGCGATTTTTTTTGCGGGACTGCGACATTGCGGCGGACAGATCGGACCCTTGACTGACATTTTTTACACTTTTGGGGGTACCAGTGACATTACTACAGTAATCAGTGCTATATATATGCACTGTTACTGTAAAAATGACACTGGCAGGGAAGGGGTTAACTTTATTGGAGAGGGAGGGGTTAATGTATGCCTGGTGCTTACTGACGTGTGGGGGGGGAGGTGACTTTGTGAGACAGGGACAGATCGGATGTCCAGCTATGCTGAACAGTCCGATCTGTCACTCCCTGTCACTGAGGAGATCCGCCCGCTTGTGTTTACACAGGCGGGCGGATCTCCACACTAGATCCCCGACGATCGGGGAAGAGCGGCGGCGATGGCCGCTGCTCCTCCCCTGGCCCGACTCCCGCTGTGAATGAAAACAGCGGGAGCGCGTCACCGGCGGCGCGCGAGCGCCGCCTACAGGGGAAGAGTCTGACGACGTAGGTCTACGTCGTCAGACGGGAACGAGCCACTTTGCCGCAGTACTATTACAGTACTTAGCGGTAAAGTGGTTAAAGTCACGCAGTAAAAAATCGCAAAAAACCCCCTGGTCGGAATGGGGGTAAAATCTTCCGGGGCTTAAGTGGTTAATCGGATCTGGTAAGAGGATATACACTCTTGACTGTTCAGGAGGTGGGCAGAGCTGGTCTATCTTTATCACTGCACTTATGCTGGTTTGGAGATTCTTATCGCACCTCATTTTCACCCGTCTGGTAAGGGGAACACCTGCACCTTTCAAAGCAAGATTTTTTTGTTGTTGAGTTCCCTTGTTGAAGTGGGATCCTTCATATAAGCACCGATGTGATTAATTGCACTTTTAGGACTTTATGGACTTTTTATGGACTGTTTGCGTTCAAGGTCCCATTTTATCTCATTTCAGTCATTTGGTTTTTACACCTATTGTATGCACTGTTTATAATTTTAGCGCACTATATATTTATCAATTTGTACACATATTTATCCTACAGGTTAATCAGATTTAGTTGCAGTTTATTTATTTATCTGTTTATCAGCGCTGACTTTACATTTAAATGATGTAAATGGATGATCACCCATTTACATCCATAGAGATGCATTGATGTCCCTTTTTCATCCGTCAATGGATGGATGAAAAATGGACAGACGGACAGCATGTGTGAAAAGGGCCGTAGGCTCCATTCACACTTGTACAACTGGTGACTTTGGAGTGCAACTTTGACACAATTTTGGATGGGTGTGATGATGCGACTTTGGCTTTATACAACCATTGCACAACTGTCGCATGTATAACATTCAGGTGGGACTTTCACGCATCTTTTAAGGGTTTGCATTGCAGTCTATGGCACTCAGGTCGCATGAAAGTTGAACCAAAGTAGCGCAGAATCCTATTTAAAGTTGCTGAGACTTTAATTCACACATATTTGAATGGTTGTCATTGAAAAACATGGGGTGCGACCTGTCATGCAACTTTAGTGTCCAAAGTCGCACAAGTGTGAACGGAGCCTTAATCTCCCCCCCTATGTCCGCAATTAACAGACTCCTCCTTCTCTCATTTTCTGCCTCCATCCTTTATAAGTAACTCTGCCCTCCCAGTGCATTCACTTTCTCTCGGAGTCGCATCTATACCGTCGTATTGCAGTGACTATATTTTTCATTTACTGTCGTTTGTCTGAAGACCGCATTCCAAAGTGCAATCAGATATATTTCCTGCCTGTTGCCGTGTCAGGCGGGGAGGATTTACATGGGGGTGCGAAAGTGGACAATCCTGAGAATAGCTCTTGAAGTCATTATCCCTGAAAGGTAATCAATGGCCGCCTACCACGGAGAGCACTTTGCAGACTCCCCTCCCTCCCCGCAGAAGAGTTTTCTCCTGACACTGACGTGCGATCGGTGCAATAACATTTGCTGGTCCTAATGATTTACAGGGCAGCTTCTGATATTGTTTCAACTCCTGAAAGCCTCTTATACCATTGGCTCATATGGGAGGCCGAATAAAATGAGAAGACTGCTAATAAAATGCTTGTAGGTTCTATAGAAATCGCCTCGGGGGAAACTTTCACAAATCGAACAGTTTCTTCTGGGAGTTGCCGGAGCTGAATCTGTAAAAGGTTCCTGGTGCTCAACATGCGGCCCGAGGGCCACATGCGGCCCTTTGGTATCAGACCTCAGCAGTCTGTAGTGGGAACATTGATCTCTTCTCTATTAGCCTCATGTTCCCAGCTTTGTATTGCCCCCTGCAGCATCTTCCCAGTCAACAATGTAGCATGTCCTCACTCTCTGATCCTCATTTCCTCTATACTAGGGTGACCAGACATCTCCGGTTTCCGGGGACAGTCCCCGGATTGAGGACACTGTCCCCGGACCAAGTCTGTCCCCAGTTTTGTCCCCGGATTTAGGGCCGGATTAATGTAGACAGGGCATCCCATGCTGGCTGAGAAACAGCCTGGTGGTTCAGATGCAGGCGCCCCCTGCTGGGCGATCTCACTGCCACTCCTGCTGCTGTTTAGTGGAGGAGAGGCAGAGCCAAAAAGTGACTGTGTGGAGGGCTGAGACCAGGAGATGAGCAGATGGGGGGGGGGGGGGGGGGTTGTTTGTACACAGGTGAGGGCATTAGTGGAGCAGGGGTCAGAGCTGATGCACCTGCATTGAGAGATGGAGAGTTTAGCCATTGTGGGGGAAGGGCTAAGAGGTAGCTTAGGACTACATAATACACAGAGCACTGGGCACCGGACTGCATAATACACAGAGCCTGGGCACAGGACTGCATAAAACACAGAGCGCTGGGCACAGGACTGCATAATACACAGAGCCTGGGCACAGGACTGCATAAAACACAGAGCGCTGGGCACAGGACTGCATAAAATACAGAGCGCTGGGCACAGGACTGCATAATACACAGAGCACTGGGCACAGGACTGCATAATACACAGAGCCTGGGCACAGGACTGCATAAAACACAGAGCGCTGGGCACAGGACTGCATAATACACAGAGCCTGGGCACAGGACTGCATAAAACACAGAGCGCTGGGCACAGGACTGCATAAAATACAGAGCGCTGGGCACAGGACTGCATAATACACAGAGCACTGGGCACAGGACTGCATAATACACAGAGGGCTGGGCACAGGACTACATAATACACAGAGGGCTGGGCACAGGACTGCATAATACACAGAGCGCTGGGCACAGGACTGCATAATAAACAGAGGGCTGGGCACAGGACTACATAATACACAGAGCGCTGGGCACAGGACTGCATAATAAACAGAGGGCTGGGCACAGGACTGCATAATACACAGAGCACTGGGCACAGGACTGCATAATACACAGAGGGCTGGGCACAGGACTGCATAATACACAGAGCGCTGGGCACGGGGCTGCATACTACACAGAGCGCTGGGCACAGGACTGCATAAGACACAGAGCACTGGGCACAGGACTACATAATACACAGAGCACTGGGCACAGGACTACATAAAACACAGAGGGATGGGTACAGGACTACATAATACACAACCTCTGCAGCAACGCTGGCAGCACTCATACATATATTTCCCAAAGACAGCCTCTGGATCAGTGGCGGCTAGTGCTCCATGGGCTGGGGGGGCGGGCGCAGCAGACGGACCACACCATACCCCACCCCCACCACACCAGCTCCAGCCCGCACACCATACCCCCCCCCCCCCAGTCGCCGGCTCACTCACCCTGGAATGACATGGTGAGGGCAGGCGGCATCTGTGGCAGTGACTTCGCCCTCAGTCTTTGTGAGTCAGGCTTCCCCTGCGTCTCCTCCCTCCTCCTCCTCCTTGGCCAATAACATTTACTTCTCCTTGTGGCCAATCAGGATGGGCCGCCACTACTCTGGATATGACTCTGAGCATGTGTACTCATCTTCTTTGGTTGACCATGGAGAGGCCTGTTCTGAGTGGAACCTGTCCTGTTAAACCGCTGTATGGTCGTGGCCACCGTGCTGCAGCTCAATTTCAGGGTCTTGGCAATCTTCTTATAGCCTAGGCCATCTTTATGTAGAGCAACAATTCTTTTTTTTCAGATCCTCAGAGAGTTCTTTGCCATGAGGTGCCATGTTGAACTTCCAGTGACCAGTATGAGAGAGTGAGAGCAATAACACCAAATTTAACACACCTGCTCCCCATTCACACAGTGGCGGCTAGGGCTCAAAATTTTTTGGGGGGAGGGGGGGCGCAAAAAGAAAAATGTAATAGGTATTGATTCGGGGGAAAAAACGCATCAATGCAGTGACCAGCTTGCATGCCCCCATCAATGCAGTGACCAGCTTGCATGCCCCCATCAATGCAGTTACCAGCATGCCGTGCCCCCATCAATGCAGTGACCAGCTTGCATGCCCCCATCAATGCAGTGACCAGCTTGCATGCCCCCATCAATGCAGTTACCAGCATGCCGTGCCCCCATCAATGCAGTGACCAGCTTGCATGCCCCCATCAATGCAGTGACCAGCTTGCCTGCCCCCATCAATGCAGTGACCAGCTTGCCGTGCCCCCATCAATGCAGTGACCAGCGTGCCGTGCCCCCATGATCAATGCAGTGACCAGCGTGCCGTGCCCCCATCAATGCAGAGACCAGTGTGCGTGCATGCCCCCTTCAAAGCAGTGTGTGGGCCCCCCCCCTGACAACCTAAGGCCCCCCCTGACTCCCTGAGGCATCACTTCACTTACCCCACACTGGTGCCGTCACCGTGCCTGGCGTGCTGCTGACGGGAGTCGGGACTACTCAGACGAGACGACCTCTTCTGTCTTCTTCCTCGTTCACGCGCTGGCCCTCCTCTCTGGTCTGACGGCGGGCGAGAAGGTGATGACGTGAAGCCGGGATGGTGAGTGACTGACGCACGCACCGCCCCCACGCGTCACGTCACCCGGGATGTCCTCCTGTATGATTGGTCCAGGCTGGAGTCTGGACCAATCACAGCCAGGACAGCACTAAAGTGGGGAGTGTCGGGGCGCATTGATCTGCGCCCCGATGACCCCCAGAAGGCCACCAATCCACGCCTCTGCCTGGCGCACGTGGGGTGCAAACCCCCCCCCCCCCCATAGACCGTAGTAGGTCCGGCGCCCCTAGTGGGCTGAAAATGATAATTTTTTTTATCTCTTTTTTTTTTATTGGGGGGGGGGCGGTGCCCCTGCGTCCCCTATAGACCGGCCGCCACTGCATTCACACCTGAGAACTTGTAACACTAACGAGTCACATGACACCGGGGAGGGAAAATGACTAATTGGGCCCAATTTGGACATTGTCACTTAGGGGTGTACTCACTTTTGTTGCCAGCGGTTTAGACATTAATGGCTGTGTGTTGAGTTATTTTGAGGGGACAGCAAATGTACACTGTTATACAAGCTGTACACTCACTACTTTACATTGTAGCAAAGTGTCATTTCTTCAGTGTTGTCACATGAAAAGATAGAATAAAAGATTTACAAAAATGTGAGGGGTGTACTCACTTTTATGAGATACTGTATGTAGCAGAATACATATTGGCCTAAAGTGATGAAGAAATTCGATTTTTTTAAATTTTTTTTATTGGATATGTTTTATGGCAGAAAGTAACAAGTATTGATTTTTTTTTTTTTTTTTAAATTGTTGGTCTTTTTTTTTGTTTAAAGCGCAAAAAATTTAAAACCGCATAGTTGATCAAATTCACGAAAAGAAAGCTCTATTTGTGGGAAAAAATTACATAATTTTTATTCGGGTACAATGGCAGCAATCAGCGAATGGACTGTGACATTTCGGCGGACAGATCGGACCCCTAACTGAAATTTTTGACACTTTTGGGGGACCAGTGACATTACTACAGTAATCAGTGCTAAAAAATATGCACTGTTACTGTACTAATAACACTGGCAGGGAAGGGGTTAACACCAGGGGCAATCAAAGGGTTAAATGTGTCCCTAGGGGGTGCTTTCTAACTGTGTGGGGGATGGGCTTGCTGCATGAACACAGAGACCTGTGTTCCTAAATAAGAGGATCCCTGTGGTCATTACTGACAGAACAGCGGTCTGCTGTGTTTACAACAGCAAACCGCCGTTCTGTCTCCACAGGGAGTGATCGTGGGTGCCCGGCAGAAATCACAGTCGCCAGACCCTCCAAACGGCTTCCCCTGTGGTGAATGACAGCGCGTGCGCGCCTCTGCTAGCGGTCCTGCGAAGCAGCGTACAGGTACAACATTTTACGGGACAGAGCCGACCTACCGCAGTAAAACTATGGCGGCTGGTTGGCAAGCGGTTAATTTAATGCAGTGCCGTATCCCAAAAAATGGCCTGGTCATGAAGGGGGGGGGGGCAAATCTTCCAGGGGACAAGTGGTTCATATCAGGATTTTGAACATGAGACCCCTTTCACACGGTCTGCCTGTCAGGTTTTCAGGCGGACGTGATCGGACCTTGCATGCTCTCCTATGGAGCGGCAGATGTCAGCAGACACATATCCGCGGACATCCGCCGCTATCTGATCCTTTACCGCTAAATCCAGACAGATGGTGGTCCTATTTTCCATCCGTCTGGCAGATCATATGAAGACGGACTGGCGGTCTGTTTTCACCCGATTTCCCCATAGAGGAGAGCGGGACCTGGTCCGCCCCGTGCTCTGCACAATGAGCTGAGACTAGGATTGCCACCTCATCCCAGGACACATATCAACCACTTCTGCACTGGAAGGATTTGCCCCTTTAAAGCGGAGTTCCGGCCACAAAATCATGCCTGTAGATTTTATGGCATCCGCTTCCTTATCCTTACCTGAGCAATAATTGGATATTCCCGGCCTTTTTTATTTTTAGAGAGCATAATATACTCACCTTACCATCCACTTCCTCTTTCCTCGGCCGTGCGGCCCGCGCCGTCACTTCCTGTCCCGCAATGCGTCCTCGGAGCTCTTACTCGTGGCTCCCAGGATGCAATGGGCAGTGACAAAGGCGGCCGGACGCTCCTCTCATCACGTTATTTCCAAACAGGAAACAAATACTATGGAAACAAACACTATGCCGATCGCATAGTACTGGGCATGCGCGAGATTTCGCGCTGGATTCCCCGGCCTCCGCCCACTACAACCAGGAAGCTGGGCAGACATTTCCCCTCAATGGACTCGGCGATCCAGGACAAAGATGGCGGCGCTCACAATCATTTTTATAAAGCAAGATTTCATGCTTGCAAACATATTATTACAATGTATGAAACAGGATTAGCGGATGTATAGAGGTCGAAGGGTCACTGTTTGGGGGACATTAAAAAAAAAAAAAAAAAGGATTCTGTGGCCGGAACTCCGCTTTAATGACCAGGCCATTTTTTTGGGATTCGAGACTACGTTATTTTAACGGACAATTGCGCAGTCGTGTGACGCTGTACCCAAATAAAATTGATATCCTTTTTTCCCCACAAATAGATCTTTTGGTGGTATTTGATCACCTGTGCGATTTCTATTTTTTGCGCTATAAATAAAAAAAGAGCAACAATTAAGAAAAAACAAAAAAAATATATATATATTTTTCGCATTCTGCTATAAAACATTCCCCCCCCCCCCCCAAAAAAAAAATTAAAAATCTATTTTTTTCATCCGTTTAGTCCAGTTTGTTTTCTGCTACATATTTTTGGTAAAAAAAAAAAAAATCTCAATAAGCGTATTTTGATTTGCTTGCATAAAAGTTATCACGTCTACAAACTACGGGAAAGATTAATATCATTTTTTTTATTTATTTATTTATTTTACTAGTAATGGCGGCGATCAGTGATTTTTAGCGGGACTGCGACATTGCGGCGGACAGATCGGACCCCTAACTGACATTTTTGGGGGGACCAGTGACATTACTACAGTAATCAGTGCTATACATATGCACTGTTACTGTAATAATGACACTGGCAAGGAAAGGTTAAACCTGGGGTGATCAAAGGGTTAAGTGTGAGCCTAGGGGGTGACTGTATGGGGGAGGGATGAACACAGACATCAATTTTATTTGGGTACAGAGTCGCATGACCGCGCAATTTTCTGTTAAAGTAACGCACTAGTATGAAACGATCACGGTGTACCGTGAAAAAAACCTACCGACGCGGCGGTTACATAAAACAGCTGTGCTGAAATACGAGTCATCTCCGCTCCTGTCCCTGTCACTTCCCTGCTCTCGGCAAGTAAATATAAAAGCGGCTCTCGGCTCCGTGATTTATGTATTCATACACCCGCCGCCGCTTTTATATTTACTATCCGAGATCAGGGAATTGGCAGGCACAGGAGCGGAGATGACTCGTATTTCAGCACAGCTGTTTTAATGTAACCGCTGCGTTACATACAGTGCCGAGCACCGGAAGTGACGAGGGGTAGGTTTTTCTCACGGGTAGGTAATTCTCACGGAACACCGCAATTGCGGCCGCCGCTTCCGGGTTGTGCGGCAGTCTGTGCATGGGCAGTAGGTAACCGAGTGTCGGAACTCGGTGCGCATGCGCGGGAGAGAAGCGTGACGTCACTCGCGCATGCGTGGGGCATCCGAACGGCCGAATGGCGCCCTATTTAAACTTCTCTGATGCCTGGAGCTGGTGGGAAGGTCGGCGTTTGTGGATAGCCTCCCCCAGCTCCACGGCTTTTGTTGGAAAGGTAGAGTACTGCTTACCTTCCCCCCCCCCCTACCAAAGCTCTATATATATATATTAATGGGGGGTCTTTTTCTTGTACCTTGATTCAGTCAGCAGGACTTTGTATCTGTGCCTTAAATTATGGATTTGTCTCCGCCCCCCCCGGTGGCCAGCCCGCTCATGCCAGGTATGTGCAGGGCTGGAAGGGGGCGGGGAGGGTTTTTCTATCCATCTATGGCCAGTGCCCTTTTTTCTATGTTTTGCATGTCTGTCTCCGGCTCTTTTAGGTCCGATCCGCAGCCTAATGCACGCAGTGAAGATCGGCGTTCTAAATCGCAACTCGGGCACTCCTCATCCAGGTCCAGACACAGGTCCCCCCATAGTTCGGGGCGCGAGGGCCAATCCTCTTCCGCTAAACATCATGGCCGCTCAGAGCGTCCTCATGGAAGAAAATGCTGGGGATGTGATATACTGGTTCCGGACGGTTCCCGGACCGTTGTTATGTCCAAGCAACGGGCGAGCGGGAAAACTCAGACCAGTGCATAGAAGAAGTAGTGCGCAAAGTCCTCAAAGACTCTCTGGCTGACCTACACCGTCCAAGTACATCTGCTGGGCCGTCTCGCTCACCAGAGAGGGACAATCTGGATCAAGACCCCTTTGAGGCTTCTCAGCCCAGTCATCCCTCCATCCTTCCTTTCCCTCCATCCTTCCTGTCCTGATGGACTCCATGGCAGCAGGAGTCCCCTCCCGATTCCTGAGTAGGCTAGTTACAGAACACGGATGCTGAAAGGGAGCAAAGATTTATGGGAGTGGGGTCCTATAGGGTAGGAGAGGAGGCGGGGCTACCCGAACGTATGCTGCCATGGAGTCCACCAGGAAAGGAAAATTACGGTATTTGATATCAATTTTCCGTTATATATATATATATAATTTATTTTTTTCAAAATTGTCGCTCTTTTTTTGTTTATAGCCCAAAAAATAAAAATCGCAGAGGTGATTAAATATAAAAAAAAAGACATCAATTCGATTTGGGTACAGACTCGCACGACCACGCAATTGTCTGTTAAAGTAACGCAAGTCCCCCCAAAAGTGTCAAAAATGTCAGTCAGGGGTCCAATCTGTCCACCGCAATGTCGCAGTCCCACAGAAAATCACAGATTGCCGCCATTACTAGTAAAAAAAAAAAAACAATAAAAATGACATAAATCTTTCCCATAGTTAGTAGACGTGATAACTTTTACGCTTATTGCGATTTTTTTTTTTAACCAAAAATACATAGCAGAAAACAAATTAGCCTAAAATGTTAAAACATTTGATATTTAGTTTTTGTTTTTTTCTGGGAATATTATATAGCAGAAAGTGAAAAATGTTTTTTTTTTTTTTTATATAGCAGAATGTGAAAATATATAAATAAAAATGACATAAATCTTTCTCCTAGTTTGTACAGTGCCTTGCGAAAGTATTCGGCCCCCTTGAACTTTGCGACCTTTTGCCACATTTCAGGCTTCAAACATAAAGATATAAAACTGTCATTTTTTGTGAAGAATCAACAAGTGGGACACAATCATGAAGTGGAACTAAATTTATTGAATATTTCAAACTTTTTTTTAACAAATAAAAAACTGAAAAATTGGGCGTGCAAAATTATTCAGCCCCCTTAAGTTAATACTTTGTAGCGTCACCTTTTGCTGCGATTACAGCTGTAAGTCGCTTGGGGTATGTCTCTATCAGTTTTGCACATTCTAAGGAATTGCGTGAGGACTCGAGGACATACAATGCAATTAGAGGAGAAGCGTTTTAACCTCAGGCAACGAGGAGGGTTCTTTACTGTTAGGGCTACAAGATTGTGGAATTCTCTACCACAAGAGGTGGTTTCTGCGGGAAGTATGGTGGCTTTTAAAAGACTCTTAGACTTACATCTCAAGGATCAGGACATTAAGGGCTATGTGAGATGATTACGGCTACACATACCTACACAGGTTGAACTGGATGGACTATTGTCTTTATTCAACCTCACCTACTATGTAACTATGTAACTATGAGAGACTGAAATTTTTGCCCATTCCTCCTTGCAAAACAGCTCGAGCTCAGTGAGGTTGGATGAAGAGCGTTTGTGAACAGCAGTTTTCAGTTCTTTCCACAGATTCTCGATTGGATTCAGGTCGGGACTTTGACTTGGCCGTTCTAACACCTGGATATATTAATTTGTGAACCATTCCATTGTAGATTTTGCTTTATGTTTTGGATCATTGTCTTGTTGGAAGACAAATCTCCGTCCCAGTCTCAGGTCTTTTGCAGACTCCATCAGGTTTTCTTCCAGAATGGTCCTGTATTTGGCTCCACCCATCTTCCCATCAATTGTATCCATCTTCCCTGTCCCTGCTGAAGAAAAGCAGGCCCAAACCTAACGTTTTGCATTGTTGCCAAAAAGTTTGATTTTGGTTTCATCTGACCAGAGCCCCTTCTTCCACATGTTTGGTGTCTCCCAGGTGGCTTGTGGCAAACTTTAAACAACACTTTTTATGGATATCTTTAAGAAATTACTTTCTTGCCACTCTTCCATAAAGGCCAGATTTGTGCAGTATCCGACTGATTGTTGTCCTATGGCATAGAGTCTCCCACCTCAGCTGTAGATCTCTGCAGTTCATCCAGAGTGATCATGGGCCTCTTGGCTGCATCTCTGATCAGTCTTCTCCTTGTATGAGCTGAAAGTTTAGAGGGACGGCCAGGTCTTCGTAGATTTGCAGTGGTCTGATACTCAGTCGGGATTCGAACCCATGACCAGCCACATCCCAGGCGTTAGCCCTGCTTACTAGACATTCCTCCCTGAAGCCTATTATTTCAACCTTAGTCTTGCCAAGCCTTGCTCATCACCCTTGATTCCCCACGCCTGGTACTTCCCTATATAAGTCCAGCCCCTTGCACTCAAGCTTGCTGATTATTGAGCTCCTGAGCCTTGATCAAGCTTCTCCTCACCTGCTGTTCTTATCTACTACCCCTAATCCACTGCTGACCAGGAATTGACTACCGACTACTCTTCTGCTTTGTCCCTACCTACTGAACTGCTACCTCCGTTGCCAATCTGGAGTGTCTGACCACGCTTACTGCTGCCCACCCCGACCTTTGGCTCGTCTGACCGAACCTGCACTCTGCCTGGCTGGGTGATCCTGGGGACTGTGACCTGGTGTTAGCTTGCAGCGCAGTCTATCCCCACCATCAGGGGCTCTAGTGAAAACCAGCTAGCACTTAGTTTCCGCACCTCAGGTGAACCCGTGTCCTCATCAGAGTACTACCTGGTGTCCATCTGGTATCCAGCACTGCTACCACCGTAGCCAACCCGGATTGTCTGACCACGCTTCTGCCAGACTTCCTGCACCTACTACCAGCCTGCGGTCCTTGCCACTGGGCTCCACTCCTACCTCCAGCCAGCAGTCCTCTGACTCAGGTGAGCCTGTAGGATTGTTACATACTCCTTCCATTTCAATATTATCGCTTGCACAGTGCTCCTTGGGATGTTAAGAGCCCATTCACACTAGCGCGACTTGTGAGGCGACTTGTGTGCCCTCAAGTCACCCCAAGTCGCTTGACATAACAAAAGCAATGTTAATCAATGAGTGCCGTCTTAATTGGCACTACTGAAGTCGCTCCGACTTCAGAAAAGGGTCCTGTACTACTTTGAGGCGACCTGTGATCCGACTTGTCCCATATACTTCAATGGGAGTCGCCTCCTTATCTTAATTGACGCGACTTGTGATCCGACTTGTGATCCGACTTTCCATAAAAATGGTCCTGAACAAGAAAAAAAAAGCATTTTTCTTATAATTTTTATTAGAACAGGAATATGGCTCCTCTCCACCTGGCCGTTTTTCTTGCAGGCATTTATCGGGCATTTTTGGAGGCAGGCATGACTTTTTTTGGATTAGTGTCTGCGGGGTCCAAAAAGTGTCCCTGTGAAGTTTCATCTCTGTAGTATGTCCAGAACCAGAAAAAAAAAAGCATTTTTCTTATAATTTTTATTAGAACAGTATTATGGCTCCTCTCCACCTGGCCATTTTTCTTGCAGGCATTTATCAGGCATTTTTAGAGGCAGGCATGACTTTTTTTGTATTTAGTGTCTGGGGGGGGTCCAAATAGTGTCCCTGGGAAGTTTCATCTCTGTAGCATGTCCAGAACCAGGAAAAAAAAAGCATTTTTCTTATAATTTTTATTAGAACAGGAATATGGCTCCTCTCCACCTGGCCGTTTTTCTTGCAGGCATTTATCGGGCATTTTTGGAGGCAGGCATGACTTTTTTTGGATTTGGTGTCTGGGGGGTCCAAAAAGTGTCCCTGTGAAGTTTCGTCTCTGTAGCATGTCCAGAACCAGAAAAAAAGAGCATTTTTCTTATAATTTTTATAAGAACAGGAATATGGCTTCTCTCCACCTGGCCGTTTTTCTTGCTGGCATTTATCGGGCATTTTTTTGGCGTCTCTGGAGGCAGGCATGACTTTTTTGGATTTAGTGTCTGGGGTGTCAAAAAAGTGTACCTGTGAAGTTTCAGCTCTGTAGCATGTCCAGAACCCACACTGAACCCACACTGCTGTATTAATAATTATAAGAAAAATGCTTTTTTTTTTCTGGTTCTGGACATGCTATAGAGATGAAACTTCACAGGGACACTTTTTGGACCCCCCAGATAATAAATACAAAAAAAGTCATGCCTGCCTCCAAAAATGCCAGATAAATGCCTGCAAGAAAAACTGCCAGGTGGAGAGGAGCCATATTCCTGTTCTAATAAAGATTATAAGAAAAATGTTTTTTTTTTTTCTGGTTCTCGACATGCTACAGAGATGAAACTTCACAGGGACACTTTTTTCATATTCTGATTGGCCAAATACAAAGTCGTTCAAAGTCGTCTATCATACAAGTCGCGTAAAAAAAATTCAGAAGTCGCGCTGAAGTCGCGCCAAAGTCACGCTAAAAAGTCGCGCTAGAAGTCGTCCCTTTATGAGGCGACTTAGAGGTCGCGCTAGTGTGAATGGGCTCTTAAAGCTTGGGAAATCTTTTTGTATCCAAATCCGGCTTTAAACTTCTCCACAACAGTATCTCGGACCTGCCTGGTGTGTTCCTTGTACTTCATGATGCTCTCTGCGCTTTAAACGGACCTCTGAGACTATCACAGTGCAGGTGCATTTATACGGAGACTTGATCACACACAGGTGGATTCTATTTATCATCATTAGTCATTTAGGTCAACATTGGATCATTCAGAGATCCTCACTGAACTTATGGAGAGAGTTTGCTCCACTGAAAGTAAAGGGGCTGAATAATTTTGCACGCCCAATTTTTACGTTTTTTATTTGTTAACAAAGTTTGAAATATCCAATAAATTTCATTTCACTTCATGATTGTGTCCCACTTGTTGTTGATTCTTCACAAAAAATTACAGTTTTATATCTTTATGTTTGAAGCCTGAAATGTGGCAAAAGGTCGCAAAGTTCAAGGGGGCCGAATACTTCCGCAAGGCACTGTAGATGCGATAACTTTTGCGCAAATAAATCAATATACACTTATTGGGTTGGGATATTTTTTTACCAAACCATTTGTAGCACAATACAAATTGGCCTAAAATGATGAAAAAATTTGATATATAGTTTTTTTTTTTTTTTTCTGGGAATATTATATGACAGAAAGTGAAAAATATTGTTTTTTATTTTTTTTTTAGAATTGTCCTTTTTTTGTTTATAGCGCAAAAAACAAAAATCGCAGAGGTGATCAAATACCACCAAAAGAAAGCTCTATTTGTAGGGAAAAAAAGGACATTAATTTTATTTGGGTAGGCCTAAAATGTTAAAAAATTTTGATTTTTAATTTTTTTTTTCGAGAATGTTATATAGCAGAATGTGAAAATCATATATATATATATATATATATATATATATATATATATATATATTTATTTTTTTCAAAATTGTTGCTCTTTTTTGGTTTATAGCCCAAAAAATAAAAATCGCAGAGGTGATCAAATACCACCGAAAGAAAGTTCTATTTGTGGGAAAAAGAGGACATCAATTTTATTTGGGTAGGCCTAAAATGTTAAAAAATTTAGATTTTTAAATTTTTTTTTTGATAATGTTATATAGCAGAATGTGAAAATTATATATATATATATTTTTTTTTTTTTCAAAATTTCGCTCTTTTTTTGTTTATAGCGCAAAAAATAAAAATCGCAGAGGTGATCAAATACCACCAAAAGAAAGCTCTATTTGTGGGGAAACAAAAGGACATTAATTTTTTTTGGGTAGGCCTAAAATGTTAAAAAATTTTGATTTTTAATTTTTTTTTTTGAGAATGTTATATAGCAGAATGTGAAAATTATATATATATATATATATATATATATATATATATATATATATATATATGTGTGTGTATATTTTTTTTTTCCAAAATTGACGCTCTTTTTTTGCTTATAGCCCAAAAAATAAAAATCGCAGAGGTGATCAAATATAAAAAAAAAGACATCAATTTGATTTGGGTACAGAGTTGCACTACCGCGCAATTGTCTGTTAAAGTAACGCAGAGCCTGATCGCAAAATATGGCCTGGTCATTAAGGGAGAAAATCTACTTGTCCAGTAATTTTTGCCATACGTTGATTTCTGGAAATATACTCCTCTTTGCTGATCAAAAGACTTTAAATGTCTATACAAAGATTTTTTTATTATTTTTTTTATTTTTAGTGAGGCTAGTCCATTTATTGAGATAATAATAGGTGGTAAATTGCCATTACCCGGCAAGAATGAGTTTTTAGCTTAAAAATAGCTCCTGGTGTTCCTCATTACCAGGCTGAACTAACATCGCAGATGACTGATCTGAACCCGGGAGAGCCTGACAATGACCCCCTTTATGGATATAATTAGTCCTATTTGAGCTGCCCATCACTCGGATGACTTTTCCAGACAAGCCGAACGTTTGCTGGAAAATAATCTAATTTGCTGGAGGAAAAATAGAAAAGTATTTTGTTTTCAAATAAGGGAACAGAAAGCCTGTCTCATCTCATCGCAAAACCATTTTTCTTTATTTTTTATTTTATTTAAAAAAAAAAATTACCTCTAACCATAAGCCCTATCTTTCCTGTTTATCTGAAATATAAGCCATGGACCACTGCAGCATTCGTCACGACAAAAAAAAAATCTACCGGTTTCCTACTTTAGGGTAAACAATTCTTTTGCTTTTAAAAAAAAGATGATGAAAATTAAGATAAAGTCTGAGACGACTGTCAGTTGGCTCGGCTCGGCTTCCACCCCCTTCTCGTGCGGGGAGGAAAGGTAAAGCGGCCTTGTATTGTGGTTTATGTTAAATGCGATCTGATATCAAATGAGCCCATGTGGTTTCCAGTGCCACAAACTGATTAGGAGTGTCGCATCATCGCAGTGGTGAACAGAGCTTCACGCTGGAACATCACTCAGAGACAATGTAATATCGGTAATATATGACATCTTGATAAAGGCCATTGTTGAAGCGCGTGCCGTTTGTGAATGGTTACTGATTGAATTGTTACGAGGAGGGTTAAGGAGATCATAAGTGATCTCGTTGTGTTGTCCAATAGGATTCTATTAGGACATACACTATACTGTCAAAAGTATTGGGACGCCTGGCTTTACACGAACATTAACTTTAATGGCATCCAGTGGCGATTGGTGGTGCTCCATGGGCTGGGGAGGCAGACGGACCACACCATACACCCCCCCCTCCCCGGACCACACCAGACCGCACAAAATACACACAGCATTACAGTACAGGACCCACAGCATAGCATGAGATGGCAGTACAGTACAGGACCCCCCCCCCCGGCTCACTCACCCACCTGCAGCAGGCAAACGGCGGCAGAGGCTTCTTCCCTGTTTTCTGCGTCTCCTCTTACCTCTTCCTCCATGCCCAATGGCATGGCTTCTCCTTTCGGCCAATCGGGGAAACGGGTCTCAGAACCCGCTTCCTGATTGGCCAGGAGGAGAATCCGTCTGACAATAGCGAATTTTGATTCACTATTGTCACACAACTGGGTGGGCTCGGGGCGCAGTGCTCTGCGCCCCCGAGCCCACCCTTTTTGTTAGCCTATTAGAGCCTCTGGCAGGAAGGTTAAGGAGATCATAAGTGGTGTCATTGTGTTGTCAAATAGGATTCTATTAGGACATACACTATACTGTCAAAATTATTGGGACGCCTGCCTTTACACGCACATTAATTTAATGGCAGCCAGTGGCGGCTGGTGTTCCATGGGCCGGGGGGGGGGGCGGCTGACGGACCACACCATACACACCCCCCCCGGACTACACCAGGCCGCACACAGCATTAAAGTACAGGACCCACAGCATAGCATGACACGACAGTACAGTACAGGACCCCCCCCCCCCGGACCACACCAGGCCGCACACAGTACACACAGCATTGCAGCACAGGACCCACAGCATAGCATGACACGACAGTACAGTACAGGATCCCCCCCCTGGACCACACCAGGCCGCACACAGTACACACAGCATTGCAGCACAGGACCCACAGCATAGCATGACACGACGGTACAGTACAGGACCCCCCCGGCTCACTCACCCATCTGCAGCCGGCGAACGGCGGCGGAGGCTTCTTCCCCATCTTCTGCGTCTCCTCCTCCCTCCTCCTCCATCCCCAATGGCATGGATTCTCCTTTCAGCCAATCGGGAAACGGGTCTCAGAACCCGCTTCCTGATTGGCCAGGAGGAGGATCCATCTGACAATAGCGAATTTTGATTTGCTATTTTTACACAACTGGGTGGGCTCTGTGCCCCAAGCCCACCCTTTTTTTTTGCTTATTAGAGCCTCTGGCTCTAATCACATGGCTAAAAAAAAACACATGTATGGGGGGGCGTCGCCCCTGTGCCCTATATGCACCAGCCACCACTGATGGCATCCCAGTCTTATGCTGGCCATTTACTAGTCAAAAAATCGGTCATTTGGTCTGTTAGTTTGTTTTTCGTACAGTTAATGGGCACAAATAGATGTAGAACCCTCCTAGGTAGGCAGGGCCCCTGATAAGGCAATACAGCCAGTCCTGTTGTACTGGGCCTGGCCCTATCAGCTTTACAGGGGGGCCCAGGCAGCTTTACAGTACATTTCTGCAAAATAAAAAAAACAGGGCTTTCTAAAGCCCTGTAGGAGTAGCAATCTCAGTTTGATCAGATGCTTTGGAGGCTAGAGGAGAGATCTGGGGTCTAATAGAGGACCCGTCATGGCTCATGCTATTACATGTTCAAAGCCAGGACGGGAGAGGGCCCAGGGGTGGGGTCAAGGGTGAGTCAAAGGGGGCCCCAAAATGGTAGACTGTATGGGGCCCCGTGATTTCTAACAGCGGCTCTGTAGGTAGGCGCTAGTAAGAAAGTACAGTTTTTGGCTCTGTCTGCTTACCAGAGGGGCTCCGGTAAATCCATATTGGTCTCTGCCTACCAGAGAGCAGGATTGGTTTGTAAGGTCTGCTCAATGTGCTCAGCATGCGATTCATTCAGTCTAGAGAAGTGTTTCACACTGGCCCAATAGGGAGGCATGTTGGACAGTGGTAGGAAACCTGACGAATGGGTGCATAGGCTTTGATACAGTTGGTGATTGGCGGGGGGGGAGGTCGCCTCAGTGCATTCTGGGATACTGTATGTAGCACTGCCCCCTAGGGAGCTGCTGAGATTGGATTCCACTGGGTTACCCATAGCAACAGTCTGTTAAACTTATCACTTTAAGTCCTTTGTTCAGTCAATGAACAGTCCAGGGGATTTGTGTTTTTTTGTGTTTTATTTGGAATTGGTATGGGAGAAGGGATGAGTGGGATACTCCAACTTGAACCACAATTTCTGAGGACAACTGACTGTAGTGTGTGTGCGGCAAGGCCGCTGCTTCACCTTGCCACTGAAGTGAACTAGAAGAATCTAAACTCCTGTTTAGGTTACACTTCAGAGTCTAACTTGGCACCCCCCTTTCTCTCTTGCTGTGTGTGCTGAACTCCTGTCCACTGACATTCTACTGGAGTGGTCCGCTTCCTGGGCAGACCCTCGGCAAGCTTCCCGGTACTCACGGACACTGTTTTTCCCTGGGTTGCTTCTGCCTTCAACTCCCTTGTCAGCATCCACTGGACCTTCCGGATCAGCATCACACCTCTAGCTCACCAGGCCGACTGCCTGTGACCATCTTCCATACTGACAGAAGGAGAGACAGCCGTCGCCCTCCTCCTGGGACCTTGCTTCCCGCCAAAAGACACCCTGTCCCTGTGCCAACCCACTGAGATAGTTACAAAAGCCAATGTGTCACTGGCTGGATTTTCTTCACTGTCCAACAGGCTCCCCTATTGGATACAGTGGGGACACTCCCTCAGACCAAGTGATTCAACTATACTTTCCCTAGTACCTACCTGGGAGGGTGCTACATGTATAAAAGCCTTTGGCTGGGGAGGGGGGCTGCTGCCTCCTCCTCTTTAGCAGTGGCATGCGGTGGCAGGAGGTCGTCCTGAGGGCCATAGGAACAGCTGAACCCAGAGGTCCAGGAGAGCTGACTGAGGGGGAGACACTGGAGACCTTGGGACCACAGTATCATGAGTACAGGGACTCGTGTCAAGGGGCCTGACCTGAGGGGGGCCACCCCATGTGTAGGATAGTCAGTGGACGGGTGTCGACAGTGAAGAGAAAGAGGTTGCTAGTGAGAGTGTCCTGAAGATAGTTGCTAGTTTACCAAGTCATCTTATCTAGAGAAAAGAGACTTAATCCAAATTCCATCATAGTGGCAGGGTGATTCAACAGCCTGGCTGTACCTGCAGATAGGAGTCCTCAACCACTGAGCATAGTTAATCTGGAGTATCCCACTATTTCCTTCTCCTATCCCTAATTTATAATAAACACAAAACAACCAAAATACCCCTGGACTGATTATTGGAGCGAGCCAAGGAAGGAGAAAGTAAGGACTTGAAACTGTCATTTTTGAATGCTGGTAACTGAGGGGGGACCCAAAAATGTGAAATCTGGAAGTCCTTATGGGGGCAGTGCTACATAGAAAATCGGTTTTAACTGTTCAGAGCTGAAAAATTGAAGGAACAGTTTGGAAAATTCTTCAGAACGAATGATAAATTGAATGGTTAATGTGTTTCTCGCTCAAACTTTTGCACTAGGCATATGTGACAAAATGAACAAAATACAGATCATCTGTGACGAAACGCGTTGGGTCGTGACGTGCTGAAATCACCGTAGTCTCCAGGAAGGACAGGCAAGATTTTTAGGATAGCCGGCCGGCTTTTTACATATGCGCATCTTGATGATATTGATGTAAGTGCATTACTATTCATTTAATAAACATTTGTAACGGTTTTACACTATGGCGATTTCATTGTCTTTCCTATGGGGAGCGATATTGTTTTAACACTGTGGAGGTGGATGTGAGGATACGGACATTCAGGATTATCTCGTGATTCCTCTGTATCCAAGAGGCCCTGGCGAGGTTAAGCCACAAATGTTGCTGACCTTCTAGGTCCTTATTCTCTGGTAAGAGACCAACCTTATTTGGTGGAGGATTTTTCACTTGAGTGTTGAAAGTCACCTAAATATTGCAAGGATATGAAGATTGGAGCCGTGTATTCACTTCACTGATGATGTTTCTACTGATGTGAATGGACTTTTTCCCTATTTATTTTTCACTGTTATTTTTGCGGTCATATTCCACATTTGATAGACTTTCTTACAATTTTATGTTGTCACGAGAATTTTTTGTTATTCACTGCAACTTTGTTTGTTTTTTATTGGTACTTATGGATTCATTTATGTCCATTGAACGGTTTAGCGATCAAAATTCGGTCGTGTTCCTTTTTCGAAAATGAGTTTGAATGATTTTTCGTATAGTCTATGGTCAGTCTTAGTCCGTAGGGTTCAATATTGAGTTGGCCCACCCTTTGCAGCTATAACAGCTTCAACTCTTCTGGGAAGGCTGTCCACAAGGTTTAGGAGTGTGTCTATGGGAATGTTTGACCATTCTTCCAGAAGCGCTTTGTGAGGTTGGGTGAGAAGGCCTGGCTCGCAGTCTCGGCTCTAATTCATCCCAAAGGTTGAGGTCAGGACTCTGTGCAGGACAGTCACGTTCCTCCACCCCAAACTCGCTCATCCATGTCTTTATAGACCTTGCTTTGTGCACTGGTCCAAATCATTTGGTGGAGGGGGGATTATGGTGGGGGATTGTTTTTCAGAGGTTGGGCTTGGCCCCTTAGTTCCAGTGAAGGGAACTATTAAAGTGGAGTTCCAGGCGTTTCTGTGTTTTATTGTTTATTATTCAGCAGCTGCAAAAAAGTGTAGCTGCTGACTTTTAATTAACACACACTCCCCTGTCCTACAATCCAGCGTTGCGGCCACTCGAAGCCTCGGTTCTCTCACTTTCCTCTCCCCGGCACCGGCATCACTAGTGTGGGCACCTGGCTGTGACAGCTTGCGGCTTCACAGCCAGGTGCGCACTGCACATGCGTGAGTCATGCTGTATGTCCTAAATGGCTGGGCAATCTTCTAGGACCTGTGACATGTTACAGAAGATGGGAGGGAGGGGGAGAGAACTCCTGTTCGAGATGCCTAGGTGGCCCGAGCGGGAGTACGAGTGGGAACCTGTAAAAACGAGGTACCCCCCCCCCCCAAAAAAAAAAAAAAATGACATGCCAAAATGTGACAGGTCAGGAGGTCAGGAGTCCTTAAAGTGGAACTTACACTTTTGGGTGGAACTCTGCTTTAAGGTGTCAGCATACCAAGACATTTTGGACAATTTCATGCTCCCAACTTTGTGGGAACAGTTTGGGGATGGCCCCTTCATGTTCCAACATGACTGCACACCAGTACACAAAGCAAGGTCCATAAAGACATGGATGAGCGAGTTTAGGGTGAAGGAACTTGACTGAGTTCTGACCTCAACCTGATAAAACACCTTTGGGACGAATCAGAGCAGAGACTGCGAGCCAGGCTCTCTCATCCAACATCAGTGCCTGACCTCACAAATGCACTTCTGGAAGAATGGTCAAACATTCCCATAGACACACTCCTAAACCTTGTGGACGGCCTTCCCAGAAGAGTTGAAGTTGTTATAGCTGCAAAGGGTGGGCCAACTCCATATTGAACCCTACGGACTAAGACTGGGATGCCATTAAAGTTCATGTGTGTGTAAAGGCAGGCGTCCCAATACTTTTGACAATATAAACGTTGTCAAACGGTCATATAAAGATGATCTACCAATAGACTTCAAGGAAAGAAAATATCAATTTTTCCATAGACATGCAAGTTGCATGTCAATGGAAAAATGGACATTTTCTTTTGTTGAAGTCTTTTTGTAGATCGTCCTTATATGACCCTAACCCATTTATAGATAAAGCATGTAGGAAATGCAAAACCTCATGGTATCCTTCCCTTTTTTAGAGTAACAGATAACCTTTTATCCTATAAAGCTGGCACTGGGTAGGCAGGATAGATATACAGCATTTTATTTCTGAGTTTCCTTAAGACCCCATTCATACCTCAGTGTTTTGTAGCTGGAAGCTCCAAAAGGCTGGAGGAGAAAGAAATCAATGATTCTCTATGGAGACGGTTCTCATCTCCACTCCAAGTCACCTAAAGCCAAACGCCTGAAGCTCAAACAAGTTCTGAAGCTTTTTTTTCGGAGCTTGAATCGGGCAGATTGGTGTGTTTTTTAAGCATTTTTGTTCCAAAGAAATGCATGGAAACGTTTGATTTGTGCATTTTTGATGGTTTTAGCATGTTTCGTCACAAGTTTCAGAGCGTTTTTCTGCTCAAATGCAATAATTAAATAAAAATAAATAATGAATAAATAAAATACATATATAAATAAATAGTAATACACATAAATAAATATTAATACCAATACCTAAAATAACCCCAACCCTTTATATTAACCCCTAATAATAATCCCTAACCTTAACCCCTAATCCTAACCCCTAACCTTAATGTTAACCCATCATCCTAACCCTTAACCCTAATCCTAAAGCCTAACCCCAAATGTAACCCTGTGACCCTAATCCTAACCCTAATATTAACCTCTAACTCTAATCATAACCCCCAATTCTAACCCCTAATTCTAACCCCTAACCCTAATGTTAACTCCTAATCCTTACCCCTTATCCCAATTTAACCCCTATAACCCTAATCCTTCCTAACCCTAATATTAACCTCTAACTCTAATCATAACCCCGACCCTAACCCCTAACCCTAATAATAACCCCGTAACCCTAATACTAACCCTAATATTAACCTCTAACTCTAATCCTAACCCCCAATTCTATCCCCTAATCCTAACCCCTAATCCTAACCCTTAACCCTAACCCCTAAGCCTAATAATAACCCCGTAATTTTTAACCACTTACAAAAAAGGGTTATGTGGCGCTTTCAGGTGAATGGACCCTGGTGTAGCACCCCCCTAGGTAGTTTGCTAGTTTGATAGGTAAGTTTAGTTTTTTTGGCTCCTCTGTAATCATAGGTGCAGATATTGATTTATCAAGGCTGTTCTAGATCTCACAGGCTGCAGGTTTGATTGCTTTCCTCTGCATTCTGGAGGATTCCAGAACATAAAGGAGGGTCAAATGGGTAGCTTGAAAATGTATTGCGCTGCAGCCAATTCATGGGGAGGTGTGTCCAGTAGGTGGCTTGGGAGAACATAAATAACATGGGGTCTGGAACAGCCCTGTTTTTGTCCTGCTGGAGAAGTTCCAGTCTCAGGGGCTGCTGCCCCTTTGATGCAGTTCTTCTGGAGTCTGCTGATGTTCAATGAGGTCCCAGCTATAGCAGAGCTGGGGGGGGGGGGGGGCTATTCTTTATTACCTTTTGGAGCTACCTAAGCAGTTTCACCCAAGGATCTGGTCTAAAAAAACTCACTGAAGAGCACCTGGTGGAGGCTGCAAGGTGTGTAGCTGCCCTGGGACATTGTGAGTACTAACCTGCACTCAGGATCCTTGTGACTGTGTGCTGTTCTACTTTCGGGGTGCCAGAGGTAGCTCTTTTTGAGACCGCTCATACAGGGACTCAGTTCTGGCCTTCCCCTTTGTTTCTGGCTTAAGGACTGTTCAAAAAAGTCTCACCTAGTGAAGTATGTCCCATACACAGGCCCAGACTGGAACAAAAAATAGGCACGGGCATTTTAGATTGAGCAGCCCATGATACTGGTCCCTTCCTCATTCTCCATTCTGACAGATTTCCAACAGCAGCCGGCGAGAGAGGGAAGGTGGGAACCTCACAGAGCTGCGGGAGGGTGAGGGGGAGCCGGGAAAGAGCATGGGTACATGGGTAGGGGTGCAGAGCACAGGAGTGGGGGAGAGAGCACGGGGTGGGGGGCTGGAGAGCACTGGGGGGGGGGGGGGGGCGAGAGCACTGGCGGTGGTGAAGAGCACAGGGGGGGCATAAGAGCACTAGAGGTGAGCTAAAGAGCACTGGGGGGGGGGGGTTGAGAACACTGGTGTGGGTGGAGAGCACAGGGCCGAGAGCACAGGGGGGTGAAGTGCACAGTATGCTGCAGAGCACTGGGGGTGACGGAGAGCACTGGGGGGGATAAGGAGCACACGGGAGTGCGGGACAGAGAGCACTGGGGGGGAGCTGGAGAGCACTGGGCGGGAACTGGAGAGCATGGCGATGGGGCCGGGAGCACTGGGGGAGGGGGCAGGGAGCACAGGGTAGGTGGAGAGCACTGGGGGAGCTGGAGAACATTGTGGGGAAGCTGGAAAGCACTGGAGGGGAACTGGAGGGGAACTGGAGAGCATGGCAGTGGGAGGAAAGCATGGGGGGGGACACTGGAGAGCACTGGGGGGGGGGAGCTGGAGAGCACTGGGGGGAACTGGAGAGCACTGGGGGGGTAAGAGAGCACTGTGGGTGGCAGGGAGCACAGGGTATGTGGAGAGCACTGGGGGAGCCAGAAAACATTGTGGGGAAGCCGGAAAGCACTGGGGGGGGGGGGAAGAAACACTAAGGAGGGGAGCTGGAGAGCACTGGGAGAGCTGGGGAGCACGGGGGGGGGGGCTGGAGAGCACAGGGGGCCTGAGAGCACTGGGGAGGTGGCAGGGAGCACTGGGGGGAACTGGTGAGTACTGGGGGAGAGCTGGAGAGCACTGTGGGGGACCTTAGAGCATTGGGGGGGTGGGGTCAGGGAGCATAGGGGGAGCTGGAGAGCACTGGGGAGGATCTGAAGAGCAATGGTGGGGGGGGCAGCAAAGGAAATTGGATAGGAGGAACGGCGAGGCAACTACATGTGGAGGAATTGATCTTTCCATATTCCTCCTACAGCTGCTGAATTCCCGCTTCTCCTCCTCTCCTTCCCACAGGCATCTAGCTACTGCAGGAGGAATATGGAAAGATCAACTTCTCTATATACAGCTGCCCCCCCCCACCCCTCTTATCCAGGCGCACATGGGGGCTGCCCTGGCACTCACTTTCTATCCTGTCCGGCAGACAGCAGTTGGCAAGGTCTAATCCAACTTCTTCCCATTAATGTTTATTGGGGCAGCTGGGTATTTTCTGCCCCCCGACCCTGACTGCTGAACTGAACAGGCAGCTGGCTGTGGAGAGGCCAGATGAGCAACGTGGGCTCAAGGAGCAGCCCAGCTACTGCAGCTGCTTTTGGAACCCACATGGACATGTGGCCAGGTGGAGCCAGCCCATCGGGCAAATGCCCAGTGTGTCCTATGACCAGTCTGGGCCTGCCCATACATCCCCAACCCCTCTCCTGTTACAAGTTCCACAAGCAATAAATAATAAAAAAGACACCCCCTAGACCAGGGTTTCTCAACCAGGTTTGAATCCAAGGGTTCCTCTAAAGGTTGCTAGGGATTCCTTGAGCAATGAGCAATTTCGGCCTTTCTGATAAGTTCCCACTGACAACATTGTCCTTTTATCTGTAAGGGGGTAATTCTTCCCAATTACCATCACACTAATGTATCATGATGACTTGTAGATAGGCATTTTTAGCAGGGGTACCCTGAGAACAGAAAGATATTTCAAGGGTTCCTCTGTGTTGAAAAGGTTGAGAAAGGCTGCTCTAGACACAGTTTACTATGCTTCAGTGTGTTTGAGCTTTGGGGTGCACACCCTATTGCAATAGGCTGCGCATACCTATGGTCTTGTAGCCCATTCCAGCCTTGTGCAGGTCTACAATCTTGTCCCTGACGTTCCTTGACAGCTCTTTGGTCTTCCCCATGGTGGTGAGGTTAGAATGGAAGAAAGAGATTCTGTGGTCAGGTGTCTTTTATACACATAACGAGTTGTCATTAGGAGCTCCTTCTTTGGGCTCTTTCACACGGGCGATCCGATCAGATCCGCCTGTCAGTTTTTTAGGCGGATCTGATCGGATCCTCCATGCAGCTCTATGGGGCAGCGGGTGTCGGCGGAGACACCTCCGCTGACACCCGCTGCCATCCGTATCCGATCCTGTCCGTGAAATCTGGACGGATGGAAACCCTATTTTTCCATCCGTTCAGTGATCGGATCGGATCGGATCCGCTCTCATCCGATCCCCCATAGAGGGCATCGGGGGCTGAGACACGTCCGTCTCCGCTCTGCAAGCGGAGACGGAGCTGTCATCCACCGGCTCAGCGGGGATCGCGGATCGATCCCCGCTGAGCAACACGGATCCGCCTACAGAGGCGGACCATGTGAAAGAGGCCTTAGGGTCTTTTCACACATACTTTCCGCCGGGCGGACTCCCTTTTGCTCAGTGGGGGATCAATCCGCCAATCCCCGCTGAGCAGGCGGATGACAGATCCGTCTCCGTTCACTATGCAGAGACGGCGCTGTCAGATTCCCCGCTCTCCTCTATGGGAGATCGGATGAAAACGGGCCGCCTGTCCATTTTCATCCGATCCTATCCAATCCGATCCTCCAGACGGATGGAAAAAAGGGTTTCCACCCATCTGGATTTCATGGAGAGGATCGGATCGGATAGCAGCGGAGATGTTTCCCCTGACATCCGCTGCTCCATAGAGGTACATGGCGCGTCCGATCACGTCCTCCTAAAAAACTGACAGGCGGACCTGATCGGAAAGCCGGTGTGAAAGGGGCCTTACATTGACAGGACTAATCTGCAGGGGTGACTGGCAACTTTCGGCCCAGGGGGCAAGTACAAACCAGAGGGGCATGGTGCAGCAAATCGGCCCCCCTCCCACTCTCCCTCTTCCCCGCCTCCTCTTGACCCCTATTCCAGGCTGAAGCTCTGCTCCAGGTACTCTCTACTCACTGGCCGAATCTGGGTTCCCGACCAGGCCAGCAGGGGGCGGTTGGGGGGAGCTGGGACAGCTCAGTTGGGGCTGCTTGGGGGAGGAGAGTCTCCAGTGTGGCATGGAACCGGCCTCTGCTCAGACACAGTTTACACCATGGGTGTCCAACCTTTTGGCTTCTCTGGGCCACATTGAGTGTAGAGAAATTTTCTCGGGCCGCATAAAAAATATATACCATTAGTTAAAGTATATAAGTAATAAAACGCAGCCGCGCCCTTCCCGTGCTGCTGCGCCCCCCCCCCCCAGCACTAATTTTACACAACTAGTGGATGATCCCCTCCGAGGCTGCCTCTGTGGCCGTGCCCCCGACTCGACTTCCTTCCTCCCCAGCAAAAAAAAATATAATTGTCAGGAGGCAGTGGGCCGCATTGCCTGCGGTTCCGGGCCGCATGCGGCCCCCGAGCCGCAGGTTGGACATGCCTGGTTTACACCATCCATGCTGGGGGGGGGGGGGGGCCTGCGCTCTGTCCTTGTCTTTATCCCGCACTCATTAGGTCAGCAGTGGAAACTTTTTACTTCTCTTCACCAGGCATGTCTGTGGCAGAAGAGGTGCAGCCTTTTTGTAGGGCATCAGAGTGGCCAGGGGGGGGCAATTGCCCCCCTGCCTCCTGGCCCAGTCCTCCCCTGCTAATCTGTGTACCACTGTAGCCAGTCTGTGGGAGCCAGAATTATTGTTGGTTGGTAGGTGATCAAATACTTATTTTACTCACTGAACTGCAACTCAATTTATAACATTTGTATCATGTTTGTTCTGGATTTTTGGTTGATATTCTGTCTCTATCTACACCTATGATAAAATTATAGAACCTTAATTTCTTTGTAAGTTGGCAAACTTACAAAATCTGCAGGGGATCGAATAATTATTTCCCCGCTGTACAAGAAAACTTACCTGTTGTTCCAGTTGGCAGTTGGCGGAATCTTACCGATGTCCGGTCATAGCCATACCTCTGACATGGCAGATTAGAAGATAAATAGGCCAATCTGTGTACGCCGGACACCATTCATACAATCCCGTAGTAAACCGTTCCTAATCTTCTTATCTATGAAGCCTCTCCCGGCTATTAGCTCAGTAACACAGGCTGCTGAGGCTTTATATTTGGGGTGGCCATTCACTCTATTTTGTGATCCCAGTAAGGGGTCGGAAAGCCGTATTAAGCTATAATATTTTGCAGCTTACCAATCATGTGGCGGCTGCATTCGATATTCTTTTTTAGGCCTTTTTTCCCCTCTGTTTTCACCTGGTGATCTGGCCTCCTGTATTAGAGCACCCCCCACTCTGGATGAAGGAGCACAGGCGGCACACCTTTTGATGGCAGCACTGTCAGTCTGGGGAGGGGGGGGGGGAGGGAGTGTTAGATGTAATAGTAGATTTAAATACACTAACAAATTCAAGCCAAACTCCAGCTCACACTTTATAATCAGTCACAGCAAATAGTTTTGTTCCTTTTGGGATAAAAGTTTTATACAAATAAATAAAACCTGATCATTGTAAGCACCCCCTGTTGGTGGTAAATTGTTTATCTCAACCTTCTAACTGCTACAAATGTTCTGTTGAAAAACAACAAACCTACTGGCCAGATCAGGTGAAAATAGAGGAAAGAAACTGATGCAGCCGACATATCTAAATATTGGTAAGCTGCAATATAAGGTTTGCTTTTGGGGTTTCTACCGCTTTAAGCCCAATAAGTGTTCTTCTTTTCTGAGAAGAAAGCAGGTATCTTGGTTTACTCATTAGAGCGGTGATCTCCAAACTGCAGCCATTTGTGTGTCTTTATCTGGCCCTTGGGGCACCACTGACACCAATGATGAGACACCATACCTTCTACTGACACCAATGATGGGGCACTATTCCTCCCACTGACACCAATGATGGGGTACTATTGATCTTTTATTGAAAAGAATCAAGCAACATATTTTATACAAAAGTAAAAAACATAACTATAGTACAATATTCCAACAGAAAACAAAGGAATACACATCCATGTGCAGAATATATACAATATATACATAATCCACTTCCAACATTTTTAGAAAACTATTTACATAAAGCAGCAGAGAGGGCCTAAGAGGCACAACCCATCACCTATGTATGCAGCCATTTATCAAAAACTGAGCATTAAGAAAAAATCTAGGGTGATAAGAGACAGAAAGCCACACCCGGGAAAGAGACTCCTGGCAGTCAGGGAGGCTTGAAACCCCTCCACGCCTTCAGCCAAGCCCTCTGACCCCACTTGTCTCTCTCAAGCGCCCGAATCTTCCCCACCTCATGCAGAATGTCACACACCACCACCTGAACAGGAAGGATTTTACGCCGAAGGGTGACCTGACACCGTGCGTTCCAGGTGTAATAACGGACTACTAAACTAACTAAAAAAAGTGTATCCAAACAAAAGCCCCCACCAGTATTGAATGCTCCGTACACCCACTCAGCATAACCCAGCCTGGAGAGGAAAGGAACACCGAGGGCCCGCCCAACCTGTTTGTATACCTCTATGTTAAAAGGGCAACGAAGCAAAAAATGGTCCATAGTCTCCTCCTCACCTGTACATTCCTCCCGAGGACAACCACGATCCATCCCACTGCGGAATTTCAAATTGCCCCGAACATAGAGCCTCCCGTGGAAGCACAACCAGGCCAGATCCCTGAATTTAAGGGGGACTCTAGCCAAATTAATCAGTCTTAACCCTTCCCTCAAAATTGGGCCTGGGCAATCCCTTAAGGCCAGTGGGTCATGAAAGACTTCGCTCAAGACTCGGCTCATAAGGACTTTCCTCGGAGCGGATCTGAGATCTTCAGCCGACAGTCGCCACTGCCGCAGTAACTTCAGACACGGAGCCACATAGGCTGGGAGCTGACCACGATGACCCCTGAGATTCTTCACTTGGCCACCTTCTTCCCAAAGTCGCAGAAAAGGCCTAAACCAAGATCTAAACATGCCTGCCCATCCAGGAGGTTCCACTGTAAGCATACTACCAATGTTAAACTTGAGAAATAGCAGTGAAAAGAAAAGAACGGGGTTGACCATACCTAAGCCACCCTCCCTCCTGGATAGATAGGTGACATTCCTCTTGATGGGGTTCAGTCTGTTCCCCCACAGCATCTGGAAGAACACACTATAGATCCTAGCATAGAGAGACACTGGCAAGATGCAGACAGGGCTGACATACAAGAAGATCGGTATCAGGTAAGTCTTAATCAGATCAACCCTTTCCCTCAGAGATAACTTCCATCTCTTCCAGTTGACCACCTTAGTATTGGCAACTTCCAGCCTGCCTTCCCAGTTTTTGAGGCCATAATCGCCAGGTCCAAATTCAATGCCTAATATCTTAATATTTTCCTGGGGCACTGGAAAGGTGTCCGGGAGATCAAACCCCTCACCTTCCTTTCCCATCCAAAAAACTTCACTCTTTTCCTGATTGATCTTGGAGCCTGATGCTTCAGAGTACCGTGATGTCAGAGAGACCACCTCCTCCGCTTCATCTGTCCCAGTGACAATCACTGACACATCATCCGCATAGGCAACAACCCTCAAAGGCGGCTCACCCGGGATTCCCACTGGTACCCCACACAACATGCTGCTCTCTAGCCTCCTGATGAAGGGGTCGATTGCAAACACATAGAGCAGGGGACTCAGGGGACAACCCTGGCGCACCCCAGAACCAACCTCAAAGGACTGTCCAACCCAACCATTAACAAGAGGGAAGCTTTCTGCCCCCTTATACAAGACTTTTAACCAATCGACAAAACCACCCGGCAGACCGTACTTACTAAAGAGCAACCACAGGTACTCATGGTTGACACGATCGAAAGCCTTTGCCTGATCCAATGCCAGTAAATACTTTCCCCAGCCTGCAGCCCTGCACTGCTCCAAGGCCTCCCGGACAGCTAAAACCGCTGTGAAGGTGCTCCTACCCTGGATCGAACAGTGCTGATGGCGAGAAAGCAAAGACTCTGCTACTGCCGATAGGCGCCAGAAAAGTATCTTCGCCAGCACCTTTCTATCGACATTGAGAAGGCTGATGGGGCGCCAATTCTCAATCATCGAAGGATCTTTACCTTTTGAAAGAAGAATCACAGCTGAGAGTCTCATGGAAGGGGGAAGCACCCCCTCCGCAAGACAACTGTTAAAAATCTCTACCAAATGTGAGGCCAGAATAGACTTAAAGGCTTTGTAAAACTCAGCCGTCAGACCATCCGGTCCAGGTGACTTTTTGATGGCAAGCTGTTCAATTGCCCTCGTCACCTCTTCAACTGTGATCTCTTCTGTCAAATTCATCAAGAGGACATCTCCACAATTTAGACCTGGAGTAGAGTCCAAAAAGCTTTCCATCTTGTCTCGGTCAAGCTCTTTCCTCCCAAGAAGTTCAGCATAAAAAGACCTCACGACCTCCAGGATCCCTGACCTGGACTTTGTCAAGGAACCTGTACTATCCTTAAGGCCAACGACCATCTTAACAGCTACACCCTGTTTGCAGTTCTGGTAAGGGTCAGGCGAGTGGTATTTCCCATAGTCCCTCTCCAGAACCAAAGAGGTATGCCGGTCATATTGACACTTCCTGAGGAGGATTTTCACTTCAGAGATTGCCCCAGGATCTCCTCCTCTTGAGACAAGAATATCCAGCTTCCTCCGCAAACGTTGGTAGGTCATGTATCTATTAAACTGTTTTTTATTGGCTAGGCCCCTGAAGAATCCAGCAATCCTCTTTTTGGTCAGCTCCCACCACTCAGCCTTGCTGCTACAAAAGTCCAGGATGGTCACCTGTGCCTGAAAGAATTCCTCAAAGGATTGTCTAACATGTTCTTCCTCAAGGAGAGTCGAATTTAATCTCCAGATGCCTTTGCCCCTCTGAGGGAAGTCTGAAGCATTCAAGACCACAGATAGCATACAGTGATCAGAGAACTCCACTGCCTGCACCACTGGGGGTGAGAAAGCAGAGGCCTCCTTCAAAAAAAACCTATCTATTCTACTCTGACTATTACCTCGATGAAATGTGAACCCTGTGTCATCCGGAAGGTGCTTAATGTGCACATCCACAAGACCAGCATCCCTAACCATACTATTTAAAAAAACGCTATCATATCCCAGCCTGTCATTGAAGTCCTTCCTGTCCTTGGGCCTAGTCACAGTATTAAAGTCACCTCCAAAAACCACTTGCCGGGATGTAAAAAGAAATGGCTTGATCCTTGTAAAAAGGCATTTCCTGTCCCACTTTGTGTGTGGCCCATAAATATTAATTAGGCGCAGGTCCTGCCCTCCCACAAGAACGTCTAAGACCATACATCTCCCAATCTCCACCTCAATAACCCGCCGGACAGTTACCATGCCGGTTTTAAACAACACCGCCACCCCGCCGTAAGGCTCGGCCGCAAGAGACCAGTAAGATGGACCATACCTCCACTCTCTCTTGGCCATATGAATATCTGCCAAGGAGGTGAGCCTAGTCTCCTGCAAAAATAAAATTTCAGCATCTAATTGGCTGAACAAAAAGAAGGCCATAGAACGAGCTCTTACCGACTTAATGCTGGCAACATTTATTGTCACCACTTTTAACGGAGGGGGAACCGCCATTTGGGTTATTGGGTGGATTGCTTCTTAGCTCCCCTCTGCTGCTCATCACCAGAAGCCTCTCTCTTTCTTGAGGCCTCCTCCAATTCCATTTCTGAATCAGAATTTTGCTCAGAAGAAGCTCCAGATGTGGAGATATCCCATGCAGAAGCCCTAGAATGGTTGGGGACAGACACTGGGGCATCCTGTCCCTGTCCCGTCCTCACCGCCTGTCTCTTTCGCCTCACAACCCTCCTTCTCTCCTCCAGGTACTGCAGGTCAGATTCAGAGATGTTATCTCTTGTTTTCTTCTTTTTTGAAGTCTTCACAGAAGACTTCTTTACAGAGGAAACCGCAGCACCCTTTTTGGTACCCTCTACCACTCCTGGTGGGGGGGGACCTTCCCTTAAGTCAGACCTAGGAGGGGATGACTCATGGGGCAAGACTGACTCGGGGGGCACAGACTTAGAAGGTTCTGACACAAGAGGAGCGGGTACAGTAGGCTGGGGGGACACAGAGACAGTCACAGAAGGAATACCTACAGACACAGGAGGGTTGGCCACAGAAACTGGGGAGGGATCCTGAACAGGACCTGGGGGGTCAGTCACCGCTGAGGAGGATGGTACACCAGGGGCCTCATCCTCCATCCCGTCCAGCCTCAACAGTTCATCTACTACCTCCTTCTCCATGTTGTGCCAGGCCTCCGGACATCGGCTGTAGGGGTGGCCAAGGCGCAGGCACAGGTTGCACCTTATCGCCTGGGTACAGTCCCTGGCCACATGACCCTGTCCCCGACATACTGAACATATTAAGGCTGAACAGGAGGAGCTAAAATGCCCCTTTTCTCCACAGCGGTGACATAGCTTTGGCTGACCAGGATAAAAAATAGTCATCCTATCCCTCCCTATGAAAGCCGAGGAGGGCAGGTGACGGACAACATTCCCATCCCTGGCCAACCTGACCGTTACTGACCAACCCCCGGTCCAGATGTCACGTTCATCAAGGATTTTTTCTAGCCTTGTCAAAACCTCACCATAGTTCCTTAACCAGACCTCTAGGTCCCGAGCAGGAACACTCTCATTATTGAGGATGATGGTTATTTTTTTAACCGTTGATCTCTGCGAAACAGCAACTGGTGCCAGATCTTCCCATTCGGGTCTTGACCTGCACCGAGCTTCATATCGTTCCCAGAACAGGTCAAGACCCTCCGGCCTGGTGAAGCTGATTGTGTACTCCCGGCTCCCAGCTACGTGTATTAGGGCATAAAGGTCATTCGCCCCAAAGCCCATCTCCAAAATCATATCCACCACCACACGCCGTGCTGGAGAGACTGCACCACCTTCCCATTTAAGTATAACGACATTACGCCTTGGACCCCCAGCAGAAGCCAGAGACCCAAGACCGGAACCAGGGGTGCTCAAAGTGGCAGTTTGTGGTGTAAATCTCTGCCTGGAAGCAGGGTTCCTCATTGGCTGCAGCCCTGGCTTAATAACATTACCAGGCGCAGAGCGTACCACCTGAGCAAAAGAGG